>NC_051225.1:9967588-10274255 GCF_015220715.1 Pygocentrus nattereri
TGGGACTGAGAAATGTTCTTAAGGATGAAAAGGTTAAGCTGTTAATAATGCCATTTAAGTTAAACTGATGCTGATCTTTGAAAAACATGCTATTTTATGTCAGGTTGTGATGCTAGTTTTTTAAACAGTGTAAAATGTTACAATTCAAAATACAATTTTCTAAACTGAACCATCACAAGTTTATTAAATAATAATATAATCCTCCACATTTTGATTGTATCATTGTAATGTTTTTATTTTCCAAAAATAATTTACTGAATATATATATATATATATATATATATATAAATGGGTTATTATAAATGCTGTATACGATATATATGTATTGGGCAGGACTGAGTTAAGTAGGTTATATTAGTCTGGCCCTCTAAAACTGTTCCAACGTTTTGGGAAAAATTAATTGCCCACCCCTGTTCCACACCAAACTTGCTCATCCATGTCTTGATGGATCTTGCTTTGTGCACTGGTGCACAGTCATGTTGAAACAGGAAGGGGCCGTCCCTGAACTGTTACCACAAAGCTGGGAGCATTAAATTGTCCAAAATCTTATGGTCTTCTGAAGAATTAAGATTTCCTTTCTGTGGAACTAAGGGACCGAGCCCAAGCTGGCAGCATTAATCAGATAATCAGTAATGCACTATATTTCCAAAGATATTCGCTTGTCTGCCTTCACACGAATATGAACTTGAGTGACATCCCATTCTTAATCCATAGGGTTTAATATGATGTCACCCCACCCTTTGTAGCTATAACAGCTTCAACTCTTCTGGAAAGGCTGTCCACAAGGGTTAGGAGTGTGTTTATGGGAATTTTTCACCATTCTTCCAGAAGCGCATTTGTGAGGTCAGACACTGATGTTGGACGAAAAGGCCTGGCTCACAGTCTCCGCTCCAGTTTATCCCAAAGTTATTCTATCAAGTTGAGGTCAGGACTCTGTGCAGGCCAGTCAAGTTCTTCCACACCAGACCTGGGCATTGTCCAGCCCGTGGGCCACAACCGGCCCTCTGATCTCTGACTGGCCTGGGTGAGATCATTGGTAAATTAGAAGTGAAAAGTAAATGTGTAATGACACCTGTTACACTGTGATAAGTGCACAAAATGCAACTACAATGCTTTTATTTTAAAGGCAAGTCAAAGCGCCGGTCAGTGCGCTTCACTCAAATTTGTCAGCAAATGTGGTGGACAGCTTTCAAGATTGCTCTTAGCCCTTAAATATGTCAGCTAACATTAAAAATAAGAAAGATTGACGCTGCATGCAGAGTTTTTAACAAGACATGGACTTCTAAATATTTATTTACTGAAGTCAAACGTAAACCTGTGTGCTTGGTTTGTGGAGAACAGATAGCTTTGTTTAGGGATTACAGTTTGAATCACCGTTAAGAGAGTAAACCCGCAGAGAAATGCAAGAACTCGGCTGATGCAGAGCGGGCACGGCCATCTGAAGATCTGCTAGCGAAGCTGCAAAGGCAGCAAGGATTTTTACAAAGCTTCACTCATCCAAGGATGCAGCAGTCAGGACCAGCTTAGTAATATCGCACAAAATTGCAAGAAACAGTAAGCCATTTAAGTTAAAGTGATGCTGATCTTTGAAAAACATGCTATTTTATGTCAGGTTGTGATGGTAGTTTTTTTAAACAATGCAAAATGTTACAATTCAAAATACAATTTTCTAAACTGAACTATCACAAGTTTATTAAATAATGATATAATCCTCCACATTTTGATTGTATCATTGTAATGTTTCATTTACTGAATATAAATATATATATATATATATATGGGTTATTATTAGGGGTGTACTTTGTGTACTTCTGGTGCCGGTCCCAAGCCCGGATAAATGGTGAGGGTTGCGTCAGGAAGGGCATCCGGCGTAAAACTTGTGCCAAAACTATCATGTGGTTCACAAATATGATTGCCATACCGGATCGGTCGAGGCCCGGGTTAACAACGACCGCCTCCGGTGTTGTTGACCAGCAGGGTGCCGGTGGAAATTGGACTACTGTAGGTCGAAGACCATCAAAGAGGAGAGGAGGAAGGTGGGTTAGAAGGCAGTGAGAGAGAAGGAAAGGCAGGAGTGTGGAGGTTAGAGTAGGGACTCTGAACATAGGGACAATGACTGGTAAAGGCAGAGAGCTTGCAGACATGATGGAGAGAAGGAAGGTAGATATTCTGTGTGTCCAGGAGACCACATGGAAAGGAAGCAAGGCCAGGAAAACTGTTCTGTCATGGTGTAGAGAGGAAGAGAAATGGAGTAGGGAAAATCCTAAAGGAACAGCTTGGGAAAAGTGTTCTGGTCCAAAATCTTATGGTCTTCTGAAGAATTAAGATTTCCTTTCTCTGGAACTAAGGGACCGAGCCCAACTCCCCTTCTCATCCAACATCAGTGTCTGATCTCATAAATGAGCTCCTGGAAGAATGGTCAAACATTCCCATAAACACATTCCTAGACCTTGTGGAAAGCCTTGCCAGAAGAGTTTTATACACATGTGGCCATGAAAGTGATTGAAACACCTGAATTAAATTATTTCGATGGATGAGTGAAAACTTTTGGCAAGAGAAAGTTTACAACCACGCAAAGGCTAACCTTGCATGACAGGACATAAGTGGTGTTGCAGAGGGAGTCTTGGGCAGAGGGATGTCAATCACACATACTTATCAGAAAATTGTCCAGTATGTCCAGATAGTTCTCAGATTTAATCAGCGGTTTTTAAGTAGTATTTGTATTATATTTATGTGTTTTTTTTCTTTTTTCTTTTCATTCAGTGTTTTACAATGCCTTCCCTGAGATTCTATTAGTTTCCTGAGCTCAAAGACCATACATCAATAGAAATGCTTCAAAATCACTTAGAATAAAAATAAATATGTTAAATTACATTGAAAGTTGGTAATGTTTTTGCCTTCTCCTGTGAAATTACAGTTTTTCATATTTGTTTTTCTTTGCACAGCTATGATATGAAATATTCTGTGCGGCATTGTTAAGTGCCTCTGCACAGCTAGTGGGGAACTCTAGGTGCAAGAACATGACTGTGCACATACCTACTTGGCTTGGTATTCAAATAGCTACCAGTTGTGCCACAGGCTAACTCAGTCATTGTAAGCAAACATGCAGTAAGTGTAGAATATGATATTCAACTGAATTCCATTGTCTTTTCAGTAAGCTGTCTACTTTCTCACTGTAATTAGATAATTCAGTTCTTCTAATATGTGATTTCTGGACACATGGTCAGTTCTTCTCTTCACTTGAGAACTCTTAAAAGAACTGGAAAGCCATGGATCACCAGGGAGACTTTCTCTTTTTTGTACACTCAGATCCATAAATATTTGTTGGCAAAGCTATTGTCTACAACAGCACAACAATCAAAAGAAGTCTTTGCTAGAGTAAATACCACAATGTCTAATACATTTGCATGCCTCAGAATCAACAAGACCAGATTGGAGTTTTCCAAAAACATGTTTAAAAAAACAAAAAACAAAAGCCTGTACAGTTCTGGAACAACATGTGATGGGACAAAGGAATGAACTGTGCATGTTTCAAAGCATACCAGTTTATTGTCAAGCATGGTGGACGTAGTACTATGGCATGGGCATGTATGCCTGCCAATGGAACCGATTCCCTTCTGTTCATTAATGATGTGAGTGCTGACAGAAGCAATAGGATTAATTCTGAAGAGTATAAATCAATGTCATCTTTTTAGATTCAGCCTAATGCTGCCAGGAATCATTGGACGGCGTTGCACTATGCAGATTGACAGTGATCCAAAGATACACTGAAAGCAACCAAAGACTGTTTTCAAGACAAAAAGTGCAATTTTCTGCCACGTCATGTCAATCACCTGACCTCAATCCAATCAACCATGCATTTCACTTACTGAAGGCAAAACTGATAACGTACCAAGAACAAGCAGGAACTGAGGACAACTGCAGCCTGGCACATCATCACCAGGGAAGACATCCAGCGTCTGATCATTTCTAGGGGTTTCAGGCTTCAGGCAGTCATTGACTGCAAAGCAATTGTAGGGGGGGGGGGGGGGGGGGTATGTATAAAAATGGTTGTAATTCCTACACTGTCGCCAAATTTGGATGTAAATACTCTCAAATTAAAGTCTGCACTTTGATCCCAAATTCATTGTTTCATTTTAATTGATGTGCTGTGGTGGACAGATAAAATAGCAATAACTTTGTGAATGTTTGAAAATTTAGCCTGAAAGCTGATTTAGTAGTTTTATGTTTCTTGTTAGTTCTTCAGTTCGTTTTTTTCCCGCCAGTGTTTCCATCTTGTTAAGCACAATCCTGTACTGTGGTTACAGTGCTGAATGCATGAATGCTAGCTCTTCGTGAATGGCAGTTGTAGTGGTCATTACCATTTTTTTGTGCTTTTTTTTTTTCTTTCTTTCTTTTCATTGAAAATGTTTGTAAAATAACATCAAACTTTAATCATAGGGAGTGTTAGACTGACATCCAGGCTGCCTTTTTTTGTTCAAGGTCCTGTTTGTTCAGACATTAGGAACACAGTTGTAGAATAAACTGTTTGGCATGTGAACTTCAAAACTCAACAGAAGATGGGAGGCGGTCCAATCCAGCAATTACTCTGAAGTCAAATCTGAGCTCAGTGTTTACAGTGCTCATCTAACAATGTGGTGACTCATCATGATTATACCGTGCCCCGTGCCTTCAGAACCAGGCTTTGATACACAAAAGCTGCCTTTAATCCTTCTCCACGTCAGTACTGCTTCATGCTCCTAGGGAACCTTTGTGTTCTCCAGTTTCCAACCTGTGTTAAGTACATACAACACACAGCAGGGGCCAGGTTGTGTATCTACACCATGTGAATGCACTATAGCTTTTAATTAAAGTCGCTCTTTGATAAACCCAAATCCTCCCTCAAAGAAACTTGTCACGTTTTATTTCAGCTCTGAGTTTTCCACGTTTTACACGGCCCCTTTAAAGCTGTCTTTACAAATTTGGGATGTGCATAAAGCTTCAAGGTGCTTTTGTCTCGCATAGTCACGTTATGGGGCTCAAACGTGATGATAATAGCTTTTTTTAAGGGCTATACTTGACCAAAAAGTTTGCTTATCACTAATCAGTACTTCCTCACCATGAGGAATTAAATAGCATATTAGGAGAAAATATTAAAAACAAAAACAGAACTTAAAAGGCCCATACTGTGAAGAAATTAATTTAAATACATTTTTAAAATAATTCTATTTTTTTAAAAGACTTTGATGTAGTACATAAACACTGTGAAAGTTTCAAAATGTACTGTTCACTCCCAAATCCATATAGTCTTTTTATGAAAACTAAGCTGCAAGAACAGCCCATTTTGAATTCAGTGTTTTCCTGATATCACAAAAACCTGTATATCTACATACAGTATATCCACCTATTTAGCCTACAGATGCCTTTTCATGTTGGAGTTATAAGGAGTGTTTTAGGCCTGGAGCCCCTGCACTGTATAGTTTAATGTTTCTGTCTACTGTTCACAGCTCGTTCAACTCAAGAAGGGGTAATTAGCTAATAATAAAAGGTTTTTAACCATGGACATCAGGGAAGTGTATCATATGTATGTCAGAGGGCAGAAGTCACTTGTTTTGCGTAGAATATATGACAATAGTGTAATGTTAACATTTTTTTGAAACACATTCAAAACATTTTTTAAACTTTTGGCTCATCATATTTCAGGTTGTGCTGTAGTCAGTAAAACACTTTTTAAACATTTTTATTTGGTGTTCATTGCAACTTCACATAATTTTAAATTCTGTGCCTGTTTTTTTTTTTTTATAAAATGGTTTTCTTTCACTTTCGTAATTCTTGCTTCAACATAAACTTAAAAATACTCATTCATTTTTACTGTTCCTTCATTTGTATTTCATTCCAGGATTTCATTTTCATTCTTTTAAGAATAGGCATTGGTAGGCATGGGTAATCTATACATTTTTGCCTTTTCCGACTTCTTTTTTTCTCAGTATTCATCCATATTAAACCATCCATGTTCATCACCCTTCTCACTATTCACTATTCTAACTTCTCTGTTGAGCCTTGGTTCCTCTCAGGGTTTCTTTCTCTTGCTCTCAGAAGGTTTGACTTGCCCTTAGTTTTCTTGGATTTCTGTAAAGCTGCTTTGTGACGATGGCAGTTTTAAAGAGCACTAAACAGAAATGTTTGAATTGCGTTGCATCCACCTTTCACTTGGAAAAAAATAAACAAATAATTGAATACTTAAATAAAGAAATAGAGGAAATTTAATGACTCAACTAACGAACTATGCTAAGTAAAATTAGTGCATCCATGTCCTTGACTTCAAGTTTATGCACCAGAGAAAGTAGAACATGTTCCATTATACTGTACCCCCATACATGTATAACAACATGAAATTTGTATTGAAGTGAATTAGTTTACTTGTTGAACTTGGAGGGACAGTCTTACTTTTCATAGAAGCCCCTGAAGTATCTGGTAAGTTTATTAATGGAATGTCCGCTCCAGTTGGCCCTGAGTGGACTTCCTGCAGATGGTTTGAGTGGTTCACAGGCATTTTCACCGTGTGTTTGTTGGCAGTGCTCAGTGTCCTGCGGTGGAGGGGTGCAGCGTCGGCTGGTCAAATGTGTCAACACAAAGGCAGAGCAGGAGGAGGAAGACGAGCAAGCCCAGTGTGACCACGAGCCCTGGCCAGAGAACACGCGCCAATGTAACCTACAGGACTGTGACAGCACCCCCTCTGGTGAGTCTCTTACTGCAGCACCAGCTAATCACAATATCACCCTGTGGAGCTACATGGATACCCGTTGTCCACTTCAGTGGAAACACTCACACCTTCTGTCTACTTTACGAGGTCCACCTGCCCTATTAGGTGCATAGTTATCAGTGGCAAGCCATAATTGTCACAGCTTGGCATTCAGTTCAGGACATAAATGTCAAAAATGAGAGAAAGCAGCATTGTTACTTATTTCTGTGCCCCACTGTCAGTTCCCAGTTGTTAGTGGCTAATCTGACTGCAGTGCTTGAACTCCTAACCAATGGAAGAGCCTGGCAGTATCTACCTAGATACCACATAGAAGATAAACCTTGTCTGGACAATTTTTCGTTGAGCATTTCACATTTTAAAGCTTTTTGTTTCCAACCAATTCTTAAAGCTGTTTTAGCTTGTAATGTGTGTGCAATATCTCTAGTTTGGGGCATTTTATGGAAAAGTCACTCTAAAAAGTATGTTATCAGTAATATAAGCCAGTAAACCAATCCAAATCCCCAGTGTTATAACTACACCCCAACATGATGAATCCACTAGCTATGGGTTTCAAATAAAGTAGCCACCAAGATCAGAGGTAATTTTCATGAATTCTGTGCCATGCCTTAATCAAAAGCTTTTTTCTTCAAGCATAGAAAATGGAAAGTAGGTTTACTGCATATTTCTTGGTAATCATTCTTTGTACTTGAAATCAGTGAAGTTCACGGAAACTGTCAGTGATGTAAATTCTGTAAGAGCATATTACTAAATCTGTGTGCTGCTCTTATTTACATTTCGCCTAAAGCCATTAAAATAGTCAGCGTAGATATTATGCCGGACTGTTCTGTGGAAAGATGACTGTGCAAATCAGATAGCAGAGCCAAAGACCCTTCTGGGAAACGTTCGTCAGGATATGACTGAAATCACAAATCGCAGTCATTTAATCTTTTTGGTTATGTGTACGTTAAAGAAGTATTGCAATAAAAAGTTTCTGTACTTGAGGTTGTGAAGCAATTTAGTCTTCTTGTTTGTTTTGCCATATTAGCAAAACACAAACAAAACATGGGTGGCAGCAGACAAACAAGACAAAATAAGGATTAATAATTACAAAGAGTAACAGCAGTAGCAGGTACATTCATCGCTTCAGATGAGAAGAATATTTTTACTTCTGCTCTTATACTGCATCAAGTCCAGGAACTGTAATGCAAAATATTTCCAGGCATCAACACTTGTAGGTTGTGCTTGGGTGAGTCATGCTGTTTAATGTTAAATGTTCACAATTTCAACCCTTGTGTGGTGTTGGGATCTGTGGGACCGATTTTAAATGTTTCCCTAAATAAAAAAATAATGTGATTTATTATTATATCAATCTCGGATTCCTTGGCCTTGGCTCATTTTCTGTGAAGAACATGTAAAATAACACATTTTCAGTGTCTTCACTCTGTTCACCCCCCACACATTTATATTACACATGTGGTGTTGGGTGAACCCGCAGGGAATAAAAGTGTGGAGGTGCTGTGTCCTTTGCTCTGTTCTCCTCCTACATGGCCTGCTGTGTGTGTGTGTGTGTGTGTGTGTGTGTGTGTGTGTGTGTATATATATAAACAAACAAACAAATATAATATTATACACACACAGTGAGAGAAAACTACCCAGACAGAAAGCACACTTTCCAACACAATGCACTGCACTGGCTTGATTTAAATAACAGTGGTACCTCTGTGTGCCCTTTCGCTCTTGTTTCATGCTTGTGGGTCAGTGGAGCATGGTGTCCACTGCCCAAACACCACTCATTATGTCCACTTGGATACCCGGAGGTAGTGGCCAGACTCTCTTACAAGCTGAAGACTCAAAAGAAACCTAATATCAGTTTTCATAATTAAGTTGATGACATGCAATTATACATTTCTTTCTTCTGATAATCATGAAAAAGCTGAAATACTGAAACACTGGTGCTAAAAATTCTTTATGAGAAGCTCGATTCTTTAGCCTTGTGTATCATACATGAAGTACAAAACCTATAAACTTAGATTTTGAGATGTGTTCTGAGCTCCTTCATGTAAACACAGTCACTAAAGTAGCTTTTAAGAAATATTAATTAATTTTATTAGTTTTATTTTAACTTTGTCAATGTCTTATTTCAAATGAATATTCGTAGTTTCTTGTATTACTGTTAAGCTTTATCACCTGTCTGTAAAACACATTGAGCTGCCAATGGTATGAAAAGTATTCTATGAAAAAAAGATTATTATTGATATTATTCTTATTGTAAGACACAAAGAAAACTGAAAGCAGCAAGAAGATACTGAGACGACATTAGAAGTAATCCCCATACAGCCCCTCCAAGTTCATAGAGCAGAGTTAGGAACTAAACTGAAGTCAAATTCAGTAAGACAGCCCTGTCCGTTGTAGCAAATTCCTTTTAAGTGTCTGTAAAGAATTCTAGTCACAGCCTCTCAGTCTGAAGTAATCAGCAGACCCGTCTCACAGCGTGTAATTACCCCATCGCTTCTTTGAAATCCACAGACAGGGCTGTCATTTCTGAAAGTCTGAGAAAATTGGTCTGACTCTATCTGCTAATTAAAGTCTGATTTGTGTGGAGGGACATAGCATTGCAGGTAAAACACTTTTATCTCTGAAAAACATTCTCCACAAATACATCAGACTGGTTTCGAGTGAAAACTCTGTAGCTAATTGTGTTAATTCTCCTCTGGAGCATCTCCATCTGGATTTGAAAGATCAGTACACAGCAGGCTGAGAATGACTGACAAAACATTACATTTTTGTGTCAAGAAGCAATTAATCAATTTATTTTGATGCCTATGGGGAATCCCAGTGATTTTTCAAAAGTTTAAATGTATATATTAGTTTAATGTATATATAAAAACTAATGTCTTTTTCAGGGATGGATATGCGGTTAGTGATTTTAACCCGTCTAAATTCACATTCTCTTTCCTTGTTTTATGACTTCATCTTCTGGGTTTTGCTGTTGTCAAAACTGGAGCAGCTATTCTGTGTAGGCTGTGATTGTTTTATGCCGCTTTGCTTTAACAGCTTATAACACTGGAGCAGGCGTGCAGAGGATCTCAGGGTCTGCCTGGCGACATGTTCAAACAAATTTGCTGACCCACAAAATGAGTCTGTGTAACTTTGCTGAACCTGCAGCTTGCCACAGAATCACTCTGTTTGAGCAGATCTCCTACAGCGTTGGAGGAAGGAAAGTTCTTCCCCTGTCTGGTCTGTGTCCTGACCTGCTCTTCCTGCCCTCTGAGGCTAGCCCAGTATGCTCACAAATGGGCAGCTAGGATTTCTGTCAGACGCTGCTGATGATTAGACAGTGAGGATCAATCTGGCTGTTGTCCTCGCAGCAGTGATTCTTCCTTAAAATCTATTATTCAACTTAAAACTATTTAATGCCGTCACTGTTAGGAATTATCCAATAACATATTTATATATATATATATATATATATATATATATATATATATATATATAGTAGGTTTACCAGTATGTTTTTACTTAATCAATGCTGTGGCATTGGCAACATGCAGTTAAGCCTCTAAGCCAGACCTGGGCATTGTACGGCCCATGGAGATCATTGGTAAATTAGAAGTGAAAAGTAAATGTGTAGCTATGAAACCTATTACGCTGTGATAGGTGCACGAAATACAACTACAGTGCTTTTATTTTGAAGGCATCCCTTTTGTTTTTGCTTTTTGCTCTTTTTGCGTCTGCCCGGTCAGTGCGCTTCACTCAAATGTATCAGCAATTGTGTTGGACAGCTTTCAAGATTGCTCTTAGCCCTTAAATATGTCGGCTAACATTTAAAAAGAAAGATTGATGCCGAATGCAGAAGACAGAAAATAAACAATGAAAGAAATTAAATGTGCACTAGAAGACTGTTACCCAGAGCTAAGTCCTGTGAACTTACGAGTGTGTACAGGTAGTAGCTGGTGGTATGCACAGCCTTGCACTCTTATCTGCCCCTAAGAGGTAGGCTTAGAGCAGGGGTGGGCAATTAATTTTAATTAATTAATATATATATAAACACGACATGGACTTCTAAATATTTATTTACTGGAGTGAAAGGTAAAGCTGTGTGCTTGGTTTGTGAAGAACAGATAGCTGTGTTTTAAGGATTACAGTTTGAATTGCCATTGCGGGAGTAAGCATGCGGAGAAATGCAAGAACTCGGCTGATGCAGAGCGGGCACGGCCATCTGAAGATCTGCTAGCGAAGCTGCAAAGGCAGCAAAGATTTTTACAAAGCTCCACTCATCCAGGGATGCAGCAGTCAGGACCAGCTTAGTAATATCGCACAAAATTGCAAGAAACAGTAAGCCATTTAAATTAAAGTGATGCTGATCTTTGAAAAACATGCTATTTTATGTCAGGTTGTGATGCTAGAATTTTTAAACTTACTCTCGCAATGGCTTCACAAACCACACAGCTTTACCTTTCACTTCAGTAATATATATATATATATATATATATATATATATATATATATATATATATATATGAGTATATATATGTGTGTGTGTGTGTGTATATATATATATGTATGTATGTATTGGGAAGAACTGAGTTATGTATATTAGTTTAAAACTGTTCCAATTTCTCATGTGGCCCCTTGGGAAGCCTACCTCTTAGGGGCAGATACGAGTGCAAGGCTGTGCATACCACCAGCTACTACCTGTACACACTCGTAAGTTCACAGGACTTAGCTCTGGGTAACAGTCTTCTAGTGCACATTTTATTTCTTTGATTGAGAGCTTTATTATTCTTTTATTCTGTAGAAAAATATTCTTTCACCATGTGTTTGTGCTTGCCTCAGTTTTGCCTCTATGTCTGCTGCCTTTGTTAAAAACTGTTAGGTCGACACTAGTGCAGATTTACATATATATATATATATATATATATATACACACACACTGGTTATACATAAATAAAATGCATTGTCAACACGATTACTTTTTTTTTCTGTTAAGAATTGTGTTGATGTCATTTAAATATGCCTAATCATTGTACACATTTGAGTTGCATGAATTTAAAGCAATCCCTTTTTTCAGTGTAAATTACTGAACTGCCTTAATTCTCCAAATTCTCCAAACACCTTTCCCATTGACAGCTTAATTTGGCAATAGTTAACTTACATTAATATTTTTCATATATTGCAAAAAACCTAAATTATTGCACCATTGCTCCAGTATCATTCAATTAAAGAATCTAATTATGAGAATGAGAAATGGACGTCTCAACCTGCCGATGAAGCCTAGACACCTTTTGAAGCTTGTCTGCCCTGAGGCAACTTACTTTTATGCTCTAATTTTGACATCAACTGTTTACATAAGGCAAGAAATGAGGCAGATAGCAAAGTCACAGATTCAACAGGAGGTTTATAGGAATCTGAATGAAGCAGCTTCTGAAAAGGGTCGGCTTTGCGCTTGTAGCATGGCCTGTGCTACCCTGGGCTCAAGGAGGACGCTGCAACGGACATTCTTTAATTTCACACAAAATAAACAAAACCAACACAATGCTGGCCACTTTTCAGTGGCTCAAGCTGGCTAGACTTTTCAGTCTCTTCCCTGAGCTTTTCAAATCTTCAGTCTGCTGCTGCCCATCCCTCTCTATTCCCTCTCAGCTCTTTTTAAAGGTGTTCACAGCCAGATGAGAATCAGCTGGCTCTCATTAAGGGCAGCGTGAGCACCAGAGCCGAGAGGGAACAAGAGTTTGCTGCTCCGCCAAATGCCGTAAATGTGCATTTTTGTTGAATTGTTTTAAATATACTTTATTGTAGAAAGTTCCTATTTTTTATCTCCAACACTGAGCAGTTACTGCATGCTGCTTTTAAGCAGTTTGGGAAGTATCGTACTGCAGTATATGCCAGCTGTACATTTTCACAGGGGGATCTTCTGTTATAGAAGAGCTTCAGAAGAGATTTGTATTATTGTCTAATTTCCTGGAGTGATGCAAACCCCCTTTTGTTTCATGCATCTGCTTGACAGGCTATTTTTTTCTATGAATACTCAATGAGTCTGTGATATATATTTCCACTTCCACAATATTTCTGATATACAGGCAGCGTTTTCCCCCCAAGGCTATTAATAGCATTGTTTTTTTTTTTCTTCCATGGGTGATGTTCCAGCGGATTCATTGCTCATCAGAAGTCCTGTCCTTGTGGAGAGGCTTTTGGACTCTGAGAGAAGTCTTACATAGCTGCCTGAGTGAAACATTTTGATGCTACCCCTCAATGGAAGTCAGAAATAGGTTTTCAATAAGGTTTCTGTGTTGCACGTTTAAACTAATTCCTGAAGAGCTTTATCCATAATCAGCATATGACAAGTAATCACGTAGCAAAGTCCCCGCTGAGTATATTCTTAGAGTATTAATTTGTTGCCAGTTGGACGTAAATGAAAACTGTAGGTGTAAATTCAACACTGTATGTGGTAATTCATAACTCTGAATGTTGCTGTAGCAGGAATTTAATCATTTTCAGGGGACAAGGTGGTGAGGCAGGCGTAATGTGTGCTATACTGTACTGACCTCATTAGTTCTGAGAGCAACTTTGAGGACACTAAAGGGACTTGGACGTTATTTGGAATACTTGACATTACACAGAAATACCATCATTTTGAAAATGTGACCGGATTGCTGTTGCTCTAAGTGTGACATTTGGGCTGTCCAGAATGTTTTAAAATTGATCTGAGAGGTTTGTGCTTATATTATTGGTTAGATATTAGGTTGTGTGCATCCATACTTTTGTTATTCATTGTTTTCAGGATCTACTTGATATTTCTGATCTTTGGACTGCTTCTTTTGTGAGTGTTGCTGTGTGGTCATTCCAGTTCCACAGGATCTTAGTGCAGATTTGGCACCATAAACCATGACATGCTTATATCCAGACTTTCATCCATAGGCATCACTGGCTTAGCTTTTGATTGATTTTGTCCTATCATTCTAACAGGCAACAGTTTGTCTCAGTAGATATACATAAGGCATCCTCCTCTTGCCCAGGAAGTGCCCCAGGGCTATGTTCTAGGTCTCCTCTTATTCATATTAAACATTTCACCTTTCAGCCAAATCATTTATTCTCATGGTGTTAAGTTTCAATGTCATGGAGGTGATATCAGCACTGCTTCTCTCACACTGTCAGCCTCATCATTGCAATGGATGTATAACGATTTCTTGAAACTCAAAAATGACTGTTCTAAAAAAAAAGGTTTCATTTTCGACCCATAAATTTCATTTGAGCCCCATATTAATTCATTCCCCAAGAAAGCATTTTAATTATCTGAGAAATATTGCATTCCTCCACCCTCTGTTCTGCATCAGTGATGCAGGAATGCTGGTAAACATATTTATCTTCTCCTATATTGATTACTGTAACTCCCTGTTTATCATGTTAAACATTTAACCAGCTTCAGTTTACCCAAAACTTAGTCCTCACATTTACCAAATTCTCTGCCTACAATACCTTTTTCCAAACTACTCCTTCAACATTTAAAAGAGCTTCATGGTCTCGTCCCTTTGACACCGGTCGTCTTGCAGTCCCACGCTCTCATCAATGGATGGCAGGTCATTCAGTGATACTGCTCACAGACTTTGTAACTTTCTGCACTACTCTTCTTTCCCCTAATGTAGAGTTTCCTTGGATTTGTGAAAGCCACTATGTAAATAGAATTTCATCTTTTCCTTTTTCTTCTCATTATTATCTGTAGCACTTATTTAATTTTGTTCAACAATTACTTATGCAGTTAAAGCACCAGTATGTACTATGGGGAAAGTAAAATGTAATTGCATGGTAATTGCAAATAGAACACTACTCATGTCAGTTGTGCTACACACCACAGCAGGGATCTTTATTTCTTTATTTATAATCTTTATTTCGAGTCATAACAGCCACTAATACAAGTTAATCATTTTTTAGGAGATATTTCTGATGGGGTTAGATACACGTTCATCTACTTGCTTAAGAATGTTAAAAGTCAAAGGTGAAAATATGCAAAAACCTCCATAACTGTTAAAAATTGTTTAAAACCTTAGAGGAAAACATTTGCCAATCAAGCAAAGGTGCTGGTGCTCTGAGAACACTGGACTAACCATCCCAGAGTCCAGACCTCAAGACTACTTAATATGTCTGGAATTATTAGGATGATGAGAAGCAGGAAATGCAACCAATTTATGGCTGAAATTTGGAGGTACGGAAAAATTTTGTACCAGATTTCTTTGAAGAACTGAAAGTGAGAAAATAATTGCAAAAGTTGCAATAAATGCAAAGCATGAATACATTTTATATATACATAAATATTTTACATATTTTACATATATATATATATATATATATATATATATATATATATATATAAAGATCATATTTAGTTGGTAAAGCATCTGTGTAACATTTTGCTATTGTTTTTACTGCTTTTTCCTGTTGCAGGAACTCTCACTTAATGCCCTTTCGGCTGGATTGTAGCCACTGACTTTTATGCATTGAATAAGTCTAATGGTCATTTTGCATCACAGTTTGACTGTGTATTACTCTGCCTTTAGAAGAGAGAGGTTTATAATAACCATACCACTGAGAAACACATCCATATTGGAGCTTGGGTCTGTATTTGGCTTGTACCTATCGCCACTCAAAGCCAAAGTGGTCTCGACAGAGAATGACTCTCTGGAATGACGATTAGAAGCTCAGCCACTTTGCGCTGCTAAATTAGTTTCTCATCAATACAGCCTGACCAGTTTAATTGCATCCTTATGAATCCAAATTGTATGTCGACTTTAGAACACTTGAAAATGGGTTTTGTTTTTGTTTTTTGTTTTCTTCTGAGAGACCTGAGGTGGTTTCCATTCTTTAGCTACTTATTTCCCAACTATTAAGCTCGAATAGCTCGTCTTTGCATTTTAATGGTCTATACTGTTTAAGGCAGAGAATAAACACAAGGCATTTCCTATATCCGGCCCCCGTTTCTCTTCTACTGTTCCTACAGGATGTGTGAGATGTTCCTACAGGATGTATGTGCTCATGTTTGTGTGTATAGGGTGGGGGTGGTTTAAGAGTTCACAACACAGATAAATGACCCATCTCCCAGGCACACTGACTGAGGGTCACAAGACTTTTTCTTTTCTCAGAGTGGAATAGATTATGCAATAGCAGGAAGTGAGGGCATGTTTTCCATGATTTTTTTCAGACTTTCAGATTTATATTCATTGAAATCCAGCATTATCAGTCAGAGTCAGAGAAGCATGCACACATTTAACTCTTTCTAGTGCTCCCAGGAGGAAACATACAGTATACATCCAAATACATCCAAGCTTTATTACTTAAATCTTAAGTCTTAGAATTCAGTAACTGCATGGTGCACAAAGCTAACTGGAGCTATTCTTATGTTATAAAAGTGTAAAATTTTTGGATCCACCAGCAGGTGCTGGCAGTGTAAGGGATTAATCAAGGTATTAAGTTGCTGAGTAAACCTCTACTCCTCTGGGTTTTACACTAGATATGGAAGAATTACTGTGAGGATTTGACTGCATTCAGCCATAAAAGCATTCGTTAGGTCAGGCACTCCGAATGTGCTGGATCATTCAATCAGGATCACAAACGTCACTCCAGCTCATACCAAGACCTCAGTCACACAAAACGTTTGCAGTACACTAACATTAAGTAATGCATTTGTTAGCATTAACAACACAGAAAAGTATTACATTAATGATAGTTAGCTCATATTAAGGGGGGAAAAAGTAACAACTACAGTAGTTTATGTTGTCACATATTGTGTTGACTAATATTAAGTAATGAAATTGTAAACATAAAATAGGATATGCTAATAATGATATCATTGCTGTTAGAATAAAACCTTGTACCTCTTGTCATTTTTCAGTTTTTGACACGATTTGAAAACGCCTGTTGTCTTTCACATTTTGTGTAAAAGAGCAGTTAAATGATTGAAATAGCAAGTTCTTCTTTCAGAGGTATTCTTAAATCAAACCTGTATAATTTAATTTCTTCAAAGGTGGGACTTGTTTGGTGGAGCTTTAAGTCCTTAAAATCCCATGCTTATTGCATACTAAGGCTAATTATTCAGTAACTCCAGGGACCTCAGAGCAGTCTGGCTGAGCTGTTCTTAGGTTATAGAAGTATGTAATTAAACTTTGGGCTTGCCGATGGATCCTGGCCATTTAAGAGGTAAACAGACTCCGCTTTACCTGTCTGTTTGGTAAGACCTGCATTTTTATAGTATAATAGTTGTCATTTTAAATTGGCATTATATGTTCAAATGTTTGTTCACTGAATTTTGCAACTGCCCAATGGTTTTCAGCAGGTACATGCACAGAGACCCCTTTGCCCACAAACAGTACAATTGCCCTGTTGGTTGACGTGTTTTAATAATTGTATTTTATACAGTCATTTTTCAAGATCTGTACCAGCAAGATGAGGCTCAGTCTCACCACAGAAATAGAACTCACATGTTGGCTTGTGTTCTGTGAGATTCAGCGTTCTTGAGTGCCCTCTCTGCGTAGTTTTCTTTAGTAATCCGACTATCATCACCACAGTGCTGGACATCCCACCAGGAAAAGGCTTATGATCTGTTTAAGAGAGTGTCACATTCAGTAATGTGGTTATTTTGAAAAAAAACCCAGCATGTAAGCAGTAAGGGGTGTTAAAGGAATAGTTTGCTGAAACATCTAATTAGTGTTTTATCACACCCCAAATGCAGTCAATCAGCCAAGATGTATTTGATATCTGATGGGTGATTCTTAGTTTACAATGGGAGATCCAAACTCCTTTCAGCTGACTCATTTCATCATATGTATACTTAGGTTCAAACATGTGTCCAATTGAGGCTCAATGGTGCTGAAAATGTGGATGTCAGAATTGTAATTGGTCATTGTTTTGGTTTTCTGAGTACACTAACTGGGCTTTTCTGCCAAGCTACCTTGTGGCCTGTGTGTTTAGGAGTTCTTATAGCCCCATGTTTCGTCTTGTGAAGAATGATACCGCATGTAAAAGTGGTTACGGTTGTTCACAATGGCTCCACTGCCACTCAGCTGCGTTAAAGATAGTTTTTGTTTTTTTTCTAATTTGAGTCATCTTATAAACCACGTCGATGTGTTGGTGTAAAGATCTGGATGTGTTTTGAGGATTGAGAGATGTTTTTGGGAATGTATTTACAGTGTTACAGTATCAAAGATGCAAAGGGGATTTGGAGTAAGTGATCAATCTTGTTCATTTGATGTCTCATCAAAGTTTTCATTATCGTACAAAAAAAAGTTTTATAAAAGATTGTGGAACTCGGAGTTAAAAATCAGATTTTTTTTCTGAAACATAACATTGCCTCTCTTGGGAGAGATAATTGTAATATACAGCAAATTAAGTTGAATTCATAAGCATGGTGGCCTTTTTCTCATTATGCACATGCCACCCAAAATGTCTGCACAGGCCTGGGATTCAGGCTTTTTTTTTTTTTTAAAGTGCATCAAAATGGATGTCATCAGTAAACGACCATATAAATGGCAATGGGGTTAGGTTGAAACATACTGGAGTACCCTACTACAGTAGGTGAACATAAAGTTAGAGTAATCTCAGAGGAGCATACAGTGTAGGTTGAGAATACTGTGTATGTGTGAGGCAGGGTGTACTTGTTTCAGCACCTGTCTTTATGAGCACACAGTTGGTCCCAGAGCTAGGTGATGGGGCAGCAGTGTGGAAGAACCTGCAGCGGAACGGATGGAGGATGAAACTGATGGAACATGACTGTTTTGACAAGCTGTTAATGAAGTGTGCTCAGGGTTCAGAGTCCAAAGACCCTCCATTAACCAGCCATGCAGAAATACAGCTCTACAGTTTGTTCTGCTACAGACGGTTACTGAACAAAGTTAAGTCCCGCTTGACTTTAAACTGTGCATAAAATGCTGCATACTGAAGTGGGTGATTCATTGATTTATCCTTGCAGTACCTGTGTGCACATTCTCTGGGGTGCAATGCTATGTAATTATGTGGTACATATGTATTACTTAAGGCTGTCTGGATTATAGCTTACTTATTAATTAATCAGATATGGGGCTAAAGGTTTAAACGCCATTTAAAAGAGCTGGATTTTAGCCTGTACTACTTTGAATATTTGAAGGGTTAAACTAGAAAAATGCATTAACATTGAATAAAAAACGGGTTAACTTTGACAGCTTGAATTATAAACTAGGCACTAAACTCTAGATGCTCTCAGACTTGTGATGGGCAGTGCTCACGTGTATTTTGTTCCCTCTATTTGTATGAGGCTGTTCCTGTGAAACGTTACCATTAACCCAGTTCCCTGTCATATCACTGCATCCTCGGAACATCCGTCATTGTTTACTGAAATAGAACAGCAGTAACTGACCACAATAGAGAGGTATTGACCACAGGAAACCACGTCTCTCATGTTGTGTTTGAGCTGTACGAGGAGCGCAGGGACAAAGTGGGTTTGCGGGGCTCTGGCCAGAAAGGGTGGAGCGTGGGAGCCGATGCAGCTGTGACCTAAGGCCCTGGCCCTGGCCATGTCAATATACTGTGTGACCTGGCAACATGGGAAAATTTTGCTGCGCTGACATTTTCAAGCCTTGACAGGAGTGAATGCTTTTGTCAGGGCTTTAACCCCTAAAACTCAAGGTTTATTATTCACTTTTTAATATTAATGCTTATTATTTAGTATTAAAATAGTATTTATTGCCAATGTAACAATAAACACATTTGAATATACCAGCTGCCCTTTACATTGTCTAACCATTTCATAATAAGTGGATGTATAGAAATGATCCAGAATGCTTTAGAATAAAATCGTCTTACAGTAACATAAAGACATGTTTTTCCTTCTTCTGTAAGAAACATTTTGCAGGTTTTGTTACAGAATGAATCAGAATAAAAACCTTTATTTAACAATCACCACATGTCTAGGGGATACACACGTGTGTGTGTGTGTGTGTGTGTGTGTGTGTGTGTGTGTGTGTGTGTGTGTGCGCGCACATTTTATATATATATATATATATATATATATATATATATATATATAGAAAATAAATGGAGAAAAAGGTATACTGTATACTTTAACTGGCGACTATATTAAGTACACTTTATTGTATCTTTTTGTTCATTTTATTAGCTCTACTTACCATACAAGAGACCCTCTTAGGACCACCACAGAGCAGGTATTATTTTTGTGGTTTATCATTGTCAGCACTGCAGTAACACTGATGTGGTGGTGTTGTGTTGGTGTGTGTTTCACTGGTCTGAGTAGATCAGACACAGCAGTGCTGCTGGAGTTTTTAAACACTTACAGTGCTGCTGGATTGAGAATAGTCCAGCAACCAAGAATATCCAGCCAACAGTGTCCTGTGGGCAGCATCCTGTGACCACTGAAGAAGGACTAGAGGATGACCAACACAAACTGTGCCACAACAGACTTTACATTTACAAGGTTAACCAGCAAGGTTCCCACCCGAGGAGAACAGACTCTTGACCACTGCTATACCGCAATCAAGGACAGTTACAAACCCCTCCCCCACCCTGCCTTCGGCAAAGCTGATCACACTTCTATTCTTCTCCTGCCCGCATACAAACAAAGACTTAAACAGGCAAAACCAGTTCTCAGATCAGTCTATCAATGGAGTGAGAAGGCCATCTTCACACTTCAAGACTGCTTTGAATCCACAGACTGGATGATGTTCCATGATGCAGCTGGCACAGACATCAATGAATACACTGACTCCATCACAAGCTACATCAGTAAATGCACTGAAGACATTGTACCAAAAATCAATGTCAGATCATTTCCCAACCAGAAACCCTGGATCAATGCTGAGGTTTGAGCCAAACTAAGAGCTCGGGCTGTTGCCTACAACTCTGGTGACCCGGCTAGCTACAAGAAGGCCAGATATAACCTTCAAAGGACCATCAAGCTGGCCAAAAGGAGCTACAGGGACAGAGTGGAATCCAGCTATGTTGGCTCTGATCTCAGACATATGTGGAGTGCCCTGCGCACCATCACTGACTACAAAGGAGATGTGATCTGTGATAGGGGCTCTTCCTCCTCACTTGCAGATGAACTCAATGCTCATTATGCTCGTTTTGAGGCAACTAACACCTCACCTGCTGAGAAACTCCCAGTAGATGAGGAGAGCTGCGTTCTAGCCATTCCCCTATCTGAGGTGGTAAGATCCTTCAGGGCAGTTAACCCACGCAAGGCACCCGGTCCCGAGAGCATCCACAGCCGGGTACTTAAAGCATGTGCCAACCAGCTGGCTGAGGTTTTCACTGACGTCTTTAGCCTCTCCTTAAGACTGTCAGTGAGTCCCAAGGGCTTTAAGGAAACCACAATTGTTCCAGTCCCCAAGAAATCATCTGTCACCTGCCTGAATGACTACCGCCCTGTTGCACTGACATCTACAGTTATGAAGTGCTTTGAGCGGCTGGTCACATCTGCTCAACGCTTCCAGCCACCATGGACCATCACCAATTTGCATACCACTCCAACAGATCCACAGACGATGCCATTGCACTAACAATGCACACTGCTCTCACACACCTGGACAGGAAAAACACATATGTAAGAATGCTGTTCATAGATTACAGCTCAGCATTCAACACAATCATCCCTGAGAAAACTCATTCCTAAGCTCACAGACTTGGGTTAGAACTCTCATCTGTGCAACTGGATACTGGACTTCCTGATGAGCAGACCCCAGGTGGTGAAAGTTGGGAACAGCTTCTCTTCCACACTGACTCAGCACAGGGGCTCCCCAAGGAATGTGTGCTCAGCCCCCTCCTGTGCTACCTGTATACACATGACTGTGTAGCCAAATACATGTCTAACATCATCTTCAAGTTTGCTGATGACTCCACCATTCAAGGCCTTGTCACTGATGGAGATGAAACAGCCTTACAGCCTGCAGAGATGAGGTCAGCACTCTGTCAGAGTGGTACCATGACAACAATCTCTGTCTCAACATCAGCAAAACAAAGGAGATGATCATGGAATACAGGAAGCTGCAAGAGGGGTGGTTACTCTCCCCTGTCCTTCTATGGAGCCGAAGTGGAGAGAGTCAAAAGTTTCTCGGCATACAACTCACTGATGACCTCACCTGGTCCCACCACCCCAACACTATTGTGAGATCTGCCCGTCTCTTCTCTTCTTTCTGCATAGGCTTAGGAAGTTTGGTCTGCATCCTCAGATCCTCACCAACATCTACAAGTGCACCATAGAGAGCTTTCTCACGGGCTGCATTACTGTCTGGTACAACAGCTGCACTGCCTGTGACCACAAGGCCCTTAGAGGAGTGTGCTAATTACTGAAGCCTTTTGTATCAGAAAACTATAACTGCTTTTTCCACTAGCCGTCAGTCCAGTAATTAAGGTTCTAGTTGTATGGGTTTTAGTACCTGGTTAATCTTGGTTCCAGCATTACCTAGAAGTTGAGGGTGTTCTATGCTGTGTTTGCCAGCACTTGCAGCTGAAACCAGTTATCAAATTCTTTACTCTATCAAGTAAAGATGTAAACTAGAATGGTATGTTAATGTGTTTTGATTGCTATTTATAGAAAATATTACATTCTAAAGAGCTAAGGTAAGTTAGATAGGACGGTTTGTACTGTACATTCAGGTCCACTCAGGTCCACTGAGACCTTCATAAAACTTTCTTTTTGAAGGTTGTTTTGGACTCACTTGACCTTCTGCTGCTCTTGTAACAGGTAGATTTGTGGTGTAAGTGGGCATTTTGATGCTCAATATAATAGTAAAACTGCTCAGTGACGAGATTAGTATATGATTGGCAGCCCAGCAAATTTGAATGAATCATCAGTGATATGTCACTGCATTTCCAAACAAGTAAAATGCTTCTACATGCCCGATTTATAGGCTATTAAAGATAATATAGTTGGGGGCTGATGCTAACTGCTTATTTAGTAATCAATTTCTCTGTTGATTATTCCATTAATGCATTAATTAACATAAATGATTGACATAACCAAAAAATACATACACTTTTTTTCCAGTGAAGTGTTTAACTGCAGTTTAAAGAACACCAACTGCTGAACAGATAAAGCCATGCATTTCTTTCCATGCATTTCTGGCAAAAATGACCAGGATCCTATTGCTTTGAATGGAGAAAGACAACTAAAACTAATAGCCAAATCAAATGTTGTATCAGTGCTAAAATCTGACAAGAACAAGATAAAAGGTTGTAGTGTCTGCCTCAATTAATGCAGAAAAAATGTTTTTTCTTCAGTTTGTTCCAGCTACTGTAAATGTCCATAATGAGGAGAAGTTTTCCCCATAAACAGCTGCTGTACTGAGCATTACGAGCTTCCCCATTCATTTTTCAACCATTTTTTAATCATTTGTCTCCTCCTTTATGACTCTGATGGTACACAGTACTGTCATCTAACTCTACACATTTGTGTTATTTTAGTAGTATTATATTTAACAAGTAGAAAGTTGTAGGGTGTTAAAATGTAATTGAGGAGCTGTGGTCAGTGTTTTGTTAAATGAGTTAGAGAAGAAAAGTGCTGTGGATATTCATCAGCCTGAAGATAAGTCTCTCAACAAAAGTTTCTTTTTAATATGTTTGCACTTAAAAAATCAACCTATCAGATCAGCTTATTTACAGTTTAGATGTAGGCCATTACATCAGATTCGAATATCGAAGATAAAGTTCCATGGATTTTTTTGAATTTGTGCATAATTAAATGGTTATGATGCAAACAGTAATTCAGAGCAGTTTGCTATGAAATACTCTCTTCTTAAGAAAGGTACCAAGTAAGAATTGTTTCTAAAAGTTACAGCTATCTTGCTGGTGTTAATGTGCAGCTGAGATGGTCTGGCCCACACACTGAGAGCACTGAAGCATGATGGGAAGGTGGCAGATGTGCAGTTCCAGAGTATATCTTGCCAATTCAAAACGCGATATGAGGCCAAGAGCTTTAAGACCTGATATTTTGGTCAAAATCCAAACATATCCTGAGAACTTTCCATCCACGCCCCCCAACCTGACCAACAACACAAAATTTCAAGTTCTTTCTTCACTTGAATCAGACATCATTTTATATGACCCAGCCTAATCCGTATGATCAAATTTTGAAAAATGTCTAAAACTGACCGAAAGCATCTCGTCATGTCAGATAAAGCCTGGTCGAATATCAGAACTGCATAGTGACAATAATAGCCGATAACAAATAAAGATAACTGTAAAATAAAAATAATGTGAATTAATATGATAAAAAGTTTAAATTCTACTTTTTTGCATGTATTCATCAATACTTTCTTACAATGTCCCAAGCATTTTTATAGGGAGGCACCAATATGTAAGCCTATGATGATATACATATCACTGTTGTCGGAAGAAAACCTCGTATCTCCAAAATTAGAACTTTACAGGAGAAAGTAAAAACATACTGTAGTTTTAATGTAAGTCAAAGGAACTTACCAAGTTATTTTGGGCCGATTCTTTTGCTCCCATTCATCATGAAATTTACACACAATGTAAAGAGCAACAATGTCCTTTGAAATTATGTCAAAACATCCGACAGCAGCGACTATACTCATATACATAATTGCTAGTGCCAATACCAATGCTAAAACAAACATTTATAAAATATGTAAATTAGGACTACCTGGCTTAGCATTACAGAAAATGTTACATATATATTTGTACATGGTACTTATATAAAATGCAGTAAAATAAATAAAATGCTGATACCGATATCCCAATATCATTCTTTATCTCTATTTTTTCCATGAGCTGTTGTCATGCTGTGGTGCTGATATCACCATATGGTAGCCTTTTCTTGTTTAATCCTAAAAGTCATATATATTAAATGTAACATATATTATAACATATTATGGACCTAATAAATTTGGCTGCACTCACTGTCCTCTCCTGAATTGATCCAACCAATCACATAATAAAGCTTTAACCAGGCCACTGACATTGTAAAATGTTTTCCATTTTTTGTTTAGTTTGTACAAAATTAATTTCCTACATTCACATTAAGGCATGTGTACAGATGGATGACGGGGACTTGAGCCCCTGCCCCTTTGCCCCAGACTCTAAAATGCTGTCTTGGTTGGAGAGTGCAACAATTGTATTTGAAATTGCATCCCCCAGTCTTCAAGATTGGTTTCTTTGAGATGGGGTACCATCTCGCTGTGGGAATGGGTCAGTTTGGGTTCTGCGAGACGCGTAACTTTTTGTTGCCCCCTCTGGCGCAGTACCAACCGCATGTGGTTCTCCTCAGTAACTCTAACCCAGCACTGGAAATCTCACCATTAAAATCCAAATAATCTCTTTATAATAGCGTTACAATCCATAAATTGTTTATTCTGAACAACACAATGTAATTTGTGCTATATGTTACATATAATACATGTATAATATTATATATTATAATGTGTACTTTTTGATATGATAATAATAGAGTAATGATAACACTTCAGATGTGACTTTCCTATTCATGTGTTTGCTTGTTCGAAAAGGCAGTTTGTGAGGCAAATTTTCAGCTGTTAGATCATGTTCTTTACATATCATTTATTCCCAAAAAACAAGCTTTTCTTTTATTTTTATCCCAGTTTTCATTTTTCTGTAGGTACAGCAGCTGCCCTTTATATTGTGTGAAAATTTTATAATGAATGGACCAACAGAAATGCTTCAAAATGGCTTGGAATGATATCTCTTTACATTACCTTTCAGTGAAAGTAAAGGTTTTGCCCTCTCCTGTGAAAGTTGCCATTTTGGAGATGATTGTTTTTCTTTGGGCAGAAACAATAGCATTGAGAAATCACTTGATTAATAGAAAAGAGTAGTTAAACAACTACAATAGCCAGTTTTCTCAGTCAGATGTATTTATATATATTTGTAAAGCATTTGTGGTTAATCACGTGGCTGGCGCGTCACATGTAAAGTGAAAGTATCTGGATGTCTTCACTGTATTTCTCCAGTGTTCAAAAGTTGGGTCTTTGGTAAGACCTGTGTTGTTCCACTATATTGGTTGTAATTCTAAAAAAGTATTTGCTCAATGAATTCTGCAACTGCCCAGTAGTTTTCAGCAGGTATACAGACCCCTTTGCCTTCATACTGTACAAGTTGTTGTGTATAATAACTATATTTTATATTGCACCTGCCGTTCTTCAAGATTAGGACCATTGAGCGCTGGAAATCCCACCAATAATACGCTGATTATCTCTTTTAAAAAGTCTCCCATTCAATAATGTGGTTGTTTTGAACAACAGCCAAATATAATGTGTGCAATAAGGGATGTGAATAATTTCTACAGGGAAAAAATAGATTTGTATGAGATCTTGTGGAGCTCTTAGGACCAGATGCTACATAGGAACGAAATAATGTAGTGAATTATAATAATAATAATCGATTTTATTTATATAGCACGCCTTTCATGACAACATCAACTCAGGGTGCTTTACAGAAAAATAAACGACAAATTTTTAAAACGTCAGAAGAGTCTTAAGATTCTACCTAAAAAGATCCTTGTCTTAAAACAAAACCAAAGGTCCATAAAGAACTTCTAAAAGGCAAACTCTTAAAAGATCCAAAGTTTCTAGAACAAAGCAAAATAAATAAATAATAATAAAAAAAAAACAGGTCCAAAAGAAATGTCTAGATTATTCTTAAGAAATGATATGACACCAAAGACGATAACACCACAGTGTTAATGGTAAATAGCACCACAGCTTTGCATGTTTGTGACTGGGCTCAGATCCGGTTGTGGACAGTAATATTAGTGCTTTTGGCTGCCTTTGAAAAAAATTCCTGACACTACATTTGGTTTTATCTGAAACATAATTACTGTGTCTCTCTTCCAAAAAGTGATTGTAATGTACAATAAATTCAAATTAACAAGGTTCATTCTCATTCATGTTGCCTATTTTCCTCTTAAGCACACCTGGTTCATATCGCTTGTCAGCTCTTATTCTGAACCAGTATAAAGCCACCTGCCAACATTAGAATGTTTGCACTTTGTTGGAGGCCATGGTTGTGGGGCTCTGGGCTGAAGGGGTTGCTCTGCTGTTCTTGATTCCATTTAGTTCTTGCTCCTTACACCTCAGCTAAATCTTTGCTTGAAGGATAGCCTGGAGCCTCTCTCAGAACATCACATCTAAAATAATGTGTGTTTGAGTTCTGTAGACTTCTTTGCAGTAAGGCTTTCTCTGCTTTCTTTTGACTTATGTTTGACTGTTTTGTCTGTGTTTTCCAGGTCAGGTGTGCTTACGTGACCGTCTGACATTTCGCTTGTGCCAGACCCTCAAGTGGCTCGGCCGATGTGACCAGCCTGCCGCTCGTTCCCAGTGCTGCAAAACCTGCGATCAGCATCATCGTGGCAACGATCGCGCTACTCGCCGCTGAAAGGGAGGGGCACTGGATGAGTGACGGTTTTAAGCCAGGGAATTTGTCTTTCACATACAAAATGTCAAGCCAATCTAGGACAGTCTTTCTACTTTGGCTTGTTATTGTCACTGACCTACAGGATCCTGCAGGGGCTTATGAAGGAGGTGTTTTCCCCCTATTGTTGCTGAGGTACAAGCAATACATTGTACATGGAGGACTTCAAATACCCTCTCATTATTGATTGAAGGAAGTTTATTCACTGAGCGCAGTTTTAACTTTCTTCACAAATACAGCAGTCAGTCGATCTTGTTCGCAGCAGTGATCAATTGACATGGGTGGCAGTTGAAAGTCTAAAAGTATTCACAAATCTGTAGTTACTTCAGAACTGAATAGAAAGAAACCTCGCCGTCTCGCTGTATAACTGTGTCGACTTCTTTGTGTTTTGCTTTTAAGACTGACAGTAAGTCTCTGTACATTTCCAGTATTTTCTGAACCTTCTGACTAGTTCAGTGTTAACGATAGAATGAACTAAAATCTCAAACAATGCTTTCTGCTGATTGCAGCTGTTACTTAACCATAATACAAGTCTAGAGGATGTCTAAGGAAATGGTGCTGCAGAAATAACCTGGTGCTATAGGCAGGTTTGTGCCACTATTGGTGGGCTATTGCCTTTGTCTACTTGAATTCTGTTCACAGGCTATTGATAGGACTTGACTTTAAACTTTTGTTAAAGAAAAACTTTCCACTTGCAGTTCATTAGTCAAGACATGTTTTGTGTCCAAATTTTGCTTGTGTAGTTCAGCGTTGGAGCTTCAAGGCTAAGGATTGCTAAATCTTGTATCTCTAAAACTTCTCTCAACCCCACTCAAACTGAATCCAGGTCTTCATTACGGTTGTAAACTTAATGTGAACTATAGGCCACCAATAAGAGAAGTTTTGGGGATGTGTTTGGGTGACTATTGGCTTGTAGTGTTTGTTAGCAACATTAGCCTCAAGGCTCCAGCATCAAACTAAAGAAGTCAAGTTGGGATACCAAAGATGTCTTGGCTGATCCACTACATTTGTAATAAAGGTAAAATTGTGTTCATTTGATTTTTCACTGACCATTCAGTTACGAAAGCATTTGTGATTACAATTGTTTTGAAAATTAATCAGGAATGTGTTGCTATTTTAAAGGTTTTTGACAGTAGATGCAGTAGGTCTTGAAAATAAGGGTACAAAAAGGGTTATTTGGAGCTTTTCGTTCCCTAAAGGAACTTTCAGTGGATGAACCTTAAACCAATTCTACCACTATGAGTGAAAGATTCTATACCAATTTGAACCATTTAGTGCCCTTTATTTTTAAGAGTGTAGACTGTACTAATATCGGAGTCATATTCCATTCGTTCTGGTAAATATTTCCAAACTTTACATGGCTTTTCAAAATTTGTTTCATTTGCATCTTCAGGTAAAATGTTATCCCACATTTTTCATTTTTGCATCTTCATATTATTTATATACTGGGTAGTAACATGTTTTGTACAGTATATGTGCCGAGTCATAAAGCATAATGTAGCAAAAACGTTTTTGATGATATTGATGCATATTAGAATCCACTCACAGTCCACTTTTCTAAAACACCTGCCCTGTGCTTCAACTCACTGGCCACTTTGACATCCATGTCCTTTTATAAGCCCACCATATTGAGACGTATGCAAAAATTTTGGCACCCCGGTTTCTTTTCTCTCTCTTTTTTTTTCTTTTCTCTTTCTTCATTTTCTAGGAGAAAACAGGGTAACCAGGATGTGGTCACATATCCATATTTTCACTAGAAAAATCAACAAAAACATGTGATTTGACCTTTTGCATATGACTTAGTTCATCTGTTGTCATGCACAATTTATTCCTCAAGCCCATTTATCATGTCAGTTTCTTAGGATGGGACCACTACTGACCAAATATTATTTTGGTAGCGGACCATTCCCAACACAATAGAAAATATCAATAAAAATGTACAAAAATTCTCTTTCTCTCTGTCTCTAGGTGCTCTGTGGTCAAAAATAGACTGTTAATTATGGGCTAGAGGATAGGTTGCAGAAATTGTGCTTCAACAGATGGGCTGCAGTCGCTGTTCATCAGGTGGAGCTTCAAGGTAGGGATTTTTAATAAAGTGACTGGTGTGTGTAGATTAGTAAGCTCTAAGCTTGACTGATTTAAATGGAAGTAAACCAAAAGGAATGAGGCTAAAGTTGCTGAAAGGCAATAGTTGTGGACATGTTCTTCATTATTCCTCCTCCACCAACGAACAAGAGACAAATGGCCCTCTCAGCACTTTCAATTATTACTCCTAAATTAAGTGATGTCTTTAAACTTGTATGTGTCCTTTTCTGACGCTCAAGTTTAGCGACCTTTCAGCTCTTATGATGGCCTTATCAGTTACAGTCATGCTGAGATCCCCCAAAGCGAGAAGACTTTGGCATAAAGGAGCAATTGGACACTAATGACACTGTCCTTAAAATTAAGAGGACACAACTACTTAATTTCCCAGTCAAGTCATGTAGTTTATAGTGGGAGTTTAATGACTGATGAATTTGTAATGTAAGTCAAGGAATGCATTTGTTCATTTGTGAATGCTTTGTGTGTCAGTCTGCACTGAGATACACTGTATTTCCAAAAGTATTCACTCGTCTGCCTTCACACGCATATGTACTTGAGTGACATCCCATTCTTAATCCGTAGGGTTTAATATGATGTCGGCCCACCCTTTGCAGCTATAACAGCCTCAACTCTTCTGGGAAGGCTTTCAACCAGGTTTAGGAGTGTGTTTAGGGAATGTTTTTGACCATTTTTTCCAGAAGCGCATTTGTGAGGTCAGACACTGATTTTGGACAAGAAGGCCTGGCTCACAGTCTCTGCTCTAATTCATCCCAAAGGTGTTCTATCAGGTTGAGGTCAGGACTCTGTGCAGGCCAGTCAAATTCTGCCACACCAAACTCGCTCATCCATGTCTTTATGGACCTTATTTTGTGCACTGGTGCATAGTCATGTTGGAACAGGAAGGGGCCATCCCCAAATTGTCCAAAATCTCTTAGTTTGCTGAAGCATTAAGAATTCCTTTCACTGGAACGAAGGGGCTGAGCCCAACTTCTGAAAAACAACTCCACTCCATAATCCCCCCTCCACCAAACTTTACACTTGGCACGTGCAGTCAGACTGGTACTGTTCTCCTGGCAACTGCCAAACCCAGACTCACCTATGGGATTGCCAGATGGAGAAGCGTTATTAGTCACTCCAGAGAACACGTCTCCACTGCTCTAGAGTCCAGTGGCAGTGCGTTACACCACTGCATTCGACACTTGGCATTGCGCTTGGTGATGTAAGGCTTGGATGCAGCTGCTCGGCCATGGAACCTTATTCCACGAACCTCTCTACGCTGTGCTTGAGCTAATCTGAAGGCCACATGAAGTTTGGAGGTCTGTAGCGATTGATTGAAAGTTGGCCATCTCTGTGCACCGTGCGCCTCAGCATCCACTGACCCCACTCTGTCATTTTTACATGGCCGACCACTTCGTGGCTGAGTTGCTGTCGTTCCCAATAGCTTCCACTTTGTTATAATACCACTGACAGTTGACTGTGGAATATTTAGTAGCAAGGAAATTTAGCGACTGGACTTGCACAGGTGGCATCCTGTCATGGTACCATGCTGGAAATCACTGAGCTCCTGAGAGTGGCACATTCTTAATAAATGTTTGTAGAAGCAGTCTGCATGCCTAGGTGCTGGGTTTGGAAGTGATGGGAACTCCTGAATTAAATGATTTAGATAGGTGACTGAATACTTTTGGAAATATAGTGTACGTTTATCTTGGACCATCTGAAAATATGTTAGTGGGACCGGGACCCATTAAGCTTGCTCATTCTTGGTTAATTACATGTGATTACTCAACAAGCCTGTTCAGTAAACATGTAATTTAGCGTTTTTATGTCGTACTGAGATACTTCCATCATTTTGTTGGTACAGATTACAATGTATTCCAACTGTTTTAGCCTCTTTTCTCTTTCATGCAGAGTGAAACCTTTGTAATATCTTTTGTAATAACATTTTTTTATCACTTTGATAAATGTTTCTCAATGAAATTGTGCTGGGAGCACATTTATTGTTCTGATAAAACAGAATACATTTCCACATTAAGAAAATTTGTTACGAAAGTGATGCATTTGAATGAGGTAATTCAATGCATCACTCATTTCAATGTATGCTGTACATAAATAAGAAGACACTTTTTACTCCCCTTTTACTTTAATGTACTTAACAACTAGTAATTGAGGCATTGAAAGTGGAATTCCACCAATTTTGGAAGATTTCTGCATAATTAAAGGATTAAGATGTATACAAAGTCATTCAGAGTGGATGAAGTGAACTATTCTCTTGCGAGTCAGAATTGCTCACAGTGGTGCAGAGTGGAACCTCACGTCTGAAGCATTTCATTCTCTAAAAAGCTCTGGAAAGCTAAAAACTCTAAAAGCTACCTTACAGACAGTTATTACACATAATCAATATGAACACGGAGATTGTTTTATGATGGCCTAAAATTCATTCCTAGTGGAGAGATACATGCAGGATGTTTCAAGGCAAATAGTCCCCAAAGAAAACATTTTTTCAGATTTATTACTCTTACCATTATCAGCATTACATATAAAACCTTAGAACACACCTTAGAATTCACTGGTGGTTTTAGGTAGTAAACTACAAATTGCCATATTTGTGTTGTGGACATGGTGACCCCCTGGTTCCCATCCCCACCACTGTATAGAAAGTTTCTCTACAATGAACCAGGTATAATGAGTTTGTTTACATCTTTTATGATTATGACGACGGTTTCCCTTTAAATGGAGATTTCAGGCCAGTATGTGCTGTTCCATCACCGCCTTTCTGAATGATTGTAAGAAAAACAGATCATGTTGCCCTTCTAAATTTCACCCCAAAACTAAACACAAGACAGCACTGACTGATATGAAGAGACAAATTTACCAGCTCTGAATCATCTTATTATATTTGCAGTGTGTTATAAACTCAAAAATCAGAATGTATTTTGGTTTCAGAATTGGACGGAATAGTTCTGCTGGGACAAATCAGGCAGCTAAAAGAACTAATCTTCGAGAACCAGTGGGAATATCCTCTGTGCACCAGACACAGCTTTGTAAATCCCTGATACTGGCTCTGAAGAAGCTTTGAAGTGTGTTGCTTGACAACAATATGAGCGTGTTATATAAGAGCAATTGCATGGCAGGAATCAATCCTTATTTTATGTGGACAGCAGGTATTTTGGGTACAGTGGGGCAAAAGTGACTTAGGTACGGGCTCAGAATCTACATCTGTACATCAAGGCGTTCTCTACTGTATGTCAGATGAACAGGGGGAAGCATGTATACTGTATATTTTAAAGCCGCATTTGCTCCCCCCCCCCCCACCATGATGTGCTATACACAGGGAATGTTTTTGAAGAGAATTTCAGAATGTCAGGTTTCTTAGGGTTTTTTTTCTTTTTTCTATAGAACATCCTGGTACATTAAAGTCACTCTTGAAATGCACAGTTCAACACTATTTTAAAGGCTGCACAAAGTTTACTGAATGCCATTTATTCGTATATCACTGTTGTCAGAAAACTTTATCTCCAAAATGGTAACTTTAGAGGAGAAGGAAAAAACATGCTTTACTTTTAATGTAAGTCAATAGAACCAGACTTTTTTTTACAAGTCATTTTGGGTTGTTTCTTTTGGTCCGCTCATCATCAAATTTATAAACAACGTAAAGAGCAACATACGTTTTTAAAGTATGCCAAAAACTGAAAACTGACAAATGGAGATATGAGGATTTCTTCCAACAACTGCGAAATGTAAACGGAAAGTAGCCCTTTGTATTTGCTTTTTGTAGCTATATTAACCTCTTAAATTCCAGAATTGTTACATACTTATGCTTATTATTTAGTAACTACAGGGACTTCAATGCAAACTGGTCGAGACAATCTTAGCTTATAGAAGTGTGTAATAAAACTTTGGGCCCTAGCCATTTAAGGGTGTTAAGTTTCTTCACGGTTCAACATTGAAAAAAGAACATAAGAAGCTCGAAACTAAGCCTTAAACTCTAAGACTAGTTTTTTTTTTCTTTAGCATCTCATAACAACAGCACATGTGAAGATCTGGGACATATTAGACGGTAGCCAAACAGTCAGTTCCCATGGTCAATGTGTTGGATATGGGAAAAATGAGCATGAAGACTTGAGCAACTTTGACAGGGGATGAATCATTACGGCCAGATGATTGGGTAGGAGCATCTCTGAAACAGTAAGGCTTGTGGGATGCACCTGCTGATCCCATCCACTGTCGAAAGCACATACAATGGGCGCACGAGTGCAGGACCTGGACCTTAGGGCAATGGAAGAAGGCTGTCTGGTCCAAACAGTCCAGTTTCTTTTACATCAACTGGATGGCTGGGTGAGTGTACGTTTACCTGGAGAAGTGATGGCATCAGGATGCACTGTGGGAAGAAGACAAGCCAGCTGAGGTAGTGTGATGCTCTGAGCAGTGGCCTGTTGGGAAATCCTGGGCATGAAATTTCATGTGGATGTCAAATTGGCACGTCACCTACCTAAACATCATTGCAGGCCAGGTAGACGTCTTCATGGCAGTGGTATTCCCCAATGGCAGTGGCCTCTCTCAGCAAGATAATGCACTCTGCCATGCTGCATACATAATTCAGGAAGAGTTTGAGGAACATGATGAAGTGTTGATGTAATGTGTAAGTAATGCTAAAGCGTGTCATTCACTCCCCAGTTTGTAAGTTGCAAAAAGTCTTATTATATTGAAAAACCAACAGATTTACTTATATCCAGCTATAATAGCAGTGTAGCTCCGCCCATCCACGCTGAAGTTTTAAGGAGTGTTTCAGCCTAAAATGGATTTTCAAGGAGGAACAAAACACAATTGTAACAGAGATCATTAATATATATCAGTCTTAAAGGCATAGTAATAAAACCAGCCTATATAATTCCAAATTGTAAAGAAATGTTGGAAAATGCTGTGTAGAAATGAATTTTTACTGATTTTGGTGCATAAAACTATAGAAATATCCGAAGTAGACATCAGAGAAAAGCTATAATCTTAGTACCTTTTGTAGCTTTTCAGGTTTTATAGGCTTCATGTTTAGCAGGTACACCATCTAACTGCAGCTAGAACTATCAAACTCAGGTCCTGGGGGTCCACTTCCCTTAGTGTTCTCCCTCTTCTATCACTCTGAATTCAATTCATGAAGGCTTTGCTAATAAGCTGATGAGTTGGATCAGATGAGTCTAATGAAGTACACTGCTTCAAGTCCATGGTGCTTAGGTCCTCCAAGACTGAAGAGAAAACCCCAGATATAACCTGTCGGCGGCAATGATTCCTCATGCAGGCTTTAAGGTGTCTTTAGTCTAGTACAGTGAAACAGTGCCCCCTCTAGGACACTTGGTAATATGAAATGCAATATTGTCTACTGGTTTACTGGCCGTTCTTCCTGAACTGAACTGCATGTTTGTGTTTTCCTGCTCGAAATCATCTCATTCCACTCAATCAAGTGTTCAGACATTTGATATTTACAAAAATAATGTTATGATTATGTTTAAACTGCATATATGAGATACAAATGAGCTAAATATATCACTGCTGTCAGAAGAAAACCTGCCTGTTGTCCTTTACATTGTATGTAAATGTCATGAAGACTGGACCAAAAGGAGCAGTCCAAAATGACTTGGAAATCTGGTTCCATTGACTTACATTAAAAGTAAAGTAAGTTTTTTCCTTTTCCTGTAAAGTTACCATTTTGGAGATGCATGGTTTTCTTCTGACAACAGTGATATGGAGAATCATCACTTTTAGGGTACTTTCTATTGGGAATTGTCACTTTCAAAACACATTTTCTGCAATTAAGTAAACTTTTTTTCTGTTTTAATGGAAAATATGATTTTATGTGTGTTAACTTGTTTCATATACAGAGTTCATTGTCACTACTGAAACATTTGGTAAAGTGTCGGTAGTGTTAGGTTATTTTGTTACTGACAATGGAACGCTTAATCATTTGTTTTAATAAAATAAATGGTTAAAAGTCAGAATTCTGACTTTGAATCTCACGCACACGTTATCTATGCCACTTATCCTCTTGGGTCACGGGGTCACAGCATTCATTGGGTGCATTCAGTAGAATGATTTATATGCATTCTATCGCCGAAAGACTGTAGACACCAGCTCACCCAATGTTTTTTTCTGAAATCTTCTCAAAGAGTTATTAATATCAAGTTCTTCTGATTTGGCTGCACCTACAGCCTCTACTGTTCTGGGAAAACTTCACAGTAGATGAAAGGTTTAACTACAAGAGCAGTGTTGGACGATTAGGTATGGATCACAAACACCAATCCAAATCGTCCCAAAGATACTAAGTAGAGCTCAGTCACTCCAGAAAACAGTTCCACTGGTCCACAATCCAGTGTTGGGGAGCTTTATACCTTTCTAATCAATGATTGGTATTGGGCATGGTGACCTCAAGTGTCGCTGCTCCATAGCTTCACATTGTACTTGAAGCGAGTCTCTATGGAGATTAAACAAACTGTGCTCAGACAAACTGTGATGCATTCACTTTAAATCATTGAATATGAAATTAAACAATGACTATAAAGTTAAAATACAGACTGCCTACTTTTATGAGTGGATATTTACATTTATCACTGGCCTTTTTATGACCTTCACTTCCCATAAGGCAATCATATTGTAAATAACTGGAAAAATGAGCATGACAATATAACTGTCATGTTTCATACTTTGCAGTCACTAGTCTCTGGATATTGCTTACATTTCAATACACTTCAGAGTATATCATGTGTTCTGCGTTTACAGTAATTCAAAGCACACTGTACATTTCATGCTAACTAAATAAGAGGTGAGGCTCACATTACCAGTGGGATGTTGAGCTGTCCTGTCCTAACTCAGCACCAGGGTGTCATACTGTCAGGTTTTGCTGAGGTGTTCCTCTCAGCTGGGCACTCAGGCGCGTACAGCAGGCAGAGGAGATGGACAGCTCAGCAAACGTTCTGTCCTGCTGGGACATGAGGAAATGTTCCACCTCTCACCTCTGCCAGAATTGTGTATGTGGGTCCTGACAGTACCTGACAATCACACAATATCCCAGAGTGCTTTCTAGATCCTTTGTCCCAGAGCAGAGCAACTTCATTAACAAGCATTCTCATTCTGTCGTCTATATAACACGCAGGTAAACACCTTTATGCTGGGAAAGAAGCTCTAGGATTTGCATATACCTACTTAAAATTCATAGGAATAATTTGTCTGTTACTACCATTGTCAGATGCGACAGTAGAGGACAAGTTACTGCAGGCCCTCTTTGGGCAACAGACTTCAAGGTGAAAGTATTGTTCTTGTAGGCTTTGTTGGTGAATGAAGCATCACTGATGTTCTCATAGGGCCTGTATGTTTATCAGCCTACTAAGCCATCCTTGTCAACTGTATGTTTGCTCTATCCGGCTAGCCATTTAATCATTTTGTGTAATCCAATGATCTGATTTGGTAAGTAAATCCTGGAATCTCATTGGCTCTTGTTGAGAAATGAAGTGCTATAATGGGATTGGCTAGTTCAGCAGGCAAACCAAATGGTAAGAAGAGCAACTTTGTCCTTTCAGCAAAAATCAAATCACCTTGGAAGCCACAATGTTTTACTGTAGTGATGTTTTACCGCAGTGGCTGTAAATATGTCTCCGTTTTTGCTAATGTCCTAGTAGAGGCTAGACATATAATGGAAACAAAAACACAGACATTGCTCTGCTTTAAGATTTAGCTCAGCTGCAACCACTTTTCATTGAATTCACCTCTCTGCCAGGAAACTGTTCTGCAAAAGTAGAATATTTTCTTGTAAAATGTCTTTTTGTTGTTTTTTTATGAACCTGACTAGTGAAATGATGTCCACTGATTGGGTAATTAAATCCTGTTCTGTGATTGGGTAGTAGAATATTACTTGAAGAGATATTGGTTTGATAATGGTTTGTTTCAGATACTGTGTATCTGAACTTCACTGCCTAATTGAAAAAGGCCTCTGCACTTTTTTTATTTTACAGAGGTATTTGCAGAAGGAACTAAGAGCTAAGATCATGTGTTGGAACATAGACAATACAGTGAGAAAACCAGTGGAGCCATGTGGAATCTTGAAATCTAATTGGCATTGGAATTCTGCACCCTGCCAAATGCCCACTATCATGGAATGAAAAGTCCATTAAAAGCTTCTCAGTTTTTCAATGTAGCCAACTTTAAGACTCTGCCTCAATTTGTGCACTTGTGGTCTGCAAGTCCAGTTTTAAAACTAGCACACTTGAGAACTCTTGCCCTGTATGCCTGCATGTTTTTGAAATACCAAAGTCCTGACTTGGAGGTTTCAGTGGGAGTCAATGGCGCCATGCTGACCATTTATATATACAGTCATTGCCACGGCATCATGTTGACGCATGCTTGCGCTAGACTAGGCATGACAAACTATGGTCCTGAACGGCCCGTGTCCAGGATAGTTTGGTGTTCTGCTCTCAACAACTTCTGTACCTTACAATTAAGGAGATGTATCAGCATGGCAGGGTCTACCACAGAGGTGACCTGATTGACTGCCCAGGGGCACCAAAAGTTGCCCCAAAAAGTGGTTTAAATGATTTTAATCTGTTAACATTCTTTTTCTTTTAAAACATTAATTTTACTTTAAATGCATTCACACCATAGTCAGTCTGATAATCCAGCCATAACTATCCAAAAAGTATCATATGTACATTTGGTGGACACTGGCGTTTATGTTGGTTAAACAGACCCCATTATATAGTGATCTGATATCCTCTCACTGGCATACCTGACCAACCTTGGCACGGTCTAGTTAACTCTGGTTCTCTGTAGATGTTTTGTGAAGAATCAATCAAAAGGAGTTTTCAGCAGAACTAAGATCTTTTTTTGGTTATTATCAGTGTGTTTGTGGAGAGAGAGAGAGCACTGTAGCTCTAATGCCCAGGGCCTTAATCTAGCCATGTAAATCAGGTCAGTTTGAGTTGGAAAAATCACAAGTGCTGGAGCCCCCAGGATTAAAGTTTGCCACCCATGCACTGGACGTTATTTCATCCAATTATATTCAATTTTATTTATCGAGCAGCTTCCAAGGAATCCAGTTTCAGACCCCCTAATCAACAGACTGAGGGAAACAGTGGTAAAAGAAACACTGAGAGGAGCCAAGACTCAAGAGATGCTTTTCTGGGCCATGTCAGATAGGAGGAAGTTCATGCCAATGAGCAGTGCATAAAAATGTACATGTATTGGCTTGGCAGTAATGAAAATTGCAAATAATGATAATGAGGTAGTCCATCTTAAAACTAATATACTGTATGTCATTTGCCGTTTTATGTAATATTTTTTAGGGTTGCATTTCACCTGTTGGCCTCATCTTTAACACAATTCACAATTGTTTCACTACAATCAATTCACAGCATGGATCACACAAAAGCACAGTCATAACTTAATAAATCACATTGATGTCATCGGTTGCTGGAATAACCTTATATATTAATTCAGCCAACTAGTGAAAAAAAAAAAATATACAAATAGCTCACCCCCAGGTATTCACACCAAATCACTTGTCTTTCAAAATTTACTTCCACCTTCAAGACACATCATTAAAAGGGGTCCTAATTTTCCAAGCTGTGTCCAAAACCACATACTATCACATTAAATAATATATCAAAAATAGTACATTACCAGTAATAGAGCATATAAGTGTACTCTGCATAGTATGATAGTAATCAGAAAATCTCACTTTAGAGATTACTGAGATGTCACTGTAGGGCCCAAGTATGTCTTCATCAGATGCAGTAATGGTTCAATTTGACAGTTTCCCAAAGTGTCATTTTAAAATACATATTTTAGCAAATACGGTTATGTAATTGTTGTGTTTATATATATAGTCTGTAAAATTAGATCATTAACAATTCAATTTATCCCCCATTTTCTTTTTAAAAGTTCTAAAGTGAATGTTGTTGGGTTTTTATTTTTGTAAAAAGTGAAGGGATCTGTACTTTAACTTGAAATAAAATCATTAATATTAGCACTTAAATGAGCACAAAATCACATAAAATATCAGTGTCCACCTTCAAAATGGTGATATTAGGTTGTCCCACCTCACTGACATTGAACTTCTCTATGAAATCTTAAATTTTTCCAGTGATACCATAAATGCAGTGACACTTGGTAAAGTTACAAGCAATTGTTACAAGCATGAATGATTTTCATATACATGTGTGTGTGTGTGTGTGTGTGTATATATATATATATATATATATATATATATATATATATATATATATATATATATATATATCGCTGTTGTTGGATCTGACAAACAACAAAAATGGTTGTGCGGCCCTCCTACGGCCTCCTCAACGTCTCCTGGTGTACTGGCCTGTCTACTGGTAGCGCCTCCAGCCTCTGGACACTACGCTGACAGACACAGCAAACCTTCTTGCCACAGCTCGCATTGATGTGCCATCCTGGATGAGCTGCACTACCTGAGCCACTTGTGTGGGTTGTAGAGTCCGTCTGATGCTACCACGAGTGTGAAAGCACCACCAACATTCAAAAGTGACCAAAACATCAGCCAGAAAGCAGAAAGGTACTGAGAAGTGGTCTGTGGTCCCCACCTGCAGAACCACTCCTTAACTGAGTGTGTCTTGCTAATTGCCAATAATTTCCACCTGTTGTCTGTTCCATTTGCACAACAGCTGTGAAATTGATTGTCAATCAGTGTTGCTTCCTAAGTGGACAGTTTGATTTCACAGAAGTTTGATTTACTTGCAGTTATATTGTGTTGTTTAAGTGTTCCCTTTATTTTTTTGAGCAGTGTATATATATATATATATATATATATATATATATATATATATATATATATATATATATATATATAACATATACATATATATAAACTGAAATACGGAAAACACAAGAAAATGTTGGACTTCTCACATTTATTTGAAAAGTTCTAAAGCATTTAATCCATTTAGAAAATATTGAATTCAATTGTAACAGGCTTTGAAATACCATTCATTCAGTACATCTCTCTAAAAATGAGTATCAGGGTTGCAAAAAATGCTTATACAATATCTGATTTGACAGCTGGGGGTAGGGAAATAATATTTTCTGAAGGTTAAACACTTATTTTCAATAATCCTTTGTGAAAATAGAGTTTCTGGGTATAAAATGAACTCTGTTCAAGGAAAGTGCCAATTAACTCCACAATTTACTTTGAGTCACTTGTAGTTCGAAATGCCTTAAATTCCTAAGATTCCTTTTGTTGTCACTAGATGGCAGTATTTGCTAAAATGCAGCATGGAGTCCTGATGCTCCATTAATCCGAGTTATGACACAGAGTTAGTCACCTGAACGAGTTTATGGACAGTGCAGTTTAAAGTGTCACATTTTAGAAGAAAGGCAATAAATAACAGTGCACTAAGTACTATCTGGCATCTAACCAGACTGTACATTCTACTGGATTGGTAAGCCTGTGGGCTATAAAACGTCAGTTAGGGAGAGGGTGATATTGAAATTGCTGTGAATTACATTAGCATGACGTCAGGATGGGGATACACTTTGACATTAGCTACTGGAAAAGACCAGTAAAGCATGTTAAGTGGAATGAGGTCTGCCACTGCATTTACAGAGTGATAAACCAGCTGTAAGGTGAGCGTCATTTGGCGTGATGTACGGTTCTATGTTCCCATCTCTTTTTCCACAAAGGCCACATATTCTCTTATAGATCTCACCAGTAATTCTGATGATTTATGTTGTGTCTGGTTGCATCAAAATGGAAGGGGTGAATGTCTCTGATCATATAAGTGAAATTACCCGAGCTATTGACTTATGCAGTAAGGGATTTGTAAAGCTGTACTTAATTCTATCACTGTTATGGTAAAATATCCATTGATTTTCAATGACAACAGCTTCTTTATGTAGAATCATTATGAAAGCAATGGGAAACAATCAGACCGCACTAAAAAGTGTTACCACTTGCAGTTTTAATTGATCTCTAATGAAACGTACTTTTCACTTTTAACTGTGTTTTACTGAATTAGTGAATCCAGCTACATTAAAGTGCACACACATCGTCATCTTTGGGAATGGGATGCCCTGGAGGTGGCCAATGTTCCGATATTTTATCGTCCTGTGATAAACTACATCACAACACACCTTTCTGGGCATATTATGGATACTGTTAAGTACTTAAACAACATCAACTGCACGTTTCATTAAAAATAGAGTACAATTGGTCCTGTTTAATTGGATTTAGTGCTTTAGAGATACATACAAGTATTGTACTCATTGTTTTTGATATATGTTTTCAAATGGCATTGCTAGTACTGTTTCAACCAAACCTCTTAAAAATATCATGATACATGTCATGCTTTGTGAAAATGCTCTCCAGGCCTGGTCCTTAGAGTTTAGAGTTTAGAGTTTAGTTCAAACCTTTATGACCCACCCTTTATTTAATGCTAATACATCTGATCTAGTCAAACAGGGACTGTTGGAAAACAGTGGTTGGATCCAGGCTCTTCAGGAAAGCAGCTCTCCAGGACCAGGTTTGGAGGCCTCTAGCCTAAGGTCACCACACACAATGCCAAGTGTTGGCTAGAGGGGTATGAAGACCCCCAGCATTGAGCTCCTACATTGTTAGGAGTGATGGAGCTTCATCCAATACTTTTGAGATGAGCTGGAGTGGTGTATGTGATCATCCAAGCTTTAGTACCTGACCTCACCTGACCATGCTCATGTTGCTGAATGCATTCAAATGCTCACAGCAATGTTCCAACATCTAGTGTATAGTTTCCTAGAAGAGAAGAGCTGTTAGTGCAGTAAAGGAGGAAAATCTCTGTATTAGTACCCCTGATTTTGGAAGTAACTTTGAATGGATAGGTGTCTGCAAACCTTTCAACACGTAGAGTAACCAATGTTTTTACTAAAGCAAAACCTTGTATCTCCATTTTTGTTGTTTTTTTTTAGTTTTCCTCTTTATATTGTGTGTAAATTTCATGAAGAATTGGCCAAAAGAAACTGCCCAAAACTACTTGGAAAAAAATCTGGTTCCACTGACTTACATTGAAAGTGGGTTTTTTTTTCCTTCTCCTGTAAAACTGCCGTTTTGGGGATACAAGGTTTTGTTCCTACAACAGCTTTATATGCAAAAATAATTCAAAACTCGCTTCCCCTTCCCTCCAAGCATAAACCATGAGTATTATTCTGTATAAGCTTTACCTGCCACTGGTGAGGTTGTTGACGTGCCAGGTGTTTTTTGGACAGCTTGCTGACAATGTGATGTTTTCTTGCGTGGCTTAACCTGCTCTCCAGGTGGCAATCAGCTGGGGTGCAGGACCGTAGCTATGATGACCACTTGGCCGGATGCCAACTCTCCACCATCTCCTCCTCAATCACCTAGCACATGAACTACAAGAGGCCCAGCAGAAGCTGTTTAAAAGGCATAGCATAAGCTGCGAGTGAACCACAGGGCTGAGGGCCTCATCGTGTTAGTACTGTGAAGGACTGCAGTTGCGTAACATTATTTATGAAGGGGATGGACAGAATAACTGTGTGAGTGAAGCGATTGTGAAACACTGTGACTAATGGAGGACTATTTATTTTGTGTCACATTTGTGCTGCCACAGCCTTATAGTTTACAGCAGGGGTGTCAAACTCATCTATGGTAAGAGGCCACACATTCTTATGGGTTTCGCTTATGGGCAAAACTCTGAACACAATTCTGAAAAAGTGCACAGTTTGTCTTTTTTCCCAAATCTTTAATGGTATTACGTTGTCTTTCACAAGTACCTCCAAATCTCTGCAGCCTTCTCTCAGTCACGTTCCATCGTGCCTGTTCTAATATTTCTTGTCTTTCCTTGTTTGGCTATTGCATGCTTCAAAAGAGTAAAGCATGATTAAAAGAGATGTCAGCCTGTTGAAAGGATAATCTGTTTTGATGTTGGCCATTTGTTGTTTCAAAGAGAAACTGGACTGTTTAGTAATCACGGTTTCGCATCAGCGCACACTCCTGTCACAATCCCTTATAAAAAGTACACTTCATGACGTTTCCCAGCACTTGTTATATTTCTGTAGTTTCTCCCAGGCAACAGTGGGGTGAGATGGAAAGGCAAAGGAGTCTCTTAGATACTTCTCCTGGATCTCCTAATATTTCTAAAAGAGCCCAGTTATGTCACAGGCGCTCTAGTTTGAGTAGAGATCTCAGCAAAATCAAATTCTTTTCTACTGTTGAGCCAAATAAGTTCTCAGGGCCATATTAGGCCATTCCATGCTGGTCCAGACTCATGAAACCAGTTCCGTTTTCTGTTTCCGTCCGTTTTACTGCTAAATCAGAACCAGGAAAAGTACACAAATGAGTGGTTAACTGTTAATAGGCTAATAGCCACACATACACATACACCACTCACCACAAAACACATTTGATTCTGTGTGTCACTCCAACTCCAGTCTCTAATTGTGCTCTCAACTTGTTTATTCTGTACTGTGGTGGGTTTTACCTGTAGCTGGATAACTACATTAGCATTAGTGTCACCTGCTGGGGTACAACTCAAAGCACCACAGAACATTTCTCTTTTTTTTTTTTATCTGTCTCACTTGCATGACATTTTTTGCATGTTTGCATGTTCTCCCCGTGTCTCCGTGGGTTTCCTCCGGGTTCTCCGGTTTCCTCCCACAGTCCAAAGACATGCAGTTAGGTCAACTGGATATGCTACATTGCCCCTAGGTGTGAGTGTGTGTGTGATTGTGTGTCTCTGTCTGTCTGCCCTGCGAGGGACTAGCGACCTGTCCAGGGTGTATTCTGCCTTCCACCTGATGACCGCTGGGATAGGCTCTTGCACCCCCCGCGACCCTGAGGGAGAAGCGGCTTAGAAAATGTGTGTGTGTGTGTGTGTGTGTGTGTGTGTGTGTGTGTGTGTGTGTGTCTGTCTGTCTGTCAGTTCAGCAACAGTTATTTGAATTTGTGCTCTCAGTCTTTATTCTCTAAACGGGTGTTTTTGATCATCGGTTCACCAGAACTGAGTCATTATCAAATTTGTGTCAATAAAGCTTTTGTCAGTCAGAATCGAACCTGTTCTGTGGTGAGCAGCGCTGACAGCATGCTAGCTAAGCAGACGCTAAACAACTATTCTCTTCCTGTTAGCAATGCTGTTTAACATTTAGAAATTGGTCTTAGATTGAAGCTTTGGCGTGAATGTTGGATTTAAAATCGTGTACTGCTTTCATTTATTTGAACAAAATGAACTTATGCGCTTGCTTTCGTGCTTTAAATAGTGTAGCAAGGTACTGTAGCACAATACTGACATAAATATAGAGCCAATCCTTACGCATCTATGCCATTACATCATCCCATCGTTCGGCCCTGCAGTGAAAAGAGGCCAGTAACACTCTTATTTATCTGCAGCTAATTTCTTATCTCTCCTTCATCTCCCCTGTATTTCATGTGTCTTTTTGTCTGATGATATTTCTTCTAAGGAGGAATTTCAGAGGAATCACTATGAAGTCCAAAGAGCAACATTTTCCCTATGGGACACAAACAATTGCTCCTCTTGGTTGTCGTCATGCCATCGGCAGAGACAACGCTGATTGGTTGAGTGAGTTTATGTTGCCTGCTAAAGTTTGCAGAGATCAAATAAAACAATGTCAGTTTAGAAAATTGTGTTTGGAAAGAAAGATCACCAAATAAATTATGCTTGGTATGTTAAAGCTAGAGTTGGCTAACATGCAAATCTCTGACTACCCTCAGTGCACTGGATGTATAACGGTGACAGACACAATTAAAAGTGCAAATACAATATGAGTTCAGTAAACAATGAGCACAACTTATTTCTTCTTAAAAAAAAAACAATACGACTGATATAAATTATGTTTAAAGGTGCATCCTTCTTCATTTTACACAAATTTTTAAATAAAACATGCTTGCAGTGGGGTTATAATTTTGCCCTAATATATGGCAGAAAGAAGTAAGTAGCATATTAATTGGAGGAACTGAGACAATAGGGGATGATGACTTTAATGACTACACGGTACACTCTGCGGGGGCGTAGCCACGGGTAAGCCTGAGTAGGCCTGGACTTACCCAGATTGATCAGAGGCCTGCCCAGTCGAATGGTTGAAAATATTTACTACATCACAATTGGACAATAAGGACTGGGGAGTGAATGGTCTGAATGGCAATCTTCATATGCTACATCAAACTATTTTAAGGGAAATTCAGTTTTCCACAATTTGGGTCCTTTAAATGCTAGTTTTAGGCCGGAATGCCTCTTTTAAGATAACCCCCTATGCACTTAGCTCACAATCCTGTTCCTTAGTTTTACCCCTGCCCCTTGTCTTTGGGTGTTACATTGCCCGGTTGAAATCTTACCCTACAAAATGTGACAACACTCAAATAAAATAGAACTTTACTTTATTAACAGGGTACAAGCGGCAGTCTGCAGTGATAGCAGAGGAAGGTAAAGTTCAGCAATGTCACTGCTGGGCTTTAGTTACATTTAAGACATCGTATTTCTTCAAAGAGGGGGTATGCAGTAATTATTTATTATTACCCACTGCTAGTTCTTCTGCAATGCGACGCTAACGAGACATTAGCTTACTACTAGAGATTTTTTATGCTTGTTATGAAGAAAAGAATCATAATAGATTGAAAGAACATTAAACTAAGACAGTAACAATGGTTATCAGAATTTATAATGGAGAAAATACATTTGTGGGTTTCTTTGCAGATTTCTTTCCTCATAACAGCAGAGTGCATGTAGAGAGGAGATTACCACTCTATGCAGTGGCTTCCGGTTTTCTCAAACGCTAGAGGGCGCTCCAGAGCGAGTCCAAAATGAATGGGTTGAAAAATCCTAGTTTATAAACACTTAAACATTTTGAATCTAAAAGAATGCAATAATTCCTTGAACAAAGAACAGCATAAAACATTTTAACAGCTGTTATATTGCTAAGAGCTTTTAAACTCGAGTAAAAGAAGTTTAGAAAGGCGCCGCATGTATATCCGTGATGAAGCTGCTGCGCTCGCCAATCAGTCATCATGCTCTAGCACTAATGCCTGCCTCCTGCTGCCCAAACCCATTTGCTGTTAAAACAAACAAATAAATAAATAAAAAGGAAATATACAGGTAAGATTTCTTTTTTTAGTGAAATAAATCCTTCTACTTTCTAAAGTTAAAGAAAGCCTCTGGGCGAGTGATTAGAAATTATTTTCACTTTTTTAGTAAAATTATTTACTTTTTTTAGCCGTTGAGCTCCATTCACTCCATTCACGTTGAGCTCCATTCACAACCCCCCCCCCCCATGTAGCCCTTAAACTTCACCCTACCTCGCCATCTCAACAAAAATCGGGACACCCTACCCCTAGACGTGAACGCGCAAATCTCATGGCTAAGGGCTAAGTGGCAGAGCTGAGGGGTGAAATGGGACTGGGCCGCGTATTGGAACAGACTCCGAGCATTGGCGCCAAACAGAAAGGGGCGGGGCAGCTGTAGCATAACGGCTCTCTCCCATCTGCCCTCACTTTCCCGCATTCCTCACAGGGACGCAGAACGGTAAGAAGTAAGCTGAGGCGGGGGGATACACGGTTTCAGACGAATTTGGGAGACAATTCCAGCTGTTTTCCCAACAAAATGGGAATTTGGGATCTTGCCCTTTGCCTCGCGGTCACAACCTGTTTATGGAGTGGTAAGTAAAGCGCTTGGCTGCTTCTTGCAGAGAATAACTGCGAATGTCACTGAATCAGCGCTTATTGACTTGGCTCGTGTGTGATTGAGTCAGCTGAGGCGCTTAGTTCACGTTTAAAAGGCTCAGCAGTTCTTCCTGCAGTATGCGTGGGTATTAAGAGTTGTACGGGTTTCAGGGTTTTCTCTCTACTGTATAGCATTTAAGCCCCAGCTGCCTGTCAGTCAGGGCTTTATTAATGTAACCAAAACACTGAGTAACTTGGAGCCTCGGCTAAAGCCTGGGCTGGGTTTGTGGAGTCTGACGAGAAGGTAGGCTGCCTTTATATTATCCAAAAAGATGAAGAGATGCTGAGAGTCTGTGAGGAATAGTTACAGGGCTGGTTGGACCCCCAGTTCACTTGTGTAGAAGCACTTAAAGGGGAATTCCACCAGATATTCAACATTTCGGAATATTTCAGTCATTGAAATGTAAACACAGTCATAAAATGATCCATGGAAGAGGCTCTGATTTCTGCTACAGTGGTGGTGAAAGAAACCAGGGGTCACCATGTCTGCAACACAAATCGAGCCATTTTATTTACTGTCCAAAGCCACCCGTGAACCTACACGTGTCTTCTGAGTTTTTGTGTGTAATGGTGATGTTAAAATAGTCATTCATCTGAAACGGTACGCTTTCTTTCCCCCTAGACACAGTTTTGCCTTACAGCGCCTCGCGTGCCGCCCTCTGCCAGGAATGGGTTAAAATAAATCATATCACAAAACTGTCATAAAGACATGGTCTCAGACGTCAGGCTGTATATATCTAATCACTTCATGTGGTAACCTTCTGTGTGGGAGCTCTTAAAGGTGGATGTCTGGTTCCTATCACCGCCACTGTGAACAATTCTGACTTGAAGTTTCTCTAGAACGGAGCTTTTCACGCCAAACCGTCCTGAATGACTTTGTTTACTTGTTTATTTATCCAGATGATTTTGGAGGTATTGAAAAAAAGCTCTTGGGTGTTTGTCCATCCACAGAGCCCCACTGGTGACGTCCTGTATACATAAAAATAATGTGTGGCCACTACTTAGTAAGGCGTGGGAACAAGATAATTAAGTTGTGGCCATGACATAGTAAGGCATAGTAAGTTGTACGGTGTTCCCATGCCTTATTAAGTCATGGCCACGTATTAGGATTTCGTACCCACACATTAATAAGGCCAAGCCTTATTTTCATTCATATGGGATGATACCAGCATCCATCTGATATTTCCATTTGTTTTCTTGCTGTTGTGCTGTTTCCACTATCAGCCATGCAGAGGTCATAAGTATGTGTATGACCTCCCTTTAACCCGTTCTTCAATGGTCAGGACCGGCACAGGACCGGCACAGAGCAGATATGACTTGCGTGGTGGATAATTCTCAGCACTGCAGTGATGTTCTGCAGTGTGCATTTACTTTCCACTCTGTTGGACACACCTTCCTTTACAGTCCCTCTTGTAGATGTAAAGTTAGAGAGGTTATCTCATATAATTTGCAGCACAGTTTGTATAAATTATTCTCTAGTCCTTCATCAGTGGTCAGTATCTGACAGTAGGACAATGCTGACTGAATATGTTTGATTGGTGGGCTGTTCCCAGCCCTGCAGTGACATAGAGGTGTTTAAAAACTCCAGCAGCTAGGCCTGGGATGTTCATGAAATTGCAGCTTATGATTAACTGCAATACAAATAATTGCAATTCACAATTAACTGGTTAATTGAGCAACTATTACAGTGCAAGCCTAAAGTAGCCCAAACTACCCAAACTGGTATAATTAGCTATCTTGTTGCCAACAGACACAACTCCAGCTGAAATAAACAAACACTATTTACCACTGGCCTCAGCACCAAATCATACGTTAGAACTTCTGTGTTCATAAGACCAACAAACAGAGGAAAACACATCCCATTCACATTCTGCTTGTTGTGGCCACAGTGCTGGACAGTAACTAAGTAAATGTGACCTGTTATTGTACTTAAGTAGTTTTTTCGTGTATCTTACTGAAGTTTTTCCATTTTGTGCGACTTTTCACTTTCACTCCACTGCATTTCAAAGTCAAATGTCTCACTTTTTACTCCACAACATTTTGAGAAATCTGTCGTTCCTTTTGGTTTCTGTGTGTATAAAAATGTAACATGTCAAAACGAAAGAAGCGCAAAGCCAGAACACCAATCAGGGCATAGCAGTCACTTTATTCTGAGCTAGTTTTGACCTGTTGGTCATACTGACCCAGTGCAGCACACGGTTCAGCGTCAGTGCAGCAGTGTAAAGTTTTGGGAGAGTCTATTCAACATAAATGATGGACTAACCTAACTTTGTGTAAATAGAGCACAATATAGAAATATTTCCACATATGCAGTCGAGACTGAGGCATCTTTTTTCTGAATTTATATAAACACTTTCATTTTATAGTAAATTAGTTTTGGCTAGTTTATATTTATGAACAGAGACCTACAGATCAATGTAGTGAAGGAAACGCATTTGAGATCATTTGAAGCTCATTTTTATTATTAAGTTTTTATTAAACTTAAACTTGTATCTAAGTTGTAAATAAATCTTAAACTGAAACTTTGCTTGTTTGTAAAAAATGATTTCAGAGCCACTCAGTTCTACGTGATGGAAACTGTTAACCTTCAGTGTTTTGTCCTTATGATCATTTTAATAGACGTCAGCGTCACTAATTAATGACGTTCTATTAAAAGACTGGTTTACCAAGAGAGACGCTGGAGGACTTTCACCTGAAATGAGTTCATGAAGTGAGTCTTGTTATAAAAATGATAACAGGACATCAAAGTCATAATTACTCTTTTAGTACTTTTACTTTTGATACTTAAGTACATTTGAAGGCAAATACTTTAGTACTTTTACTCAAGTTGAGGTCTGGTGTAAAAACTTCTACTTTTGCTGGAGTAATATTTAACCTTGGGTATCTCTACTTTAACTCAAGTACATGACTTGCGTACTTCATCCACCTCTGGTATAGGATTGTGAAAGTTGTGAAGAATGATGATAATCAGCTTAATTAATTGTGATCAGACGATTATGTGAAGCCAGCCACATTGCTGTGATGGCAAATCATGAAAAGATTTGACCTTGCGACCTTGAAATGATGGATTTTACAGCTGCACGATGTCAGAATCATATGGATATTGGCAGATAATTGCTTTAGAAGATCTGATTGATATTTTAAGCTAATATCCCATGATGTATATATTGTATGATTATGATTGTAAGGGTTTAAAAAGCCAAATATATTGTTGCTGTCACAACAAAACCTAGAAAAAAAAACCTCCAAAAAAAATACAGGAATACAAAAAGAAATTGTCAACTTCCAAAGTAGCACTATAATATTCCAATAATAATGATAATAATAATAATAATAAACAATGAAAATATTCTAAAATATAAAAATATCACATATTATTACCAGTTAATATTACTAGATGTTTTCCCACTAATTCTGGAGTGTTTATGTTGCGCTATTGGTCATTCATGCTTTTGTGCTTATGTTACTGGAAGTTGTGTTCTCCTAAACTGGTGAATATTGATGTAGCAATGTCTGCGTTATTCGACAAGGCCTCAGGGACTCATTGAGGAGCAAAACTGCCTTTTATGCTTAAAAGGCCTCTACAGCCCCATCAGTACCATTTAAAAGCTCCTTTTTAAGCTAGCGCAGGTCCACAGTCTTTGAATCAAATGTTTCCTGTCTCCTCTTGTGGCGGCTTTTATCCTTAATCGAGCACCGTGTGATGGAGTCTTTAATCACAGTTTTTAATTAGTTTTTCATAGGGGGCTTGGACTGCAGTCCCATTTTCCCCCATGTTATTGATATAAATGGAGCCATAAATTTCATTTGCGATTACATTTGATGCTTTGTCTCCATATATAGAATGTAGAGGGACTACATCTCTCTCTTCATCCATTTCTTTCTCGCTCTCTTTGTTTGGAAGAGATAAATCACAAGGCGTGGCTTTGAATTATGCAGAAGCCTGATGTAATCTCCTGAATGGCCTGAGCGAAATTTGATTATGAATGGCTGTGATCTTAAGGGAATTTAGCCTAGCACAATGAAACCCTTTATCTCAGACCTGGCTGCGAGCACAGATGGGTCTGTAAGTGAATGAACTGAAGAGTAAGATGCTGCCTCATGAGGGTTTGATGCAAGCGCAGGTTTTGAGCTTGTGAAGAGAAAAAGACACCAGTAAAGTGTGTAAAGTTTGAGTAAGTTAGTAGTTTGTAAGAGTGTGTGTGTGTGTGTGTGTGTGTGTGTGTGTGTGTGTGTGTGTGTGTGTGTGTATATATATATATATATATATATATATATATATATATATATATATATATATACCTCTCCATAGATCACCACCTTATTGTGATGGAGGGGTTTGCGTGCTTGAATGATCCTAGGAGCTATGTTGTCTGGAGCAAAAGCTCCTGGTAGGGTCTCCCATGGCAAACTGGTCCTAGGTGACAGGTCAGACAAAGTGTGATCCATAATAACCCCTATGAAAAGACAAAAACAGGACTTGTGTACCCTGCCCGGAACAGGGTTACCGGGGGCCCACCCTGGAGCCAGGCCTGGCGGAGGGGCTCGCCCAGCCCGAAGGAGTTACATGAGTCCCCCCTCCCATAGACCCACCACCAATGGGCATTGTTGGCCTGTGGGACACCAGAGGCAGCTGGCAGGTATCGACAGGCCAAGCGATCTGCGGCTTCAGTCGTCGCCAAGGCAAAAACCCGTGTATGGGAGGAGTTTGGTGAGGCCTTGGAAAGTGACTTTAAGTCGGCTCCGAAAAGATTCTGGCAAACCGTTAGGCGACTCAGAAGGGGAAAGCAGTGTGCCACTAGCACTGTATATAGTGGAGATGGTGTGCTGCTGACTTCGACTGAAGACGTCATTGGGCGGTGGAAGGAATACTTTGAGGACCTTCTCAATCCCACCGACATGTTCTCCAGTGAGGAGGCAGAGTCTGGGGACATGGGAATAGGCTTGTCCATTACTGAGGCCGAAGTCGATAAGGTAGTTAAGAAGCTCCTTAGTGGCAAGGCTCCAGGGGTGGATGAGATCCACCCTGAGTCCCTCAAGGCTTTGGATGTTGTGGGGCTGTCTTGGCTGACACACCATTTCAACATTGCGTGGACATCGGGGGCGGTGCCACTGGATTGGCAGACTGGGGTGGTGGTGCCTCTTTTTAAAAAAGGGGACCGGAGGGTGTGTTCCAACTACAGGGGAATCACACTCCTCAGCCTCCCTGGTAAGGTCTATGCAGGGGTACCGGAGAAGAGAGTCCGGCTTATAGTCCACCTCGGATCCAGGAGGAGCAGTGCGGGTTCCACCCTGGTCGTGGAACACTGGACCAACTCTTCACCCTCTCCAGAATTCTGGAGGGTTCATGGGAGTTTGCCCAACCAGTCCACATGTGCTTTGTGGATCTGGAGAAGGCATTTGACTGTGTTCCCCGGGGTATTCTGTGGGAGGTGCTTCGGGACTACGGGGTACATGACTCTTTGATACGAGCCATTCAGGCCCTGTACAAACAAAGCTGGAGTTTGGTTCGCATAGCCAGCAGTAAGTCAGACTCGTTCCCAGTGAGAGTTGGACTCTGTCAGGGCTGCCCTTTGTCACGATTCTATTCATAATTTTTATTTTTTTTTGTATGGTGACCTCAGGGTCACATCGCTGCTGTTAGCAGATGATGTGGTCCTATTGGGGACATCAGGCCACGAACTTCAGCTTTCGCTGGATCGGTTTGCAGCCGAGTGTGAAGCAGCCGAGATGAGAATCAGAACCTCCAAATCCGAGACCATGGTTCTCAGGTGGAAAAGGGTGGAGAGCCCTCTCTGGGTCGGGGATAGGCTCTTGCCTCAAGTGGAGGAGTTCAAGTATCTCGGGGTCTTGTTCACGAGTGATGGTACAAGGGAGATTGACAGGCGGATTGGTGCTGGGTCAGCAGTGATGCGGGCTCTTTACCGGTCTCTTGTGGTAAAGAAAGAGCTCAGTCATAAGACAAGGCTCTCAATTTACCGGTCGATCTACGTTCCCACCCTCACCTATGGTCATGAGCTTTGGGTAATAACCTAAAGAATAAGATCGCGAATACAAGCGGCCGAAAAGAGTTTCCTCCGCAGGGTGTCTGGACTCTCCCTTAGAGATAGGGTGAGAAGTTCGGTCATCCGGGAGGGACTCGGAGTAGAGCCACTGCTTCTTCACGTCGAGAAGAGACAGCTGAGGTGGTTCGGGCATCTGGTTAAGATGCCTCCTGGACGCTTCCCTTGGGAGGTGTCACAGGCAAGTCCACCTGGGAGGAGACCCCGGGCAAGACCCAGGAATGCTGGCATGACTATATCGCCCAGCTGGCCTGGGAGCGCCTCGGAAAGTTTGGGGTTAGGTGCCTTGCTCAAGGGCACTTCAGTCACGTGCTCTCAGCTCAGGGGATCAAACTGGCAAATCTGTTTAAATTGTAATGTGTATCTGATGAAATCTTATAAAACATCTTATTAAGTAAGAGTGTAGCGATACACAAAATTCAAAACTTGATTTTATACAATACAGTTGTGTCTTGATATACAGCAGAAGTTAAGAGTATTTGAAAATGTGCCTCATGTTCATATCAATGCTATCGTAACAAAACCTCATATCTCTAAAATTTTACAGGAGAAGGAAAACAACTACTTTTAATGTAAGTCAGTGAAACCAGACTTTTTTCCAATTAATTTTGGACCGTTTCTTTTGCTTCATTCATAATGAGATTTACAAACAATGTGAAGGGCAACAGGCATTTTCAAATTATGTTAAAAACTGCAAAATGATAACGGTGTAGATATGAGGTTTTGTTCCGACAGCAGTGATATGTTAATATGTTAATGTTTGCACCATGTGTATAGCTGACGTACATGCTTATCAGGGGTGGAACGATGCACATATTTTCAATTTTCAATGTTTTCTGTATTAAAAATCTTAGAAGCTCTTATATTACTACATAGACTGGTGTATCTGTGACAGCCAGAACCAGACAGTCGCAGACAAGGCTAGAGTTAAAAGCTTTTAACTCTGCCAAAGGGTCGTAAAACAGTCGTAAAACAGTCAAAAACCAGAGATCCAAATGGGGCAAGACAATAAGCAAGGCCATAAATGGACACTAGGTCATACACGAGAAAAGTTTAACAGACATAAAGGACCGCTTGGTATGTGCAACGAAATGATGATACTTCGGAAAGTGGAGATACAAACAAACTGGTTTGTTCTTCTACGAATTGCAGTCCAAGTTGGCTGGTTTAGCTGAAATAAATGAGTCCAAGTCCCAAGACTAACATGTCCCTGTGCAGTGAACTATTAGTTGGTTTGTCAGTCCAAATGAAATCCTTATTTGCATTTATTGAAGTGCACTCCATATGATAGTAACAGCTGCTGGAGAGTTTTTACCGGGTCTGAGACCGCAAGCCTTTAAACTCTGAGACGTAGCAGAAAGTCACTGATTAGAGTTCTGAATCAATAGGCTTACGTCCATATGAGCTGGACGAGCTGCTCGAGTTGATTTGCAAGCACTCCTTTTAGCTTCTAATTCACTTTTCCCAATGCTAAAGACTTTCTCTGTATGCAGTTTGCAGCCCTTGATTGCTTCTCTCAGGGTGAAACTCAGCTACTCCAAGAAAAGCAAATTACACTGTCTCAGATAATTAACCTCATCTTTTAACAGAAATACTACGTTACAAGATTGCATTAGTAATTTGAACAAATTAGTAAACACGAATTGGTTCGTACACTTATTATGATTTACAGTAACAAAATATCATTGCTATATTATTCGTATCACTTTTATTAGAGAAATAGAAGCGTGATTGCCATTAACTTTAGCTGTTAACTTCAGTAAATAATGTGATTATACCATTGCGTAGATATGACTGTGTAGTGTACATTGAATTAATTAAATTGATTACCAGAACTACAATAATAACTCTAGACCTAATTCTGTCCACACAGTGTCCCTACAAGGAGAGCATCAAAGGAGACTGTACCGAGATCTGATGAGAGATTACAACCCACTGGAGAGACCTGTGTTTAATGACTCGCACACCCTCACAGTAAATTTCAGCTTCAGCTTGATGCAGATTATGGATGTGGTGAGTTCCATGGCCATGGAATGAGACAGTGCATCTCATTAGGTGGGAGGAAGGATGGCGGGATTGTGCCATTGCTTTTAAATAGCATAATAGTTTACTAGCAGCTGTAAATTTCTTAATGTACATGCATAGTCATTCAGGTAAACAGCTACCACTGCACAATATATTGTTTGCTAATTATCATAGCAGTATTGGCCTTTGCAATACATACGTCATAGAAGGCATGTGCAAATACCCCTCTAACCAATCACTGATTTTGGTCAGTATATATCCAGTAGGGCTACATGGTGTACTGTATCTTTTATCATTAAAACTATATGAGTTTCCATGATACATTAACTTACACATAGAGTGTTAAAATGACATCATCAGATTGGTGGGAAAGCGGCATTAAAAGCTCACCAAGTGCTTCTCTATACCAGGCTTGAGCTCTGCTCTCACACATGGAGGACAGATAAGTTAACCATTTAGCTAAACAGTCAGTTACAGTATATATGTGTGCAGTTCAAACCTGCTCTATCCTGAACTCTCCATGTTCTGTGTAAAATGCATAGACCATGTGGTAAAATGTTTGAAGCAGTGTCACAGTATGGCTACTGTTACAGTAAATCTGCATTATCATTAGAAACTGTTAAAGAAATTCAGTATACATTGACATATATTGTATAGGCTTATGTTGAAATGAAAAAATATCAATTTAAAGTAAGATACCTGACTGCAAACACCAACAGAAAGAAATCCTGACTGGGTTTTTGGCTGAAGTATCGCACATTTCACAGGCAACACGTTCTCCAGGGCGCCATTAGTGTTCATATAGATTTTGATGCTTTATAAGAGCAGTGCTTCATGTCAGTGATGCTGTGCGTCCTTGATCAGTCTTACAGTGCACAAAAACGTGCTTGCACTTCTGATTCATGTGGCTATTTATTGAATGGTACTTTTGTATTTTTTGCTATTTGCTTAAAGGAAAGGTTAGTTAGATTATTGATTAAATAGTAAAGTCAGTACTGAGGGCACATCCAGTCAGAAGCAAGCTTTAATAATCACAATATCCAGCAACTTTATCAAACATCACATTTTATTCATCCAAATCCACTTATCCTCTATTGCTTAGTAAAGGTCTGGCTTTTAGTCCTGTAGTCTGGGTTCAATAAACAATTTGCCTGTCATTTGGCTTCAGTAGATTGCAGAATTACTTTCCGTCCACATTCAGGGAAATGCTGCAGTACATTTAGTATTCAGAAATAACCCTGTCTGATCGCTTAGGTGATAAGAGACCTGATATATTCCAAATCCTTTTCCAGATCTTCTTCCAGAGCACTGAACAGTACAGCTACACATCAGGAATTCATCAGTTTGTTCACTGGACCATGGGATGGGCGATATGGCAATAAAACGTCAAGATTTTTTCATAAGAAATGATAAACATTAGAATATTTAGATATTATGATAAGAAACATACAGAAACCTCCGCAGAGCCATTTTTAAAAATACCAAAAGTGCAGTGAGGCTTGTTCACACTGCGCTGAATTAGATCCAATTAAATAGGACTAATTATACTGTTTTTGTAAATAAACGTTGGCCAGTTGATCTGTGTTCTTTTAGTTTACTTACATTATGATTAGAAAAGCATACGGTGATGTCATTTACCATGATAATGATAAATATTGCCAACCCTGCTGTAACATACTTCTACGCATGCAGTAAATTTGTGCCTGTAATTAGCATCAGTGCCCAAAGCTATAAAAGAAGCCTTACACAGTAATGCAGCCTGTAATGCAGCCTGTAATACAGTTTTTGTCATTGTTTAACATTCAGTGTTCTTTGACTGTGGTTGTTTGACTTTTGTATTTCTTTTGTTAATCATTTCTTAATGCAGGACGAGAAGAATCAAGTTCTCACAACTAACATTTGGCTCCAGCTGGTGAGATGCTATTTATTGTAGTTGAAGGTTGAAATCATTACTACCTTTTTTGCTACATAAAATCCTGCCCATGCTGCACTGAATACACTTGATTCAGTTGTATACAACATTTCTGCATGAATGAATATATCGACACATCGACACAGTTTTTTTATAATTTCTGTTTACTTACTTTTGCTCATTTTAATGTTGATGTGACATTTTATTCATGTAGAAATTATGTATATACTGTACTGTAGTGTGCAGTGTCTTTTCATTGAAACTTTTACTTTGTAAAATCAACACATTCACAGATGTGTCTGTAAATGTCTAAAGTTTAAGGAGGCCGTATCATGGAAGATCAAATTTGCCTTGCTTTTTGAAAAACAAAATGGACTGTATAAACATTATCCATGTGTTCCATTCATTCCCCAGTCCATAGACTCCATGCGAAATCATCTGCCCATTTTAAATGCATTGTTTTTTTTTGATGTGACAAAAATACCTACCTGGTCAACCTAAAACAGTTTAGTTCCTCCTATTTACAGTGAGATAATAAGAAATGTTTCAGCCTGGACTGCTTTTTCAGAAAGGCACAATGTAAGTCAACCAGTCTAAGCAGAGGTCATTTGCATAATCTTAGATGCACAGCTACAAAAATAGCCTGTTCAATGCCTGTGAAAAATGTCCACGCAAAAATAATTATCACAGAAAAATTATAACTTGACCTCAGGACCAACAATAAAATACAAGAGAAATGTAATATTTGGTCCATTTAAACATATCTGTCCTGCACTGCCTCAGGCTATTAGGGTAAGAGGGGATGTTTAGATTTATACTTTGCAGTATTATACTTCTATCAGTTTAAAGTATATCTGGCCCGAATTGTGGATTACAGTCTGTCTTTATAGATGGGTTTAACCTTTATCTGAGCATACTGTGTACTTTCCTGGCTTCGTGACAGTCACATTAAGAAAATTAAGTAGCACACACAAATATTCAGCCAGACACTGTTAAATGTCATGTATCACAGCTAAGGAGAAAGTGTATTATTAAGTTGAGAAAAATGTTGCTTGCAAATTGTGAGTATCATTAAAGGGCTCGTTTCTTACGTTTTCTTATATTTTAATTTTTCCGCTTATATCCTGTGTTCCCATTATATCATTATTATGTTTTATATGTCAAAAACAATCAGAATTCATTTTACACAATCATTTTCCAAACTTTCTTTATCCCTTAAAATTGAACAGGCTGTTTTGTTACTGTCAATCAATCAATCAATCAACCTTTATTTTGACTCAGAAGTACATTGAGGGCAACCCTCATTTTCAATGTAGCCGAGCATTTACAAAATCAGGGATTGACATGACATAGAAAATAGTAACTACATTTAATCATTTTAAATTAAAAGAAATTTTTAAATAACAGTGAATAAAAGATAAAAGTAGATAAAAATAGAACTTGAGATTTTAAATGGTAAGAAATTAAGATCAAAATAGATAAGAAATTAGTAAAGTAATAATACAATATCACAAATAAAAAAAGTAATCATAAAAACTTAAAATAAAATGAGAGGAAATAAATAAATAAATAAAAAGAGATCCAAAAAAAAAAAACTAAGGAGAACTAATACAAAAATAAAAGTTACGAATAAATATAATTAAGTAAAACAGGTACAGGCTGTCTGTAGGTGGTTTGATATTAAAAGTTTAAAATGACTGAGTGACACCAGTGACCTGAGTTTTAGTGTTTCCTGTAGTGAATTCCAGCTCACTGGTGCACTGTGACTAAAAGCAGATTTTCCCAGTTCAGTAAAAACTCGTACCTGGCAGCAGATCCAGTCACTAGAGCGAGTCTGATAATTACTGTTATTTGTATTCATCAGTGAAGTGATGTATTCTGGCAAATGACCGGAAAGTGTCTTATAAATAAAAATCAACCAATGTGTTTCCCTTCGTACTGTTAAAGAGGGCCACCCAACTTTCGCATACAGCTCACAGTGGTGAGTTCTGTATGGATCTCCAGTGATGAACCTCAGGGCAGAGTGATACACTGGGTCCAGTAATTTGAGAGAGCTGGAGGGAGCATATTTATAAATAACGTCACCATAGTCCAGCGCTGATAGTAAAGTTGCTTCAACTAGTCTTTTTCTGGCATGCATGGGGAAACAGGACTTATGTCTGTAAAAATAACCCAGCTTCTGTCGGCATTTACTGACTAATTTATTTATGTGTGGTTTAAAACTGAGTTTATCATCCAGCCATATGCCAAGGTATTTATATTCCGTGACTCTCTCAATAGTGGATCCTGCCAGGGTAGTAATATTTACAGCACTAAAATCAGTATTAAAAGATCTGGAAAAAAGCATGAACTTAGTTTTCGTGGCATTTAAAACTAGTTTGTGCTTATATAGCGCCACCTGCAGAGCATTAAATGAGCTCTGTAATTTTCTTGTTGCAGCATGAATAGAATCAGCTGAGCAATATAAAATTGTATCATCTGCATAAAGGTGAATTTTGCAGTCTGAGGTTGAAGCAGAGGCAGCAATATCATTTATGTAGATATTAAATAAGACTGGACCCAAAATTTAACCTTGTGGTACACCTTTAGATACAGATACCAACTCTGATTTATAATTATTCAATGCCATACATTGATTTCTGTCAGTGAGATAGTTTTGGGTCCAGTCCAGCACAGTTGCATCAAAGCCAATCTTTTCTAAGTTCCGTAAAAGAAGAGTGTGATCAACTGTGTCGAATGCTTTTGTTAAGTCAATAAAAATAGCTGCACAATGTTTCCTCTTGTCTATGTCTGAATAAAGATTGTTTAAAACCAGTGTTGTAGCAGAGATAGTGCTGTGACCTTCTCTGAAACCAGACTGATATTTAGATAAAACAGAATTTTCATGAAGAAATGATTTCAATTGCTGGTTTACTAGAGATTCTAACATTTTTGCTAAACACGACAGTTTTGAGATTGGCCTATAATTATTCAGATCTGTTGTCTCACCACCTTTATGCAGAGGAATTACATGAGCTGTTTTCCAGACCCTGGGAATTCTGCAAGATAAAACTGAAAGATTAAAAATGTATAAAATGTATTCTAAAATAATCGGGGCTGCGAGACGCAATAAAAAGGGGTCCAGCCCATCTTCTCCAGTGGCTTTTCGTGGATTAATTTTAGCCAGGGCATTAGCAACTAAATATGGAGAAAATGGCTGGAGTGAAAAAAGACCATGCATTCTAGAAACAGTAGAGCTGAGATCAGTTTTATTCAATGGGTTTGTGCTATTCTTATCAAAGATGTGGCCGGCTGCAGCAAAATGAGAGTTAAAGGCTTGACATATTTCCTTCTGGGCAGAAATCAGCTGATCGTCAACTAAAACGCTTGTTGGAAAAAGGGGGGAATTATTTTTTGAGAATTTACTATTTTCCAGAAGTTTTGAGGGTTTCTAGTGCTGGTGATTAAGCTAAAGTAATATTCTGATTTAGCTTTTCTAACAGCAGAGGTACATTTATTTCTCAGCTGTCTAAAGGTAAGCCAATGGTCTCTCTCCCCTGAGCGTCTAGCAGTTGACCAAGCTTTATTTCTGGCCTTAAACAATGAGGAAATCTCACCCGTAAACCAGGGACTTGATCTGTCTCTGATTCTTGACTTTTTGAATGGGGCATGTTTGTTTACCACTGTTAGGAAAGTTTTACTGAAGTGGTTTAGTGCCCCATCAACATCTGAGATTTCTAGTGTAAGGTGGATTTCACTCATTGCTAAGTCAGAAAGGAAAGCTTGCTCATTAAAATGATTAAAATTTCTTCTAACCACCAACCGAGAGCCTGTTTTGTTTGTGCAACTGTTTCTAATGCATCCGATGGGACAATGATCACTTATGCCAAGTTCAAAAACTCCTGAGGCAGTAATTTTGTCGGCTTTATTGGAGAGTATTAGATCTATCAGGGTTGACTTGGTGGGTTCTTTCAGATTTGGGCGAGTCGGTTAACTGATTAACTGTGTTAGGTTAAGATTGCCACATATTTCCTTTAAGTGACTGTGCCTTACACAATCCATCATCATCATCACCATCGTCGTTAACTGCTTAATCCAGATAGGGTCGCGGTAGCAGTTGGGAGAGCAGAGAATCCCAGATTACCCTGTCCCCCGCAACTTCCTCCAGCTCCTCCCCGAGCCGCTCCCAGGCCAACTTGGAGATGTAATCCCTCCAGCGAGTCCTAGGATGACCCTGAGGTCTTATACCAGTAGGCCGTGCCTGGTACACCCCCACTGGGAGGCGTCCAGGGGGCATCCGAATCAGATTCCCGAACCACCTCAGCTGGCTCCTCTCAGTGTGGAGGAGTAGCGGCTCTACTCCGAGCTCCTCCCAGATGGCCGAGCTTCTCACCCTGTCAAATACAGTGTAGCCCGCCACCCTACGAAGAAAGCTAATTTCCAACGCTTGTATTCGCAATCTCTTTCTTTCGGTCATTACCCACAGCTCATGACCATAGGTGAGAGTTGGGATGTAGACCAACCGGTAAACAGAGAGCTTTGCCTTATGGCTCAGCTCCCTCTTCACCACTATAGTCCGGTACAGTGACCGCATTACTGCTGCCACCTGTCCCAGCCTGTGGCCATTCTCGCGATCCCTCTTCCCATCACTCATGAACAAGACCCCGAGTTACTTGAACTCCTCCACCTGGGGCAGGTCCTTTCCCCTTACCTGGAGAGGGCATGCCATCCTTTTCTGGGCTAAGACCAAGTTCTCAGTCTGGGAGTACAGAGATCGAATGGCCTGGAGTAGTAGCCCCGGTATCCCATACTCCCAGAGGACCTTCCCATAAGATATCTTGGGGAACACGGTTGTAAGCCTTCTCCAAATTCACAAAACACATGTAGACTGGGTTGGCAAACTCCCATGCCCTCTCAACAATCCACAAGAGGGTGAAAAGGTGGTCCATTGTTCCACAGCCGGGACGGAATCCGCATTGTTCCTCTTCGGCCAGGTTACGTGGGCTGCCCGGTCACCAGGCACTCACCGCGGGACACTACCACCAGGTCTGACTCCAGGGGTAGGTCCCGGTGGCCCTTTCCTGGGCAAGGTACACGGTTTTCTGTGCCTGTTTTTCATGGTGGGTTTTTGGATCATGATAGTCTGGGTCCTCACTCCAGACCTGTTCACCCTGGTAAGTCGCTCTGGATAAGAGCGTCTGCTAAATGCTGTAAATGTAAATGTAAATGTAAATGGGAGGCCCTACCAGGAGCATATTGCTCCCAATTACTTAGCTCTGAAGATCCCTAGACCACACAAGCCCTTCCGCCATGACAAGGCCCCAATCCAGGACGGGCTTACACAATCCATTATAGCTTCATTGTGACTGCTGTGGGCTAAATAGACAGACATATGTAAATTAAATCAGTGAAAGCTTAGTCTCCATGTTTGTACTGCATAGAGTGGGGAGTGAAAATTACATTTTGAATATTTAACAGTTTACATATTGCATTAATCTCGTTTATTTCAAATAAGTGAGGAAAGTTCACTTTTCCATGTTATGGGCCTCATATGCATGATATGGGCCTCATATGCATGAGTTTTCCTTTGTCTCCGTTTCGCTGATGTAACTTAAGAGGAACTGCACTGAATTTTCTACAAGAAGGTTTATGCCCATAATCACATCACAGCCAATCACAGTCAATATCTTAACAAATGCTTTTTGTATAAGGAGGTAAGAAACAACATTCGGACCTTTTTTACATTGTTAGTTTGTATTCCTGGTTATATTTAGGATAATTTATCATAGCATACAATTAAAAAAAACAAAGTTTATTCCAAGTCATTTTGGACCATTTCTATTGGCCTTTTCATTGCGAAATGTAAAGTGAAACTGGCTTTTAACATGACGTTGAAAATATGCTATAAATTCTCTCATTAGATTTAGAAGTTAGATAACCATGTAGAGCTGAAGAGCAGGCCACATCCTGATTCATGACAGTTAAGATAAGCAGTCATCTGGGAAAGTCTTGTATCTCCAAAAAGAGAACTTTCCGGATGAGCAATGCTTTCAGTGTTTATTCTGATATGAAGTAATTTAACTTCCCCTGACCTTTTGGTGGATTATTAGGTGTAGTGAATCCATGAAATCCATTTTAGCTCTAGGAGATACAGTGTCAAAAGTAGAGTGATTATGCAGATCTGTGACCAGTAGGAAGTATGTAATTCAAACCTTGCATTGTTTATTTTTTTACCTACATATTTATTGTCCCAGTGTAAGCTTGTTTTATTATATTGCATGAAACTCGTGTCAGGCACCATTATTTCTGTTCAGCTTTTATGGTCAGTTCAGGCATAATAATGAATGTGCTGTTGTTCTCTTATAGTACTGGTACGATCATTACCTTAAATGGAATATCTCAGACTATCCTGGTGTGACGAGCGTACGATTTCCTGATAATCAGATTTGGAAGCCTGACATCTTGCTATATAACAGGTATGTGGAATACTGTGCTCCTTGCACTTCCAGAAAATACAGCCTTCTTCTTTATCTCTGTATGGTCTTCGATAACAAGCCTCCCAGGTTTGTGTCAGGGTTTATGGAGGAAGCTGGTAAATTGCCTGGAAAAAGTGCTTGTAACAAAGTACATGGAGAGAGAGTGTCAGCTCTGTAATGAAGAAAACAAGGTTTGAGTCTCATTTGTCATTGTCTTTCCAAAGACAGCTTGCCCTGCAGAGTTGATTATGTTGCAGGAGTAAGTTGCTGAGAGTTGAACTTGCCCCTTGGCTGTGTTTTGAGGCTCTTGGCAATTAACCCCTTAAAAAGCCACAAGCAAAGTTTTATAGCACACTTCTATAACCTAAGAATAGCTGAAACTGTAGTTACTGACGAATAAGCCTGGGATTTTAAGGTGTTAATTTAGAAAAGAAATAATAAACCCCAGATTATCAGCAGGGCTTAAACGGAGCATTGCTTGTTTTTTCAGTAACAAGATCACTGGTGTATGCAGTGGCAAATACAGAACCAACTGTGAACAAAAGAAACAACTGTGATGTTTGGGCTAATCATTTCAAAAACTGAAGCTGTTTGTATATCCAGCCACTGTGAAATGTCAAGGGGGCAAAGTGTCAACATTTGTTTCTATATAGTAGAAAACAAAAACTTATGAAATATAATCTTCCAAGTTTTTCTCTATAGTGATGATGTACTGAATTGGTCATATTCAAAAATATTGCAGTCAGTATATTTCAAAATGTAAATGAAATAATATATTGGAATAATACTGGAATATATTTCCAATGTATTACTCTTTTGAGCACTACACATACATGGAACTACTACTATTCATCCCACAACTGGACCCAAGTACCTCCGCATGTCTTTAAACTACCTTCATCAGCCCTGCTCCATTTTAACTCAACGCAAATCTTAAGTCTGGTTCATTTCACTTTTGAATTTGGCCAAGCGACACCATTATTTAAGGACCTCCCTAGATCCTACAAATGATATGAGCTCTCAACTCATTTCACTGCTTTCAATTTTGTCCACAACACTGGAACAGGCTGCCCGGCATGGCTATCTTGCTGTCTTGAGAGGAACCAAACTACTGGGATACAAGCCAGGAGGCTCAACAGACACCACTGTCTTTATCAATCACTGAATCTCTCCACAAAGCCAAGGAGAACTGCATGTGTTCAGTTTTCATCTTCCTTGACTTTTCGGCTGCCTTTTGTCACTGGGTACCACCAGAGGCTCATTTCAGTGCATTCCGACTCAAGCAGCACTGGTCTTGCTCCTGGTTCTGATATTGTCATTCAGATTGATCCTGCCAGGTGACCGGGACTGGCCCTGTCTCTGCCCCACATAGCCTTGCTAGTGGAGTTCCCCAGAGGTAAGTTCTTGGTTCGCTTCTGTTGTCCTTATGCATTAAGTCACCGGGATCAACAATAGGCTTGCAGCTGCTCTCAACACTGCTACGCTGTTGACATCAAGCTGTGCTTCCAGTTTCAATAAACCACTTCCAACATCTCACTGAAGATTTTAGACTGCTTTTCTCTTCATGGGTGGTGACCAACCACCTGAAATTAAATTATAAGACAGAACTCATTGACCTATCAGCACAGCACTTCCCTTACTTCTTCACGTCCATCTGTCATGCAGGGCTATAAAACACTTTTATCTTGGATGACAAACTTAATTTCTTAGATTACATGACATCTGCAACTAGATCCTGCAGACTGCTTCACAACATCAGCACAATATGACCCCTCCTGTCTGCAGAAGCTGCTCAATTCAAGTTATCTACAGACTGCACTACTACAATTGCCAGGTCTTAGGCATTCTGTCATATGCCATTCAGAATGCTGCGACCTGTCTGGTTTATAGTCTGCCAGAGTTCTTCCATGTGACACCACTGCTGAGATCACTCCACTACCTTCCTGTGGAAGCAAGAATAACATATAAAACACAAGTTCTCATATTCTATCAAATGCCACGTCCTGCTTAGCATTGCTTAGTGTTGTTGACCCTCAGTGGTTGAAATAAAGTGAACTCCGCACTGCACAGTCACTGAAAGCTCATTTCTTCAGGCAACACCCGGATGTATGCATCCCTCTGGCTCTGAAGCATCTATGAACTCCATCTCCCAGAATGGGATATCACATGCTTGCTGACCTCCACAGCACTCTAGTCATCGTTCACACTCACCTGAATACTAATCTGTTCTTCTGGTCATGTGATTAGTTAGGGTTAATATAAAGCCCAGACTTTTAGATGAGTTTCTCTGCAAAGTATTGCTTCTTCATGTGAGAGCTACTGAACAGTTTTTCTGATTGCCATTTTCTATTTTTTGACTTGCCTTGGATTCTTTGTTCTTTAATCTTTGCCTGTTGGATGGTTGCTTGGTTTTGTTGTTTGTCCTTCTTTGTATTTTTACCTCTCTGGATTTGACCATCGCCTGTCCATCAACTTTGAATTTTACCAAAGTCCGTAATAGTAATGGCTCAGTTTTTTATAACCACAGGTGTCTGACTGGTTTGGTTTCATTACACTGGATTAATACCTTATTGCACGTATTTGCTCTTCATTCTGAATCTCTGTGCTCTCTCTTTAGTCTTCTGTTTTATATTTCACTTACATAAAATGCACTCTGTTCATTCTCATTCTGTGTCTACACTTGTACTTATTTATATGTATGACTATTGTTTAGGCTATAAATTCTAGCAGTATCTAGATACTTTGCATTGCTTTGGCTTGTACCGTTTGCATGTTTTGTTGTTGCTCTGAATGAGAACGACTGATAACTGACTAAAAATAAAAGTGAATGTAGATAGCTTTGTTTATGTAATGTCTATCTGTGCTAATAAACAATCCCTTATAAATAAAGACTATAAATGTTTGCCATTTCCATTTGCCTGCCATTCTATTCCCTCAGTGCTGACGAGCGGTTTGATGCTACTTTTCACACCAACGTGCTGGTTAGCTCCAACGGCGCCTGCCAGTACTTACCCCCAGGTATGGCAGTACAGTACCAGTTTGAAGTTTGTGATTTTTGTCATCTTTTTCATAAACTTGTCCTTCACTGGAAAATAAATAGTGAGTTCCAAAGCATTTTTTAGTTAAAAAATATTTTTTCAAATGCCCCCCTTATAAGTTGTTTATTTAGAATTTTTGTGAGTTGAAAAATGTTGAACATTTTCATTATATATTTATATATATAATTGTAACAATTTTTTTTGGACCCTATAATGGAGTTAATGATGTAAGCTGTAAACTTGAATTGAGCTGTTGCATCTTTCTATGTATTGTACGTTATTTATTTATACCAAGTTACAAATGTTTTTAGTTAGTTTACATTTATACCTAACAATGGCAGCTCAGTGTAAGTAAATGGGGGTAAAACCATACAACAATGCACATATTAATAAATCTGATCATTTTATTATTATTATTATACATTATAATGACAAGTGGCTAGTGCATTTTTGTAGTAGTACTGACATTTATAATTGAAATTTTAAAAAGTAATATGGAACCATTTATTTTTACTTAATGGAACCATTGGGGCTCTTTCAAAAGAACCACATAATGTGGTTCCATATAGAATCCTTTTTGGGGCCAAATAATGTAGGAAGTGGCCCATAGAACCTTTTTTTTAGTTTCACACGGACCCATATATTATTTGTTTGCAATAATTATATGTGTGTTAGTTGGTCTTCATCATTAATCTAAAATGTGGAAAATGGTCCAAAAAAAAAAACTTCTTTGAGGCTGTGCCCAAACTTTTGACTGGTGTTGAATTTGCCCTTTACTGCAAATGTAGTTAATTAGCCAAAAGTGTTTAGTTTCAAAGGTTTGTTTCTTTAACTTTGCACTGGAGCCACAGCCGGTTTAAGGGGTATCTTTTTCTGTTTCTCCTATTATATCAAAAACATGACTGCAAAGGGCCAGAGGGCGCCTGCAGCCGATGAATGGGGGCGCTAAATGGCTAACAATGAAAACTAAAACATGTTTCTGAACATTTGTACGTGGATTCCCATCAAAATGTTGAAGAAAACTTGCCTGAGTCTTTTCATTTTTTACAGCAAAGTGGTTTTGATTAGTATGATGCTGGCATTTCTACTACTGCGTGCTGATTGGCTAGCCTTACTGCTACTAAGTGCTGATTGATTGACAGGCTGATAAGCTCATAAAGTGATTTGCACTTACTCAGGTCATTAACTTAAATGAGGATATTTAATTGTTTCTATGAGGATAAAGTCACATTATTATATTATTCTCTCTATTACACTTCATGTTTATGTTTTAGATTTGATAATGGACATGACATGCCAGTCAGAGTCAAGTACAACCTCAACTGAATGTTAGCCCATTTAAGCGAATAATGAAAAGTATTTCATTTTTTAGGATTGAAAGACTTACTATAGTAATGAAAAAGAAATGCATTTGAAATACATTGTTTCCTCGATAGCCTGAACACTAACCTCTTCTGCAAATCAGATCAGCTCTAAATTACTCCAAGATGCTGTTAGAGAGATTAGCCTTAACATATATGAACTCCTAAATTTCAGATCAACCTCAGGGATTTCATTGCACAAAGAGGCTGAAATCTAAGAGAGCTGAAGTTCCACGCTATCTATAAATTAGATTTATGGCCTTTTCCTGTCTGGCTTAATTCATGTTTGTGTCATGCTCTCTATAAATTCCCCAGACCTGTCTGCAGTTGTGTTTTGCAGTAATTGAATACTCTGGATTTCATCACTTTTCTCATATTTTCCTGACAAAGGGCAGGGTCTGGGTCATACAACAATTTCCAGCATATTTATCAGACAGTTTTACAGCATTTACAGCATATGCTGCTCATCCAAAGTTTGGCCTCAACTCTTTCAGACAAAAACTGAAAATTTGCAAATCAAATAAGTTGCTGGTGTTCTCAGAACAGGACATGCTAAATTGCCTTAGGTGTGAGTGAATGTGTCTGTCTCTCTGTCTGCCCTGTGATGGACTGGTGACCTGTCCAGGGTGTATCTTGCCTTCTGTCCGATGACAGCTGGGATAGGCTTCAGAGATTAACTGGATTGTGAGAAGCAGAAAAGGCAACCAGCTTCTAATGCTGGCTTTACACAGTGAAGCTTTTATGCAAATAAATGAATGTTGTGAGTTGCCTGTAAGCTAATTTCCATGCAATTTGACAGAAACATAATCCCTTAATTAATCCCTTAGTTTGCCCAATAAAACAACTCATGTTTTATCTGTTGTGTAATTCTCACAATATAAACTCATCTGCGATGTGTAATCTACACATTTTTATCATCTTTGCATGATTTTTCCAGCTGTCTCTGAGCGCATTTAAGGCACTCAATAATCCGATCTGCAGTTATCCGATTATTCAAATGGTCATGTAAAGTCCACACTCCGATCTAGAAATCCGATTGAGGAATCTGATAAAGAAAGCTGGATTTTAGCGCAGTGATCAGATTTCTCAGTACCTGTGAACTTTCGGATTTCTCAGTCTGCGCGTGTGCAAGAAGAGAGAAACTGCAGTACCTGAAATAAGCTAGCAGCATTGCAGCAAGATGGTAGCAAAATGCTTTTGGAGAGGTGCTAAAACCAAACACGAAATAAAAGATTTAAATCGTGTTTGGTTTCTAGATAATGTGGCACGATGTTTTGAAAAATAGCCGCAGCATGAAGTTTGAGTTTGACCTTGCATTTATGTCACATCTTCTTCTCTGAGTTTATTGGCTGGTTGTCAAGCAGAAATCGGATTACTGTCTGGCTCAGTTTCCCATTATCTGATTACTCAACAGCATGTAAATGTGTTGATCAGATTACCAACAAAATCTGATTTTCTACAGTTATAGGATTATTAAGTGCATGTAAACGCACTCCTTGTTTAAAATGGCTGTATCAGAAAGCTGAGAAGAGAAGAGAGCTGCACTTTGTAACTTGTAAATATGCTTGACAAATTTAAAGGGGCTAATCAAGTGTAAAGAGTGAAAGACTGGCTACTGAAAAGAAAGAAAAGAGTTGTTGTTAGCTGGCTTGTTAACTCAGCTGGTAATAGAAACGTTAGCTTTGGTAAACTGAACATGAGATACTACCAACACTGCATGCAGTCAGTTAGGAGCATCTCCTTTTTAAATGTCCAAAAGACCATTTCCACTGAGCCAAGATCATTTGTAATGAATCCTATCAGATGGTGTTAATCAACATGATCAGGTCAGGTAGAAAATATATGGCATACCTATATAAACAAAGAATAAATGTACTGCAGTAGTACGTAAAGGTCCACAGTTACAAATCACTCTGAAACACTGGACAAGCTATATGTTGCATTTTGGCATAGGGTTGGTTTAAAGACCAGGACTTTCTTGTATCAGTGATGTGGTGCTGTTCTGTTTTCCCATATTGACCCTATGTTTGTTTTCACAGGGATATTTAAGAGCACCTGCTACATTGATGTGCGATGGTTCCCATTTGATGTTCAGCGGTGTGACTTGAAATTCGGCTCATGGACGTATGGTGGCTGGTCTCTGGATCTGCAGATGATTGAGGCTGACATCACAGGCTACATTGCCAATGGAGAATGGGATCTTGTGGGTAAGGTATATCTGCACCAAAAGAAATGAGCATATCCAGCATTCCAGCTTGTTTAACTGTGAACATCAAATGTAAAAGCAGTGTATGTAGTTGGAATGAAAGGTGTTTCTCTGATTCCTGGAACGCACAGTAATTAGTCATATGCATTCAAGAAAGTGCATTTGTAGGTTGTTTTATGCTAAATGTATTAATTGATAATTCACTGTAATTTGTTACTTTTGTTACTGTGCCCTGAAGACTGATATATGCAAATACAACACAGTGGCGCTAAACTGTTGTAGGTTTAATAGATGAATGTATGACATCACAAAAACAGTTCCTTCGCTTCCATATATGGACTGTGTGGACTGGGGAGTAAACAGTACGTTTGAAACAAAATTTTTACATATTAAATTCAACTTTTATTTTAGAAAAAGTGAGGTACGTTCGGTTTTCCATGATATAGGCTGTAAGAATGATGCTAAACAATACAATACAAAAACCAAACAAAGACCAGCAAACAGGGGAAAACACAGGGCTTAAATACAAGGAATAACGAGGGTTAACATGACACAGGTGGTGAATACAGGTGGTTACAATCAGGGGCAGGGTCTGGAAACAAGGGGGCAGGACCGGGAAGAAACAAAACAAGGAATCACATGGACAAGACCAAAACAAAACAAAAGCACATGGAGGACTGGGAGGGGCCAATTGTGAAATAGGCTCTTTAATATTTACCAATAAGTACAGCTGGACGTTCTCACAGGCTAACAAAATTCTGTCCCAGCTTGTCTGTAGCTTTACAAAATTCTGTTCAAGCTCAGCCACCACCAACCAGAGACCCAATAAAGCAGCATTAGAGCTGAGAGTGAGCAGTCAGATTTTTAATAAGCAAAGCTTAAATGAATAGTCTAAGTGGCACCGTTTTGACACCAGGGATCAGTTTTCAGCTGATATCTAAAGAAAATGCTGGACCGGATATCAACGAGATAAAAAGAATGAATCTGATCCAATCCTGTGACACATCCATCCTGAATTACCACACAATCACATTGTGTAATGTGATGTTGTGAGCTGTGTATTTCTTTCTGTAGGATAATACACTGTATTGCCAAAAGTATTCACTTACTCATCCAAATCATTGAATTCAGGTGTTCTAATCACTTCAATGGCCACAGGTGTATGAAACCAAGCACCTACATATGCAGACTGCTTCTACAAACATTAGTGAAAGAATAGGTTGCTCTCAGGAGCTCAGTGAATTCCAGCGTGGTAGCGTGATAGGATGCCACCGGTGCAACAAGTCAAGTTGTGAGATTTGCTACTAAATATTCCACAGTCAACTGTCAGTGGCATTATAACAAAGTAGAAGCGATTGGGAACGACAGCAACTCAGCCACAAAGTGGTAGACTACGTAAAATGGCAGAACCGGGTCAGCGGATGCTGAGGCGCATAGTGCGCAGAGGTCACCAACATTCTGCAGGCTCCATCACTCCAGAGAAGGCACTTCCACTGCTCAATGTCCAGCACTGGGGGGGGGGGGGGGATTTATACCCCCCGAAGCTGATGCTTAGCACTTCGCATGGTGACCTTAGGCTCATGTGCCGCTGGTAAAGCACTTCCCATTTCAGTGGCAGTGCTCTTCTTTTGGGTTTATACAGGCTTTGTGTGCATTTGTACTCCTGTGTCAGCAGTGGGTGTACCTTAATGCAGCTGAATTCACTAATACGAAGGGGTGTCCACAAACTTTTGGACACATAATTATGTGTAGCTGTAGACATTCATGTGAGTTAAAATAAACATTGTTGTGCATGCAGTATTAATTCGACAGTATAGCCAGTGTTAGCTACTAAGCAAACGTAGCTAACAAGTAAGATGGCTAACTAGCCAATTTGGCCATTTCAGGCTTTTATTTTAATATTTGCAGAAATGAACAAGAAAAGACAATTAAATTGTTAATTGCAATTATTTATATGAGGAATAATTATTGGTTAAAACAATATGATCGTGACAGCCGTTCTGTTGATGTATATATTTTACATGGGTAATGCATACAGTCATAGGCCAAAAGGGAGGATCCCTCTCAACAAATAACATGGTTTTGTTAATTTTCGAAATAAAATGAACACATTCTCTACAGAGAACTCAATTCTTCACATTTTTAGTACACAATTATTTTCTGTTTCCTGGAATTAACATAAAACGTAGGCTGTGATAAAGTTATGGCTCATTTTATATTGTACTGTATGTTTAATTTTTTTCCGATATGTTAAACTCAGCAAAAGTAAATAAAAAATAATACATCAAAGCAAATAAATCAAATTTGTGCGCTACAATATCCCCCAAAAAATTACATATCTAAGGTTGTTTCTACTCTTTTTTTACTTTGAAAATCTACTGATCATGTACAAACCTTTGCATATGATTGCATTTTCAGATGGCTTTTGGTACTTGTTTTCTTTATTATGTATTTCACCAATGCCACCAAATTCTTAGGTGTACATGTAAGCGTACTTTACCACAGTTATTCTGTTTCTAATTTTAAGCCACACACTGTTTCCCTCTCTGTGCAGGCGTTCCAGGTCGGAGGAATGAGAAGTTCTACGACTGCTGTCAGGAGCCGTACCCAGATGTGACGTTTACAGTGGTGATGCGCAGACGGACGCTCTACTATGGCTTGAACCTGCTGATCCCCTGTGTGCTCATCTCCACTCTGGCCCTGCTGGTCTTCCTCCTGCCCGCTGACTCAGGCGAGAAGATCTCTCTTGGTAAGCAGAATCTGCACCGTCATCGCTATCACTTAGTGCAAAGTAGCTTAGTCATCACTCTGTGAACCTGGAGCTGCTACAAGATCTGTTTGGACTGTACATTTTAAGCAATGTGCACTCAGGCCAAGAATATATACCCGTATTTGTCATTTAGCTTTGAGATTATTCATGAGATGTATTTGGTGGTTTGCATAATAAATTTGATATTGAGTCAAGAAGCACTTTTATTTTTAGCCTTCTCACTTCAGTGCTCCAATGCTGCTCTTTTTGCTGATGTATAAGCTATAAACAATAGCATCATATTAAATTGCCTCTATTGCTACAAAGTGCAACATTCTTTTAAAATACTATTCAAAAGTTAATTAATCATTTTTGTTATTTTGTATGTAATAATTGCATACAGTGGAGATTTATGTATTGTAAACTAGACGCAACATGATATTTTTTCATGATTCATTCATTATTTGAAGTATTTTGGGAAAAGAAAGAAGCTATTAAATGGTAAATATTATACCGTAATTATACATTTACTGTAATGTTTGTCACTTTACATGACTCAACTCAATCACGTGTTTTAAAGTATGAAGCATGCTGGATATTCACTTTATTATAACTTTATTATTGATGCTTTTGTTTTTAGTCTGCACACTTCAATGCACCGCAGCTGTTTTTTTTGCTGACATTAGTATATTCTATAAACTTTGCAAGCGACATCATGTGGGATTGCCACCGAGGCTACCTGAGCACACGACAATTTATGTGTTCGGCCCTGCGGGCTGAGATAAACGGCCAGCAGTGAGATTGATGGGCCAGCCAGCGATCTCCTCTGTGATTGATGCAGGCAGAGAGCTCTCTGTGCCAAGTGCTGTTATTTTCAGGCCGAGCAAATTTAAAACCAGCTTTACTGTGGAGACCCGCAGAGCGGATTCCAAAAGAAATGAGCATGAAGTCACAGCTGAGCCTAATGTATTTTTTCATTCTTTCAACCTTAAATGATATTAGTGTGGGGTCTGTCTGCCAAAAGCATCTCTCACACTGAGCCATTTATTGGTAATGGCTCTGCAGCCTTCCAGAATCAATATAGATAATATCAGAGCTTGAGTGAGTAGTGTATCTGGTGAACTTAGAGCCTACTTTATCTTAAATCTGTCCACATGCATTAGTGAGTCAGTAGGGCATTTGATTATTTGGGTTTGTAGGCTGATTTGAAGAATGTTTTTTCTTAAAGGAATAGTTTGGTGTCAATTCAAATTTACATGATTTTCTTCTTACCCTCAATGCAGTGAATCAGCCAAGACCTGCTCAGTGACTGAACTCTGCTTGTTTAGTTTAGAACTGGAGCTGCTAGGCTAACATTGCTAACAAACACTGAAAGTCAACAGTCACCCAAACAGATTCTACACATATATGCCAAAATCTTCATATGTTTGCTTTAATTATGTTGCTAAGCTACATAAACACCTTTGATAGATCTTATTTACACATATAAGCGAAGTTGAATGAGCATGATCGTCCTCATCACGCCCTGAACTGATCTAAAGTAGATCAGTTTCTTGTAAAATGTCTCTCATCGTCCAGTTGTTTTATGAGGCTGAAGTCGCTTCTTGAAGTCGCTCCAGCTTCTTGTTAGAATTGTCCCGTTCCACCTTAAATTCTGACTGAGGCGCCGAATGTAAATGCGGCACCATTTAAAGTGTAACGGGAAATATTTAAAGAAAAGCGACTTCAGAATCACAACTTTTTAGTGTTTGACAGTCTCTCATTGCAGATAAAACTTGCCAGGAAACCAGTTGCATTGCTTATGATTGCGAATAACGCATCGTTGCTAGATGACCTGCAGTCTGAGTCTCAGTCGTTGCAAAACAGGGCTTTCATGCTGTGTTGCACACGTCCCATCTACTGACATAGTGACCCCTGACTCTCTACAACGCGACCAAATCCGGAGTTATAAAATCACTAAAGAAAACTGGCAGGACAGCTATAATATGTGCTGCGTGGATGTCCATTATCACAGGATATTATTTCAGTGTAACTGCGCATTTTATAGCAGATGAGTGGCAGCAGCGTCTAATGTGCTCCAAACAGAAGCAGTGAATGAGTCTTCCAGTTCACTTACCACATCACTTCCATCTGATTTATTAATAACAGGTATTGGAAGTAAGTTCATTATGGAGCATTACAAATACTTTGCTTTAAAAGTACCAAGTCCTAAGACAGTAGGAAAATAGAAATCCTGTATAGAAAAAAAAGATGCATCCAGATGCATCGATAATCGTTTTATAATCGCATCGCAGCCCTCTGAATCGAATCGAATCGTGAAGTGCCTAGAAATTCCCACCCCTGTATTTACTGTAGATGATAAAACGAAAAGTTCTTTGCTCTTTTATGTTGAGAAACGTTTTTCTTGAATTGTTGCACTATTTGCTGGAGTAATCTTTCACAGAGTGGTGAATCCCTCCTCATCTTTAGTTCTGAAAGACTTTTTTATACCTGTTATACCCAATCATGTTCCGGACCTGCCAAATAACCACCAGGTGTTTTATAAGCATTACACAAATTTACTAGCCTTTTTTCGTGCCTGCCCCAACTTTTTTGGAACATGTTGCTGGCATCATTAAATTCCCATAAAATGGGAATATATTTTTTAAAAAACAATGATATTTCTCAGTATCAACATTTGTCTTTGAAGCATTTTCAATGAAATATAGTTTTTGAATGATTTGCACATCTTATTTACATTTTTCACAGCGTCCCAACTTTTTTGGAAATGGGGTTGCATTGGAGATGGAAAAGCATGTACATTTGATTTTTCTTTGAAGTATTCCTTTCGTACGGCTGTTTGTGCCAGCGGTCCTGAATTATGACTTCTGCAGTGTCATTAGATCATTCCAGTGGGTAATGACTGGCTCTGTTCGCAGGGATCACAGTGCTGCTTTCATTGACGGTCTTCATGCTGTTGGTAGCAGAGATCATGCCTGCAACATCAGACTCAGTGCCTTTGATTGGTGAGGGATTTTTTTCAAGACTAGTTTTAAATGTAATGTTTGAAATCCAATCCAGTACTAAAGTAGTGGTCCTCTTTTCCTCTCTATCCAGCGCAATATTTTGCCACTACTATGGTCATTGTTGGATTGTCTGTGATAGCCACAGTTTGGGTCTTACAGTACCACTACCATGACCCTGATGGAGGAAAAATGCCAAAATGGGTAAGTAAATTTTTTCTCATTCATGGGTCTGCATGACTTTCTAATATGGCTGGGTGATTAGGCCAAAAAATTATCACAATGTTTTCCGTATCATTCAATACAGATAATTATCAATATTAATGATAGTAATTTATTAACTCTTAGTTTTATATCTGAATAGATTTTTTTAACCTGGCATTTTTTTAACCTAATTTAAGAAAATCAAACCAATTCCACATTTTAAAACTCATGTGGTCCCTTTTCTCCAGAGTCTCTTTTCCAAAACATTACCCCTATAATTTCAGCACTAAAAGTAGCTAACATTAGCTAACTCTGCTATCTGACTTTCTGTTTTATTCTGTTTACACTGTTTAGCCAGTGAAAGGTGGCCATCGCCACCTACAGTACCAAAGTAGCAATTGTGTAAAATTAAAGCCAACTCCTTGATTGAAGAGCTGAATTATTTTTTTCTCATTCACAAAAACATAATATTTTGATAATTATTGTTAGCATTTGGTCACCCAGACATTCATACATATATAGTGTATCATAAACTGCAGTGAAAGTGTTTTTTTTTTTCTTTTTCTCTATTCATTCCTTAGACACGTGTAGTGCTGCTGAACTGGTGTGCGTGGTTCTTACGGATGAAGAGGCCGGGTGAGGACCGGGTGCGCTCAGCCTGCCACAACAAGCAGCCACGCAGCAGCATCTCCAGCGTGGAGTTGAATGTCAGTGCAGGAGTCGGTGCAGGAGCACCTCACTCCACCAACGGTAACATGCTGTACATCGGCTTTCGTGGCATGGACCCTTTACCCTACGCCACTTCCCCGGACTCTGGGGTGATGTGTGGGCGGCTGGTGGGTGGGTGCGAAGAGGATGTGCTGCTGCCCAGCAACCAGGCCCCCTCCATCAGCAGCGGTGGCCATGTAGATACAGAGCTTGCCAAGATCCTGGATGAGGTGCGCTACATCGCCAAGCGTTTCCGCGACCAGGACGAGGAAGAGACTCAGTGTAATGAGTGGAAATTTGCGGCCTCCGTCATTGACCGCCTCTGCCTCATGGCCTTCTCCTTATTCACCATCCTCTGCACCATCGGCATCCTCATGTCAGCCCCTAACTTCGTGGAGGCCATTTCCAAAGACTTCTTCACTTGAAATGCACGCTGTGTATGTTTTTCCCCAGCTTTTAAGCATTTACCAAATTCTTTGTTAATGCTTTAAAGGACCAGTTCAGCCAAAAATGCTCATGTGAATGACCACTATTTAGGATTATACAGAGATTATGGTAACTGGAGGTTAATAACTCTGTTAGCCAGATTAGCAAATTCAGTCAAGTGAATTGCCACCATTTATCATGATGCAAATAACATCATGCTTGCTGGTGGCTAATAGCTTCCATTAGCAAATATGGCTGGGTTACTCCTTTAAAACAGGTATATCTCTGCCTAATTCAACCACTGCTATGTAAACAAAGTCATTCAGAGTGGTTTGATGTGAACTGGCAGTGATGGGAACCAGGGGTCATGATGTCTATAAGACCAAAATAAACGTCTTTGGGGACTATTTTGCCTTAGAACACCCTGCACGTACCCCTCCATCATGAGTGTATTTCATAAAATACAACACTAATAATAATAATAATAATAATAATATTTTATTTATATAGCACTTTTCATAACAGTGGCAGCTCAAAGTGCTTTACAGACAGGTGATAAAACATAGTTATAGGAGAGACCATTAGTATTTAATTAGAATCAGAAGAAAAAGAAGACTATTAAAGTACAAGATAGGATAAAACCACAAGACGTTCAGTTTTAATTAAATGCTAATTTTAAGAGATACGTTTTTAGGTGCTTCTTAATAGTGAGCACTGAGCTTGTCTGTCTAATAAAAGGTGGAACACAGTTTAGAAGCAGAATAACTGAAAGAGGCCTCTCCATGTTTTCTGTATTTTACAGAGGGTGTCTGTTGAAGGCCACTATCTGCAGAATACGTGCCGGAACATAAACAGACAGACACTCTGTGATGTAAGCAGGTGCTTTAGGGTTGTTTTGAGCTTTAAAGACTAGTAGCAGAACCTCAAAATCTATCCTGAATGATACAGGCAGCCAGTGCAGCTCTTTCAAAACGGGAGTGATGTGATCACATACAAAATTTTAAACCAAACTCTCACCTCGTAACCATTTCACATAATAGCTTTCTGTCAGGAAGCTTTTAGAGGCATTACATTTCTGGTGTCTGTCACTACCACTGTGAAGAATTACTCAGAAGCTTTCCCTAGAACAGCGCATTTCACATCAAACCACTCTGAATGATTATGTTTATGCCTAAACCTCTTAATTATTCAGAACAAGGAACAATACAAAATTCCCATTTAACTTCAAGCTGTTAAAGCAACCAGTCCTGTCACTCTGACTTTTGACAGTTGTCTGGTATTTTTGAGTTTTGAGTGTCAGTTTATGAGTGGATACACAACCGATACATACCTGCACACATAATCTATCGTTATCATGAGAGTGTGTGGACCGTAGTTGCTTTGAAACATATTTAACACTTTTTAAATGTTGATCACTGAGATTACACTGTTTGTTCTTACTTTTTTTCATTTATATGACAAAAATAGACTATATTCAATAAACTATATGTAGACAATGAACTATATTTTGTTTTTGTGTTGTCCTGTTTTAGCTCATATATACTCTGTCATTGGGTGATCTATATATAATTTTGCATATTGCCAACCACAGGCCTTAACACCAGCATGACAGCTGTACAGGCCTGATTACTTTAGTTAATTTACTCAGAGTGATTATGATGTATTGTTACAAATAAACATATTTTTCTATATCTTCAAACAGGGTACCTTTGTCTTTCTATTATTGCTCGGCTTGTCTTGAATCAAAAGCACCAAAATGTTGCCGTGTGTAGATTTAATGGTGGTTCTGCAGATGATGGAAAAAAAAAATGTAAATCTTTAAATGTTATTTGAAATCAAAATAATGATAGTCCCATGTTGCCCATTCGTTACAATTTCTAGCAGTTCACCCCTAATCCTGCTGGTCATGAATTTTGTTGATTTACCTCTATGTATTGTTTTCATCCATCATATTTTGGATTGTTTTAGACAGTATTAAAGATGAGCCTACACTTTAATTGCCTAGTCTTGTTCTGCATAAAGGCAAAGTGAAAATTCTGTAAAGAGAATGTGTCCGTTTAGAAGTTAAAATACACCAGCATTTTAGAGTGATATGCTCCAAGGATTCTTGTTATAAGGAGTATTACACTCCACTGCCATCTGGTGACTGATGACGACAATGGCTAACAGACTGCATTGCAAGGTATTATAATTACTGACTGTTTATATGAAATGACATTACTTTCAACTGCATTATTCTTCAGTTTCTTCAAGTTGTTCACCTGTCTTATAATGTATTGAGTAATTGTGAATCAGCTCACAAACAACAGGTAGCGTTGATCGTTTGTGTTTAGGCATTTCGTATATATCCATCTAAATACCATCTGGGTTATATGACGGTGTGCTTTCGAGTTGCATGAATTTTATCTAATAAAATACGTCAGTAGTATCTGCTTTCAAATAATCATTTTAGGAATGAATCACAAGCTTTATGGTATGGTTTGTGTTTCGATTAGTGTGTTCAGGGTGATAATAACCGTTTTATTTTATTTTATTTTTTATTTTATTATCGACTTTTATCTCTGGGGTCATCTCAAACAAATTGTGTATGCTGAGAAAATCCGCAACAAACGCTACCTTCAGCACCGCATCGTGGATGCTTGTGACAGCACAAAAAATAATAATAATAAAATAAAACGGTGTCCCGTGACTTTTGACACACCCCGTAGTTAAACGACCTTTAACTCCATCAGGACTTTTATTTTGAATATCTTGTCATCTGGCGTTAGGCAGTGCTAGCTGTTGTACTTGTGGGCTGGAACTTAACTGCTCCGTTTTGACCCAAAAAAACAAATTCCGCGAATAATGCGCTTTCTGGTGTAGTGGGTTTGCATGATGTCGGATTCGTTGCTTCGTTGGTGTGTGGATCAGTTAAATAATAAGTTTGGTCTGGAAGCGAGCGATGACATTGTTCAGTAAGTACACTCCGCCAACTGCTAGCCAGCGAGCTAAGCTAGCCGGCTAGTTTCCATGGAAAACCTGCTAGCCAGTTATTTAGCCTTAATATCCAGCCTGTATAAATGGATGCAGACGTTAGCTAAGCTAAATGACTTGTTGTCAACATTATCCGTCGATAGTTAACATTAACGCAGCTGACTTAAACATAAGACGCTGCCGGTATATTTCAGTAACGTTACAATTGAGCAGCCATAACATTAAAACCAGCTCCTTATGTTTACACACATTTTTCATTCTGTCAGCTTCATTTATGTATGTGTGTACTTTATGCTTTTTTTTCCAGTTACGAACTGCAGTCAATCTCTTTCTCCGCATACTTTGTTAGCCCCCTTTAACCCTGTTCTTCAGTGTTAAGGACCCCCACTGCACCGCCACAGAGCTGGTATTATTTGAGTGATGGGTCATTCTCAGCACTGCAGTGACACTTAAGTGGCAGGGGTGTGTTAGTGTTTGCTGAGCTCGTACGAGTGGATCAGACCCAGCAGTGGAGTTTTTAAACGCCTCAGTGTCGGTGCCGGACTGAGAATAAGTCCTGTGGGCAGCGTCCTGTGACGACTGATGAAGGACTAGAGGATGGCCAACATGAACTGCAGCAGCAGATGAGCTGTCATCTCTGACTTTACATCTACAAGGTGGACTGACAAGGGAGGAGTGTCTAATAGAGTGGACAAAAACTCCTGCAGCGCTGCTGTGTCTGATCCACTCATACCGGCGCAACACACACTAACACGCCACCACCACACGTCAGTCCTGTAGTCCTGTAGGGGTCCTAGCCATTAAAGAACAGGGTAAAAGAGACTTACAAAGTATACAGAGAAACAGATGGACAACAGTCTGTGCCTGTAGTACTGAGTGCACCTATATAGTAAGTGGAGCTGATAAAATGGACGATGAGTGTCTGAACAAGGAAGTGGTTTAAATGTGATGGCTGGCCAGAAGCAGTTAGTTTGCAGTTTGTTGTTTTTTTTCCTTTGATGAATTCAAGATGAATTCAAAGGACTTCCATAAATGTCAGCTGTGCCAGCCAGTTTCTAGCCAGCTTCAGTACATAGCTAATTGCTAACCCTTTGTGATGTACTAGGTATATCCTGTCCATCGACAATGCTGATGAAATTGCGGAGTATGTGGGGGATCTCCTGCAAGGAACTGGAGGAAAGAAGAAACAGTTCATTGATGAGCTGTTAGAACGATGGCAGTGGTGTCGAAAACAGGCTGACAGTGGGCCAGAACTGATCCCCATGAGGGAGACAGTGACAGGTAACAAAGATGAGCACATCTGGATATAATCTGTGATGTTTTTGGAGCAAGCTTGCTCGTTTTTTTTTGGTCTACAAGACTCGTGCTGTGCTGTGTTCTTTCGCATGCAGATCTTTTGAGCTGAACTGAGTTGTAAGGGTCTTCAGCTGCTTCTTGCACTACATTGTTATTGTTACTCGTGTGAATCATCTGTGGATAAAAACACCTTAAGATTTATGGAATTGATTAGCCTAAGTGATTGCCTAACTTAAATCTCTTGAAACTGTGATTTTGCTCCTACAGAAAGTCCAGATGTTACAAAGGACACCCAGAAGAAGGCGAAGCGAAAAGGCAGGAATAAACAAGAGGTCTTCTCTTTCAGCCAAGCTGAGCCTGAGCCAGAAGCCGTAAAGACTCCCATAGACTTGCTTAAGGTATATGTTGTGACTTTACCAACCTCTGCGCTTCAGGTTCTTCTAAATTCTATATGCATCTTTTAACTGTCCTTACTTTGTTTAGGCACAAGAGAACACCAGCTCTTCCTCCACGAAGAAAAAGAATAAGTTTGTAAACTTGTATGCTAAAGAGGGCCAAGATAGGCTTTCTGTTTTACTGCCGGGACACCATTCCTGCGACTGCCTGGCCCAGAACCACAAACTTATCAACAACTGCATGACCTGTGGCCGGATCGTGTGCGAACAGGAGGGCTCAGGTCCATGTTTCTTTTGTGGCAGTCTGGTACGTATGGAACTTGCACACATGCCGGGTATTTATGTGAACCCGTGACTCAGTTGGAAGCACAATAATTACAGTACTGTGTGAAAGTCTTAGGCACCCAAGACACATTTTCAAAATCTATTAATTTGTGTAGTATGAGTTATGTAGTATTTGCTGAGAAAAGTGTTGATATTTGAATAAACAAAATGTATAGAATATTAATTAATTAATGTGTGTATGTGTGTGTGTGTGTGTGTGTGTGACAGTGATTTTCTGGATGTTAGTGTGTTTAACCATTTTCAAGCCTCTCCTCGAGAAAGTCCAGTATTTTATGTAGTTAAAAAGCATCTCCTTGTCTGACCAATCAGTGCTTCATTAAATTGTGCTCATGATGTAACTGATGACAATAACAAGTCTCTGTGGTGGCTGTGAAGGTGTCAAGGACAAATATGGACCCAAGAAATTCTTGTTACTTTTTATTGTTTTTATGTTTATTTGAATTATGAATATGACTTTATTCTAATGTGTATTGTGATAAACTCACTACTGAGGTAAATTATTTAAAAATTTGCTTAGATGCCTAAAACTCATACAGTACTGTATATCATCCTAAATACTATGTGTTTCTTGTTAAAAGTTAGTGGAACATCTGTCCTTGCAGTTTGTTTCAGCCAGTCAGGGAGCGCATAAGATAAGAGGGGGTGGGTAGAGTCTAAATAGCTTTTTTTGGTAGAAGGCTAATATTTGTCACTGAAATAATTATTGGTATAATATATATTTTATATCTTCAGTGTTATTTTTTTTAAGTGTTAATTAATTAATCAATCATTTAACAATCATTTAATTACTTAAATAAATGAATAGGTGTGTCCAAATATTGACTTCGGCAAAGAAGTTGTAGGCTCTTGAGTCGTTCAGTGTGAAGTGTCTTCATAGTAAATCTATCCATTCGTCAATCAACCGCTCATACAAACATACATACACACATACATGCATGAATTGAAACTTTCTTTTCATCATATTTGGACTTACTGTACATCACTGCAGTTAAAGGGCCCATGTCCTACATTTTTGTTGTATTAAATTTTTTTATTTTGTACAAATATGTACCAATATGGCTATCATTTATTTTTAGGTGACCATTTTCTTACCTTTTTTATTCTTTAAAATTTACAGGCTCTTCTTTTTTACTGTACTTTTAAGACTGATATTTGTAAATTAGCTCTGTTCTGATTGGCTGCTTTATATTGTGCCTAATTGAAAAAGCATTCTGTGCTGAAACACTCCTTAGAACTGTAGTATGAATTGGGTGGAGCTAAACTACTAGAGCTGCAGCAGCATAGCAGCATAGTTTATTACTGCAGTTTCCATATGTGGACTGAGAAGTCAGTGGTACATTTTTAAAGCTTTAACACACACACACACACACACACGCGCACACACACATTTCCTAAGCTTCTCCCTCTGGGTCGCGGGGGGGTGCTGGAGCCTATCCCAGCGGTCATTGGGCGGAAGGCAGGATACACCCTGGACAGGTCACCAGTCCATCACAGGGCAGACGGACAGACAAAAGCTTTAACAGTGTTTCAAAAATTTCCTAAAACTCTTTTATTTTTTTTAAAAAATGGGAAAACTCAGTTTTCAGTGACATGGGCCATTTAAAACTAGTCTCACCATTTGACCTGGTCTCATTGCAAATGACAGTCTGTGTACTATTTGCTTTTATTTGTTCAGCAAAGTTCAACACAAAAGCAGTTTCTCTTCATTTATTTTGTGAACTTTCTTGCCAGGTGTGCACTAAAGAGGAGCAGGAGATCCTGCAGCGGGACTCAAACAAAAGTCAGAAACTTCGGAAGAAACTCATGGGAGGTTAGAAAAGAATTAGCTTGGCTTATAATGGGGTGTTTTCTGATTCGTGTGCTCCTCTTCCATAATTTTTACTCCAACTCTCTTTTGGGCCTGGTTGTGTCTCTTAAACTGATAGATCGTGTTGCATCTGAAGGATTGGACATTCTACCTCACCAGGAGGCCAGGATTAAAGCAGGATTGGATAAGGCTATTCAACACAAAGATAAATTACTGGAGTTTGACAAAAACAGGTAGGCTACTCATAACACTTAGTATTGTGGGAGTGTATGATGTTTGAAAGACCCGAAACACTCCTGACCCCAGGTAACATCACTGATGATGTGTCCAGCTTGCATCACGTTGATGTATGTTACAAGGTGATGGAGTCTGACTCAGTTATTTTAAGTTGGAAAAAAAATATTTTATAAAGATTATTCACCCATTAAACAGTGCAAACTTCAGTCTCAGTCCAAGTCAGGCCTTAAGTCGCAGATATGTGAAGTCATGTCTTGAAAATCAGGCCAGGACTCAACTACTTAATCACTGGTGGTCACACTAAATTGCAGTATAATAGTTGTTTTCTGTCTAAGGCGAAACGTTGAAGGTAATGATTTGTTAACTCTTTCTCAGTGTTCGCCGAACTCAAGTCTTGGATGATGAGTCAGACTATTTTGCCACTGACTCCAACCAGTGGCTCTCTCCAGCAGAGCGTGAGGTGCTGCGAAAGAAGGAGGAAGCGCTTCGAGAACTTCGTCACGCCTCCCGCAAAGACCGCAAGATCACACTGGACTTTGCAGGCAGACGAGTGCTGGAGGAAGGGGAGAACCTGACTCAGTATTACAATAAGTATGAGTTTTACACAACAGTGATTGCTTTGATAAAGAGGACCCTAAAGTGATACCATATGGGGACTTAAAATATAGGAGCTGCAAATATTCAAAGATGCACATCTTTATCTAAGTTAGATCACGATAAGATGTTTATTTTTTTTGCCTTTTTTAGGGATGCAGATTTTTTTGACTGATAACTGTCAAATTATTATTAGTCAGTGATTAACCTAAAATCAAGGACATGCCCATAAAAACATCAAACACAGTACTGTGTTTTACATTAACAAAACTTTAGGCTTTAATGTATGACAAAAAAACAAATATTACAGAAACATAATTATAACCGGAAGACATACATTTACCACATATTATTAGCCTAAATTAATGAACATGTTGTCGTTGTATAAAGAAAAACGTGTATCATGAAAATACAACCCCAATTCCAATGAAGTTGGGACGTTGTGTAAAACATAAATAAAAACAGAATACGATGATTTGCAAATCCTTTTCAACCTATATTCAATTGAATACACTACAAAGACAATATATTTAATGTTCAAACGGATAAACTTTATTGTTTTTTACAAATATTCACTCATTTTGAATTTGATGCCTGCAACACGTTCCAAAGAAGTTGGGACAGGGGCATGTTTACCACTGTGTTACATCACCTTTCCTCTTAATAACACTCAATAAGCGTTTGGGAACTGAAGACACTAATTGTTGAAGCTTTGTAGATGGAATTCTTTCCCATTCTTACTTGATGTGCAACTTCAGTTGCTCAACAGTCCGGGGTATCCGTTGTCGTATTTTGCGCTTCATAATGCGCCACACATTTTCAATGGGAGACAGGTCTGGACCGCAGGCAGACCAGTCTAGTACCCGCACTCTTTTACTGTGAAGCCACGCTGTTGTAACACGTGCAGAATGTGGCTTGGCATTGTCTTGCTGAAATAAGCAGGATGTCCCTGAAAAAGACGTTGCTTGGATGGCAGCATATGTTGCTCCAAAACCTGTATGTATCTTTCAGCATTAATGGTACCTTCACAGATGTGCAAGTTACCCATGCCATGGACACTAATACACCCCCACACCATCAGAGATGCTGGCTTTTGAAGTTTGAGCTGATAACAATCCGGACAGTCCTTTTCCTCTTTGGCCCGGAGGACACGACATCCATGATTTCCAAAAACAATTTGAAATGTGGACTCGTCAGACCACAGGACACTTTTCTACTTTGCGTCAGTCCATCTCAGATGAGCTCGGGCCCAGAGAAGCCGGCGGTGTTTCTGGGTGTTGGTGATATATGGCTTTTGCTTTGCATGGCAGAGTTTTAACTTGCACTTGTAGATGGAGCGACGAACTGTGTTCACTGACAATGGTTTTCTGAAGTGTTCCTGAGCCCATGTGGGAATATCCGTTACAGAATGAGGTCGATTTTTAATGCAGTGCCGTCTGAGGGGTCGAAGTTCACGGGCATTCAGTGTTGGTTTTCTGCCTTGCTGCTTACTTGCAGAGATTTCTCCAGATTCTCTGAATCTTTTGATGATATTATGGACAGAAGATGATGAAACCCCTTAATTCCCCCTAAATGAGAAACGTTGTTCTTAAACTGTTGGACTATTTGCTCACGCAGTTGTTCACAAAGTGGTGAACTTCGCCCCATCCTCGCTTGTGAACGACTGAGCCTTTCAGGGATGCTCCCTTTATACCCAGTCATGACACTCACCTGTTTCCAATTAACCTGTTCACCTGTGGAATATTCCAAGCAGGTGTTTTTTTAAGCATTCCTCAACTTTCCCAGTCTTTTGTTGCCTTTGTCCCAACTTCTTTGGAACATGTTGCAAGCATTAAATTCAAAATGAATTAATATTTGCAAAAAACAATAAAGTTTATCTGTTTGAACATTAAATATCTTGTCTTTGTAGTGTATTCAATTGAATATAGGTTGAAAAGGATTTGCAAATCATCGTATTCTGTTTTTATTTATGTTTTACACAACGTCCCAACTTCACTGGAATTGGGGTTGTAATTCTTAACTTTGAATGTAATTTCATGTAAAAGGGTCTTATTCCAAATGATGTCAATTCTCGTCTTCGTCAATTATCACAATTTTTACACGTTGTAAAGATATCTGCCATATTTAAATTGTGTAGAAAAGAAATGGAGTTACAGTTCAGACAGAGACAGCATGTGAGCTTTAAGTTCATATGCATATTTTAAACAACACTCAACATAAAGTTGGAAGCTCACGACTTGTGTTCACTTGAAGGGCAATAACTTTATTTTTCTTTTCTGTAAATCAGGCTGTACGTGCATATCACCCACTGACTCTGCCAGTTTAGGTCTTTTTGTGTATTTTATGCACATGGATTGAAATTGCAGCATACTTAACTAACTCTTAAGAACATAAGCCGTTTTGGCAGATTTTTCTTATCCCTTATGGTCATGTTTTTTTCTAATTTATGCTTAAAGTTTTCTCTTTGAAATTCACTGCAAAAGCACCTTTATAGTAACTTTCGGAATGAATAAATACACCAACTTTTGAGTCTTCCAAATTACACACTGGAAAGGTCTAGTGAACCTAGTTGTGCCAGTACTTTTAATGTGGTATAGCAACTGAACTATAGGCCAGTGGAACTAAACATTGGCCATCACGATGGGCTAAAAATGGCATCAGGCATTAGTTAGTCAGTATTAATGTGGATATTTCCCTTTCCTTGCATGAGTTCTGAGTCAATGCGTGTGCATCAGAATACCATTTGGCAGCAAATAGTTAGACATGTGTAAGCAGAATTACTTCAAGGGCCATTCCACCCTTAAATTAGATTTCTACCTTATGTTGCTGTTTTATCTCAGCTTCGTAGGTTGGTCAGAGTTTGAGTTTTAGTTTGTTCATGTTCTCTTGCTACAGTCCCCACCACGCATTACACAAATGCATCATAAGATTTAGGGAATTCTTCTGGTGTCAACCAATCTTGACTGCTGGCCCAAACACTGATCTATGGCCTAATAAGTACAACCAAGCCTGCCATAATGTAACTGCCTTTGGTTTACAAACAAAATCATAAAGAAAACAGGAAATCCACACTGAATCTACATTATCTTGAAAAAAAAAACACATTTTTCTTAATTATGTTTTTTGATCAGTATTGATTAAAGGAGAATTCTGACTGAAGAACTGAGCTTTATGCATGTTGACTTCAATAGGTTTGATGAGACTGTCAAAGCCATCAATACTGGAACTCTGGTCCAGACACCAAAGAGCTCGGGCCCAACTGGCCGGCAGCACCTCAGGGAGCTGGTCAACCCAAACATTGTACAGACTGCACCTCAGGTGGGCATCTACAGATTATAGAACCAGGCATAATATGACTGTTATTTGCAAAAGATTATGAGATTGTGTGTAATGATGTAAATATGAATGGGTCAGTGGGTGGACGTTGGTGGTGGTGAGGCCCCTCGCAGGTCTCAAGTGAAGGCCGCAGGAAGTGAGCAGAAGGCTGAACGATCTAGACTCCGGCTGCAGGACAGAGAGCTACAGGAGATGGCAGACGGGGGCTATTGTCTCAGCATGCATCAGCCATGGGCCTCACTTCTCGCCTGTGGTATAAAGAGGTGATCTCCTCCATTTCAACAAACCCTCTGTAGAGAACTCTAATATTAATATAATGCTATACCTTTTGGCCATTTTTATGTCTGTTGGGATTGGGCAATTTTTACTATATTTATTATTATCCGTATTTTAAAATAAAACATTCGTATTTGCCACAAAATATATACTTTATGAATTTAACTTGACATCTTTGTGTGCAGCTGGTGAGACCAAATTGATCGTTTAGTAAATTTAGTGGTTTATCTTTGTCTTTGTAGGTGTATGTCGTTTAATGATCCCATGTCCTATATTTTTATTGTTTTTTTTGTATTTTATTTAGTTTTTCCTGACATCCACTAAGGCTATTAGTGCTTTTTTGCGTACCAAAACGTTCTTAATTCATTTTTACAGCGCCATTTACCAACCTCTCTTTAAAGCTTAGAATGAAACAGCCTGGTTTTGTTAATGCCTTTAGGACTTTGTGTATATATATATATATATATATATATATATTTATGTATGTGTATATATATATATATATATATATATATATATATATATATATATATGTATGTATGTATGTATGTATGTGTGTGTGTGTGTGTGTGTGTGTGTGTGTGTGTGTGTGTGTGTGTGTGTGTGTGTGTGTGTGTGTGTGTGTGTGTGTGTGTGTGTGTGTGTGTAAATTAGCCTGTATTGATTGGCTGCTAGTACTGTGCCAAAAAGCAGTTTGGTTAGACAAATCATTAGAAGTTCAACGTAAATGGGCAAGGCTAAGCTGCTGAAGGCTGAATAGATTGTTTTCTTTGTTTATCAGCTGCTTGTGACTGAATGTTGTTCTCTGCAATTTTTGATACAAAATTATTTTTCACCTTTTATTCCAAATTGCTCATCTTTTATTCAAATACTCAACTAAGTAAATGATTACTAAGAGTGTTTCTTCAAATAACTAATCCGTCATTGCAGTCATGTGTAACAGCTGAGCTATGCAGTCCTTCAAGCTAAATATCTTTATGGATTTGTTTAGAGTGGAAGGCAGGACGTGGTATACCTCCCACAGAGGGCGCCTGTGGATTGCTGCTGCGGGCAAAAAACCCAGTCCTCAGGAAATCGCCCAGGTGGAGGCCATGTATCGGCAGATTTATAAGCAAGGTATGATTTTATGTCATTCATAGCTAAAAGAAATGTGTCAGATTCCTCAGAAGTGTGACAAGTCAGGATTTATCACTATGCAGTGTTAATGAATGCCGCCAGTCAGATCCTCTCCAAATTGCATAGTAAAGTTGCATAATATCCAGACACGCATGTGAAACTGAAGACAGCTGGAAGGGAGCCCATCATTCATACTTGAGTCGAAATGAGCCAAAAGGCCTAAAACTGTACCAGTGTGCCTTTTTTTTTTTGGTGGTAGAAGAGAGGATTCTTGCACTGAACAAATCGGTGCATTAAATTGGTGTGGTTCATATACATTATTTCAAGATTAATAAAATATAGTACATCAACATAATTATTGTCAATGTATTTTAATATGTTCTCTTTCTGCTGAAATGATGCACACATTTGGATTTGCATCCCATTTTTTAGTACATACACTTTATTTCCAAACGTATTCAGCCATCTGGCTTCACATGCATATGAACTTGAGTGACATCCCATTCTTAATCCATTTGGTTCAATATGATGTTGGCCCACCCTTTGCAGCTATAACGGCATCAACTCTTCTGAGAAGGCTTTCCACAAGTATTTTTTTGTGTTTATGGGAATTTTTGACCATTCTACCAGAAGCGCATTTGTGAGGTCAGACACTGATGTTGGACAAGGAGGCCTGGCTCACAGTCTCCACTCTAATTCATCCCAAAGGTGTTCTATCGGGTTGAGGTCAGGACTCTGTTCTGCCAGTCAAGTTCTTCCACACCAAACTTGCTCATCCATGTTTTTATGGAGCTTGTTTTGTGCACAGTCATGTTTGAACAGGAAGGGGCCGTGCCCAAACTGTTCCCAAAAAATTGAGAGCACGAGATTGTCCAAAATCTCTTAGTTTGCTAAAGCATTAAGAATTCCTTTCACTGGAACTAAAGGGCCGAGCAAAGCTCCTGAAAAACAACACCACATCGTAATCCCCCCTCCACCAAACTTTACACTTGGCACAGTGCAGTCAGACAAGTACCGTTCTCCTGGCAATTGCTAAACCCAGACTCCTCCATCAGATTGCCAGATGGAGAAGTGTGATTCGTGACTCCAGAGAATACATCTCCACTGCTCTAGAGTCCAGTGGCGGCACTTTGCACCACTGCATTCGACACTTTGCATTGCATTTGCTGATGTAAGGCTTGGCTACAGCTGCTCAGCCATGGAAACTCATTCCATGAAGCTTTCTACGCTGTCCTTGAGCTAATCTGAAGGCCACATAAAGGAGGTCTGTAGTGATTGACTCTGCAGAAAGTTGGCGACCTCTGCGCACTCTACGCCTCAGCGTCCGCTGACCCCACTTTCTCATACTCAACCCCACACTTCGTGGCTGAGTTGATGTTGCTCCCAATCGCTTCCACCTTGTTTTAATACCATTGACAGTTGACTGTGGAATATTTAGCAGCAAGGAAATTTCATGACTGGACACACAGGTGGCGTCCTGTCACGCTACCATACTGGAATTCACTGGGCTCCTGAGAGCGACTCATTCTTTCAGTAATGTCTGTAGAAGCAGTCTGCAGGCCTAGGAGCTTGGATTTATACACCTGTGGCCATGGAAATGATTAGAACACCTGAATGCAATGATTTGGATGGGTGAATGAATACTTTTGGATATATAGTGTATTATCCTACAGTAAGAAATACACAGCTCACAACATCACATTAGGTACTGAATATAAAATTGTAAGATTATTAGCTGAAAACTAATAACAACTGAATTGAATTGAAGGGATTAACCAGTTAATCTCTTCTGTATGTCCATGTTGTAAGGATTAGACTATACAAGGTGAGAGTTTCATGTAACTCACAAGATGCACCTATTTGCATCTATTGTAATTTCTGTGTAACTTGGCAGTCACATTAGGCAATTAAAAACCAAAGTTGCAAGCAACACATTTAATTATTCCTATTAGTAACCAAATTACCAGTTTATTTTTAGGTACATCGTATCATCCTTTTTATTGACGTTTTCAGTATAATGTTGTTGACATATTTCCAGCATTTCTATAGCCTTTTTGTAGCATTCTTTTGTCAGCTGTTACTGCCATTCTTTTCTATATCTGGATATTTGTCTTTTATCTATCTATTACTATATATCTGACATTACAGTTGTACTTGATGTCTCACTTATCATCTTCTAGCAGCACTGCAAGTTCACTGAGGAGTGTTTCGGTCTCCTGCTTTAGTAATATTCGTTTTCATTTAGATCCCATATGAATTAGATCTCCATTTAAAATTAGGGGGCATGAAGAGAGGACAAATGAATAACTGCGAAGATCATGATAACAGCAGACTAAAGAAGAAGAAATGGTGGCACATGTAGCCATTTAAACAGCTGTTACTGTTAATATTAGCTGGCTAGTTAGGTCAGCTGGTCACAGAAACAAAAGATTACAGGTTTCAGGCTGCAACACAAGTGCCATTAAGGTTTCAAGCAAGTAAGTTTGCATAGAAATGTCACAGTGTAAAGCAAGCCTTAGTATTCTTTAACTACATTGAAAATGATTCAAGTTGATTGGGTTATTATAAAGTTGTAGTGAATAATGGAAGTCTGAGTGTTAAGGGGTTAAATGTTAAGGAGTTCACTGATTCATTGGAGTTTTCCTTCTGCTTCCCCAGATGTGCAGTTTCCTAAAGAGTACCCCACCGGCTGCCTGCTTGGCTGCGTCAACGTGACAGACTGTCTCTCCCAGGAACAGTTCAGAGAGCAGGTTTGTTTGTGTCTGTCTGTCTGTCTGTCTGTCTGTCTGTCTGTCTGTCTGTCTCTGTCTCTTTATCCCTACAGCTCTTGCGCTTTCATTTCTTTTCTGTATTCCTTTGTTTCTTTCTCTTCACATAGTTATCTGCCCTCTCTATGACCCCTTTTTGACTTTCTGAAATTCAGATGTGAACATGAGCAGCAACAGCACTTGAACTCGGCAGCATGTAGCAGCTCGAAGGCACATGCAGACATTCTTCCCGCTCTGTCTGCCTCTACTCCCCCTGCTGTCTTCTTGTGTAGCCTGCAGCACACTTCCTGCCTCATTTCCTGCGCTCCCTGTGTGAAATGGAGGTGTAATTGCTGCTGCTGTGGCTTCGCTTGGCATCCGAATGAGCCGTCTCTGTCTCTGTCTGTTTCCCCTCTATCCATCTCTCTCTCCTTCCCTCCCTCTGGAGCAGGCCTAAAGATATTGACTTATGTCTGCCTGTTTCTGCAAGTTCCCATGGAGGGCGTGCTTATGTTTGACTGAAAAATCAGTTGTAGTACTATAGGACTGAGACCGCTGGGGTGCTTGCTTGGTGTTTTATTTATTTCTTGAAAGCACCTGTATTGTCAATTTTGCGCTCCAGTTTTAAGCCTGCTGTTATTCACAGCCGGGCTCTGAGCCAGCAGAGGGCGCAATGCACCATCCTGTCGACTCACCTCAAGCACTCCCGTCTGCCATTTTGACTGCAGTCACGCTGAAGCAACCAGTCTAAATATTTCAAAGCAGACTCATTGCATCAACTCGCTTTCAGTACCGCCACTTTTTCTTCATGGGTTTCCTGAAGCCTGGCAAACGCTCCTCCTTATTGTGTCCATGCTGTCAAGCAGAGCGCTTAAAGGAGATTATATCTGGGTGCAATATGGCAGCCTAGCTCTGTCCTTGATTAATTATAAATCAATGAAGTCCAGTGCTGCTCCCAGGCCTCTCATGTTTTCCCTTTCATCCGGAGTAAATGTCGAAGTGCTTCAGCTTTTCTGCGCCCAAAAAACGCAGCGGAGCACCTCCCAGAAAAACAGACATCAGCTGACATTAAGGCTAGCATGTCCAGTTTGATGCTACATCTGCTCTTGGTCAGAAAGGTGCATACATCTGTCACCCCACCAGATGGATACCTTTGTCTGTATGGGTTTTATTTTTGTGGAGAATTCTTTAAAAAATGGTTGTCTTTATTGTTTTTTCCACTATGGTGGATCAGAATTGTCTTTGTTTCTTTATGAACGTCTTGTGGTGTTTACATGTGGATTAAGCTTCTAGTACAGGGGGTCCAAGAAACAGCCCTTTTGTCTGTCTGTTTGTTTTATTGGGGGGTGGGGGGGTGCCGAAATCGGCATGTGCAAACATCTGTGAGTGCCGCTGCCAGCGTTTCCCACACCCTCTTAGTCACATTAGCTTTAATGAGATATTGACATAGACACTGTTGTCTAAATTATGTACACTCATTTTCTGCTGATGTATAAATAGCACTGATGAAATGTAATTGCTCCTTTTTATATCACTCAGAGGGTGATTACACGATGACAGAGCCAGGGAGAGCCACTCTTGTTTTTGTTTTTTTGTTTTGTTTTCTTCTCTTTCTCTTTTTTATTGCACTTGTACTTTTCAAGTCTTCTTAGCCACAATTGGCTCAGAAGGAAAAAAGCTCTTTGAAACTCGTAACTACTTTTCATCCCATGAGCCTGTGTTGTCTGGCTCTGGTTAATAACAGTGGAATCTAAACTGGAATCCTCTTTGCTTGTGTTTGCCTTGTTTTCTCAGCGACTGCTTTTTTTTTTTTTTTTTTTTTTTTTCTTTTTCTATCCTCGGGCTTTTCTCTCTGCTGATCCTTTGGAGGGTCATAAAAGCCGGTGTGAAGGTGCAGGCTGCCGCGCGCTGCCTTTTATCCGCTGCAGGAGTGCTGGCAGCTCAGATGCCGGCCCTAAATCCAGTCAGAGAGGGGGCAGAATGAAGGGGAAGGGGTTGGAGGGGGTTATTGGGGGGGGAGGGGGGGGAGGGGGGGGGAAGCAGGGCATAAATAAAGGCTTCCATAAAGCCTCGACGAGGAGCGCGGATCCCTCCATCCTGTCGTCCTTCGCTCCCCCCATCCCCCTTACTGAATGAGAATGAGGGGCTCGCTCTCCCACCCACTCAAAGAAAAAAGGCAGGGCTGAGCTGAGAACAGCAGTGCGCAGCCCCTCTGGGAAGGAGGAGGGAAGCTAGGGGTTTTTCGGATGGCTTAGGCATACACACACACACACACACACACACACACACACACACTACATCCCATCTGTTTAGAGGTGCTGCATTTATTACTGAACGCAGAAGATATTGATCCACCCCTCCATGCCCAGGATTAGTGGGAAGACTCCATCATCTGTCCTCTTGTCTTTTCTTTCCTTATTAGATATACTCGCTGACATGCTCTGAGCAGTGGAATCAAATAATAGCTATATGTAGTTCACTTAGGCTGTTTGATTCTGTGAATATAAACTATTTCAGCCTCAGTGCGTAATCTGATTTTCCTCAGCATTCTTTGACAATTGATTTGACAGCGGTTTTCAATACGGGATAGAATGGTTTGAAAACTTGCTGTCGTGATATCAGCACTAATGCACACAGGAATCATTGCACCACAGATACTATATTGATGTCCTTTACTGTCCTTTACTTTATTCATCATACCGCCAAAAAAACATGACAATGTGCAGAATATTCTGTATATGCATTTGCAACAGTTTTGGGAATAACCTGTTTATGAAAAGAAAGACTCCCCTAATAAAAATTATATTAACCATGTAGCATCATTTATTGTATGTGCAAAGCCTTCTCCTAATAACGCATCATGTGGTCTATAATACATTAGTAATATAAAAAACGCTAAATAATATGACACTTTTTAGCGTTATTTTGATCATTTGTTACAGTGTTATTCTAAACACATCGTCATATCTGTATTTAAAGTACACTGACTAACTGCATGTGTGGTTACAAAGAGAGCATAATTAGGCCTGTTAAACTGGATTTAGTGTAGTTCATTATTCAAAACACTGAATAATTATTTACATTTACATTTATAGCATTTAGCAGACGCTCTTATCTAGAGTGATTATAGAAAGTTTGTAATCTGTAGTCTTTGAAACTGCTAGAACCAAAAATTCACTGTTGATACAGAGAGAAAAGGAGCAGAGTTGAACCAATACAATACAATCCACTACAATACATAAGTGCAGTACAATACATTACAATCAGTACTTAACTCAGTGCTAATTGAAATGCTGTATAAAGAGATGTGTTTTCAGTCTGAGTTTGAAGACAGCAAGAGGCTGTGCTGTTCGAACAGCCAGTGTGAGGTAATTCCCCCACCTGGGTGCCAGTACAGAGAACAGTCTTGATGCTTGTCTTCCACGCACCTTGAAGGATGGCGGGTCAAGCCGAGCTGTACTCGAAACTTGAAGGGCTCGTGGTACAATTCAAGTTTTGGCCATTGCCATCAAGTAGGTAGGGGTTGGTCCATTTTTGGCTTTGTAGGCAAGCACTAGGATTTAAATCTGATGCATGCAGCTACAGGAAGCTGTGTTTATTGCTGTGTTCAAACATTTTGATAGTGTTTTTTTTTTTTTTCTTCAGAATAAATGTTGGCATGCATATTGTGTTTGGAGATATAATCACTATATATTTTGGTTGTATCACCCACCACTGAAATGACTACAGTTTACTGTTTAAATTGTAACTAGATAAACTTTCATTATTATTCAAACGTTGCATTTTTCTGGTGTGTGTGCACAAGTAGGAGGAGGCTGTTTACCTTCATTGTGACTACTTGAAAGATAATTTTGTAATGAAATTGTTGTTATTGGACATTTTAAACATGTGGAGGCACCAGTCATTTTTATGGCTGGTTTTGATTTCTTTACAGGAAAGTTTTTTGTTTGCTTTATTTTAAACCTATAGCTCACAGTGAGCACTACTTATTATATTAGCTTAATATAAGTCTTAATATAAACTAGCATTTAAAATCTGTAAAGGTAAAATTGCCTATTTATTTAACATCAGAAAGTGCATTACATTGAAAGTAAGTCAGTTGACTATTTAGCACAGTAAGTCATGCATGATTATGCTGTAACACTTTGCTATCGCGTGTTGTAGCAACATTTAAATATAACATATTTAGAGTACCCAGATTCAGAATATATACATTATGACATTGCAGTACAAATAGGCCAAAATCAGAATAAAATATATTGTCCAGTTGCCCATTTTGATCCTGGCTGATTCCGATCGTGCGTCCCTAGTTATCACCAGATTTTATACCGAGGTATGTCATTTTATTACATAGTTAATACTGGTGTCATCCTTTAGATTTGGATGTACAGTAGAGTTTTATATTATACAGCTGAATGCTGAAATTTGGGCATCCCTGGTCAAATGACATGTTTAGCTGATTTCCTGTGTTAAAAAATTAACACACGTTTTTAACCCAACTTTTGCATATAACTGTGTATATAGCCATTAATTTCCAAATGGTCAGAGTTAAACGAACTTCAAACATGGCTGTTAAAAACGTTCAAAAAGCAAAATAAAAGAAACTATGCTTTCTGCCAGAAACAGGTGGTTTAATGTGCTTCTCCTGAACCAGAGCATTTTTTAATCCTCTAATAGGTCAAAGTAACTATGGGAAACTCTTGCACTGAAGGACCATTACAGTCCATTTCTGTCCATTACAAGAATCATAAAGATGGGAACGGTGCAAAAGCATGCCAAGAAAGAATCTTTTTTTTTTTTTTTTAAACCTTTTTTTTTGTGTGCCCCATGATCTCTCATTAATCATACAGTAAGAAATATTGTTGACTGTCGGACACTTCCAGCACAAAGCAAACAGGCTGTGTGTCTGCCAAACCCCAGATAATCCAGCCCCCACGTCCCTCCCCCCAAATGAAGCACCAGCAGCAGGGCTGCTTCTCTTTCTGGAAAGCCATTCATCTCCACGTCTCTTACCGCCTGTTCGGCTGTGGCTGATTGTATTGATCCAGACCTCGAATGGAGCCTTCATATCTTTGTCAGTCTAAAGCCATTCTGCAGTCTTACCATGTCAGGGTGATTACAGACACGTCCATTTGTCTGTCAACATGCTCCTTTTTAGTCAGGCAGATATGAGCGGAAAAGAGGCCCCATTACCCCCTCGACTGTAGCTGAGTGCTGTATTGATCGGTATTGACTAATCATGCGAAGGTTGTCGGGCCAGGATGTCTTGTAGTGGCCGTAGTGCTCTTCTGCTTGTGGTTTATGATTGGGTGTATGAATGCGTGTAAAGATCTGTCTGTACATTTTGTACGTCAGGTAATTTAGGCTTTATGTATTAAAAATGGGGAATATAGCAAAAATCTAACATTGTAATGCTTGAAGACATAAGCCTGTGGTTAACCAGGTTTCCATGGTAACAGAATTTACTGCCAGTTTTAAAACATATCGTTCATTTATTGATTAATTCCTTGCAGACCATATGAAGGCACTAGTATTCCCACACATGAACATAACTGACCTTTTAAATATGATGCGTAATGTGATACCCTGCATTAATATAACATTTATTCGACCTAGTATAGGTAAGGTGGTTCTAGAAATGTGGCTATGCTGGTTAAAATTGCTCGATGTGGCAGGCAGATATCATAGCTACAAAAGCCGCCTATGTTACAGTGCATATTTTAGGATCTCCTCACACCATGACAGCAAGTTTCAGAAATCAGACAAAACAGCTTCAGGTCTCAGGGAAAAAAAATAATGAAAAATGTCTCGGCTCTCATACCACAGCCAAAATAGCTTTGCAGAAGAAGGCATCAGGCTAAGCTAAGCATCCGCAAACTCGCGCATGGGACAGTTTGTCACATTTGCAATAAACTGCAAAATTATGAGAGACTCCCATGTTCAACCATGTTTACATTAGTCAAAAGTTTGATCATTCCACCAGAAAGCGGTAATTTTTCTTATCTAATGACAAGTGGGTTTTAGCAACAGAAGCTGCCCCTACAGATGAGTTCATTCTAAAGTTAAAACCATAGCTAGTCAGAGCAGTGCTGGATGCTGAAGGAGGCTTGTTGTTTATAGCAAACATTATTGAAACAACACAAAGTACAATGTACAAATGTAGTTTTATTCGTATTTCTGTTTACACTCAATGTGTTACTCCTGTTTAATGTGACTTATCTGTCTAAATCAGCAGCTGGTCCTAACAGTTTTCTGTGACATTATTTGTTGTTACGCACCATATTCAAAGTTTAGCAGTACAAAAACCCAGACAGAAACCCGTTAGAAGTCTGTCTGTTGATAATTTTGCCATTGAGCTGTATGTGTGGTTTTCCACACAGATGAGTCCAAAACTTTTTCAGAAACAGGAGTGCAATAAAAAAACCACTTCACACTTGATCAGGATACAGTGTGTCAAGCATTATAAATTCATCATCAAAGCTTTTCCATTTCTGAGTCCTATAATTTGGTGTGATTAATATTTAAATAATAATTTGCCATGTCAGTCACAGTTTTGCAAATGGTCAGTTTCTTTCTGTCCTACTAGATTAATTACAGTTTAATGGCCAAGCTAAAGATCATAGTTCAACCACAACTATGTTGTGAACTGCACTATTATTATGTTCTTTTATTTTGCAAATAAATCTGATTAAATAATAAATCTAAATTCTTAATGCCTATTTTTGTATTTTTGGCAATGCATGAAATGTATCATATTTGCCAAAGTTTAGACACCCCTGGTAAAATTACATTTTCTTGATTTTCTAAGTGCAACAAAGTTTACACACTGGCACATTTTAACCTATGATGTGTTCCTACAAATTTTAGCATGTTTTATTTGCTGAATTTAATTTTGGGAATCCCTTTTCAGCTGACCCGCTAGTGTTCCATTTGCTTGACTCATTAGGCCTTAATCCAAGTCAAGTGTAGACAATTCCATAGTGTAATAAATTATGCAACCTGTCAAACTTTACACTCAACAGCCATGGGCTCAACTAAGCAGCTGACTGAAGATCTGAAACTAAAGATAGTTTCTGCTTTTAATTTTCACTTTTTGAAAATTAGTCATTGAGCACTGCTGAAGTTCAAGACATGATCTGCAAAGCCAAGAAAAATCTCTGAAATAATTGCTCATAGACAGGCCAGGTATGCAAAGCAAAACCCCCACATCATCGCCAATGACCAACAAGAAGATTTGGCTGGTGCGGTGCTGGTGGTGTTGGACAAACATATACATGGAAGGGTCATCAGAAGTTAACCTCAACTGTGACCTCATCACAAAAGTCAATAACTGTTTGGCAGCCAGTGGTGCAGGAAATGTGTGGATGGAGGCAAGAAAGATTTCTGATAAACATCAGCAAATCCTGGAGGCTAGTATCCTACAGTCAGTGAAGAAAGGGGTTGAATACAACAAGACAATGACATTGAAATCAGTTTTGAACTACTAAGAAGCAAAAGGTTAAGGTTTGAAAATCTTCACTGTCCACACATTAATACAGTGAGCACTTGTGGTTAGATCTCCATCATGATGTGCATGCAAGACAACATAGGAATGTTTCTGGACTTGAAGTGTTCTGAAAGGAAAATTTAGAAGTAGGTCAGATATAGAAGTAAAGCTTTCTACCAAAAAAACTGTTTGGAGCTATAGTTGTAACATCCGTTCACTCTTTGTCGTGGTCTTTCTGTGTTTGCCTTTTTCTTGGTTTCCTAGTGCTGTATGCTTTTTGTTTATCTGCCAAGTGCTTATGTTTTCTTTTGACACGTCTTGTTGGCTCCTCCCCTGACCTGCCCTGTCTTCACCTGTTCTTTGTCTCCCAGCCCTGCCCTTTCATTGGTCTCAGGTGTTTCTGGTTTTCTGTTAGTATTTATAACCCTGTGTTTGCTCAGTCCCTTTGTCTTGCATTGTCTTTATATCCTGTTGCTGTTGCTTGTTTCCCCTAGTTGTTGGTTTTGTTTCTTGTTTAGTTCTTCAGATCTGTTCCACTCACCTCTGCCCCTGTGTATTTGAACTCCGAATTGTGTTTGAAGAAAAGCAACTCGCACTTGCATCCTGCCCCAAATGCCTCCTACATTACAATAGTTTCAACCAAAGAGGGTTTCAGTAAGTAGTAAGAAGCCATCCAAAGTCATGCACATGCCACATTTTGCCATTTATTTTCTCCCAGTATATTAAATTCAGCAAATAACTAATAAATGTGGTTTAAAATAAACATCTAATTTAAATGTATTCCCTGTGGAGATGACTTTTGGAAATTATTAAAATATGTCATCTGACCAGGGTTTCTGATCAGGGTTGCTAATATTTTACCATAACATCACTGTTTTTTTCACAAACGCTATCACTCTGCTGAGATGCCGTTGCTAAGCAATGAGTTTGACAGCTGTAGGAGACGCTCAAGTCATTTGAACGTATTTACTTCTTACTTTGGGCACAAACAGAAAATGGATCCTTTTAAGATCACATTTGACCGACAGCCGATTTGTTCCAACTCTGAAGATGAGACTACACTAAATTCCTAAACTCTCATCACCACTGAGCAGCTTTTCAACTGGCATCTGTGACTGAAGAACAGCTAAACGTGGAATCAGCCAGAAATAAACCCAATACCATTCGCCAAGCGTGTGGTCTGATCTTCAGAGTCTGACCAAATCGGACTGAGCGATAAAACTGACACAGTAAAAAACGAAAAAAGTGGTGATGACAGTTTGGGAATTTAGTGTAAGGAGCTGGAAAATGAACTGTCGGCTGTGCGGCGAGTGGGTGGAGCTCATTACTCTGATGTAGCAACAAACTGTTTAAGGAACTATAATTTGGCGGAAGGAACTGAACGTTAAAACCTATTAAGCGCCGTGTTCACAGCCCAGTTTATTAATTTATTATTTTATTTATTTATATGTTGTATAAATGCATTAATAAATAGAATACTCGAGGTCGTGTGTTATCGTGCCTTCGGCTCGTGCCTGCGGCCAAATCACAGCCGTGGTGTCATTTTGTGTTAGCACGCTCCCTCTCATGTTCTGTTGCTTAACTATGTCACTTATGCTAATACATGAACACCCTGAAGAACAGTAATGCACTTAATGTACTTCGATTCAAATGTAAACAATGTTTCGACATGAATAAGAAAGAAATACTTTTAAAAAGTTAGTCCTGAAGGATGTTGTAAAGTTATAGCAGCAACATTAAGAACTCTTCAGAATGTACGTGTTGTGGGAAAAAATGTTAAAAACATACTTGCGTATTCAAGTGTAGTGCATGAATACATTTATTGCCAAATGTAAGTAACCAAAAGGATGGAATTGTTGATGCCATATTTTATTTATGTGGAAATGGTGTAAACAAATTGAGTGCATGGCTTTTTCAGTACGCAGTCCACTCTGGTTCTAATTTTTTAGCTTGTGTATTGTGGGAGCGGCTCTCTTCCCCTAAAGCTTCCTGCCTCATTGGAAAGAGCTTTTTCATGTTTGGACTCCAGCAGAACCAAACAGTCGGAATCCTCTCTCCAGCAGACACAGTGGCCAGATTAGCAGAGGGTGGCTGGCCTTGTTAGTGCAGGTTAAAGGGCCAGCTGATGTCTGTGTTTCCTTGTGTGGTAATGTGATATTTATATGCTGAAAAGCCTCCCTCTGGAGAGGGAGAGAGAGAGAGAGACACACACAGAGTGGCCATGCTGGCACCCCGCCAAGCCAAGACAGCCCTATATTTTTTCCCTTTCTTCTCACACCCCGCTTCTGCATGCGAATCATTCAAACCGACCGACTTCCGCTCTCTCTCTTTTGCTTGAACCCCCCCCCCAACACCGTCCTTGGTCTTCCTGTCAAGCATTGTGTACAAAGATCTGGTTGTTAGGAATTCAATTTCTCCAGGAGCTGCCTTCGTTATCTGCTGTGTTTAGGGCAGGAAAGATGTGCTTTGAGCAGCCAACAAAACACACACACACGGGTTTGTTTTAATGCCATACCAGGGCATGGAATCTGACTGGGGTTGCATCAAATTTTGGCCACTGAAAATTTTTGTGTAAAAAAAAAAAATTAATAAAAAAAATGAGCAGGCCTAAAACAAAAACAAATAATTTTACTATTAATGGAAATGAGAGATGGTGAATTAAAATCGCTGTTTGTTCCATTTACTCTCCTGTGCTGGTCAGCGCAGACATGTTCAAGCAGGTAGAGCAGCAGTAAAAACAGTGAACACATCGGCCATGTGGGCTATTTTCCAGTTTCTATGAAAGACATTAGAAAAGCCATTTAGAATTTCTGTTCATTTCCAACATCAACAAGAGACAAAAGACCCAAGAACAGCTCCTGGACTTATTTGATTACACACAACGTTCCACTTGATACATAGAAAAAAGTCCACAAACAGCAGGACAGTAAAATTAAAAGTAATAAGATTCATTGCCTTAAATGATCAACCATTCTCTGTTGTTGAGGACGTTTGGAATTTGTGGCACATGCTGTACTGTAATAATTTTATTCAATGTTAATTTTTGGTTTTGATTTTTGGCGCAATCTGTTTTCTATTTGTTCCTGCCAAGAATATTTATTAAGAGTAACATATATTAATGTCTGTTTGGGTACTTATATTTAATGCTGATAGCATTAATATATATATAGCATTTAGTGCTATATATATATATATATGTGTGTGTGTGTGTGTGTGTGTGTGTGTGTGTGTTTTATATATATGTATATATCATCTCAAACTGGTTTCTTGAACATGACAATGAGTTCCCTGTGCTCTAATGGCCTCCACAGTCACTAGATCTCAATCCAGTAGAGCACCTGGGATGTGGTGGAACGGGAGATTTACATCATAGATGTGCAGCCGAGAAATCTGCAGCAACTGCGTGATGCTATCATGTCCGACCTTTTACTAGCAAGGTGTACCTAATAAGGTGGTGGGTGTGTGTGTGTATATTGCTGTTGTCGGAAGAAAACCTTGTATCACCATTTTTGTCAGCTCAAAATGACTTGGAAGAAGTCTGGTTCCATTGACTTACATTAAAACTAAATTAAGTTTTTTCCTTCTCCTGTAAAGTTACCATTTTGGAGATGTTTTTCTTCTGACATCAGCCGCTCATATACACACACACACACATACAATATAACAATTCTGTAAACCAATTTCTAAAGTCTTTAATTATTTTGATGGGTGGATGGACAGATGGATAGATATTGTCCTCCAAGAAAGCTTTCACAGTCTGTGCCATACATACATGTTTTTTGAAAACATACATAAATCATGAGATGTACAAACGCTCTGCACATAAATAAAACACTGCCATACAAATGTACATATAAACATCCAGTACTTTACATAATAAAACCTTTCAAGTAACAGTTGTTCCTATGGGTTTCCTCCAAAGCCTGGATGCTTTTGTCCTGAAAGTATACAAAAACAAACGCACTCGCACACCCCTGCTTTCCGTGCTGGGCGTTTTGCCATGGTGGAGAGGTCAGACAGCATGTGATTCTGCAGCACTGTGTAGAATGCAGCCAGCAGGGCACTGACGCACTGAGTGACAAGCCGAGCCAGCTACAGGTCGTCAGTGTGCTTGAAAAATAAATAAGGCCATCTGCCAGACTGCATGACTGTAGCACTCACTCTTAATCCTGTCATGCGTTGGAAACTGCCACTCTGCCTCGCATGCGCTTTGTGGCTGTTAAAGGCCACTGTTTGGAGCTGCGAGGCTTCTCATGTGGTGCAAATGGCATCTTTTGACTGCAGCAGGAAGGAGCAAATTCATCATTAATAGTCTGTTGTGTCTGCGTTTAACCAGCATGAAAATCATATGACTTTGTGGTGCAGCTAATATACTGTGAAAGGCTTCAATACGGCATGCGTTTACAGCCATGTTTTGACATTAGCTAGGGAAGGAGTGGTAGCAGGGAGGACAAAAAAGTCTCTCTTACTCCAGTAGAAGTACTTCTACTTCAAAAACCTGTTAATTATGTGTTTGTGAAGTTGTCTGACTGTCTTACTGTGACAAGGCTTTGTCTAATTGTGTACTTTTGGCCGTACACCCTACACTCACATATTAATGATTTTTGTTTTTGTCTTGCATTTTGATCAGAATTTCACTGATTACACTTTACTGTAGGGTACTGTTCATAAGGCTACATGACACTTATATAAGCTTGTCACAACAACTGACATAACCATGCATCAAAGTAGATAAATGCTAATTCCATTAGGCATCATTCAATATAAAGGTTACGTTTGCCAGTTTTGATCAAAGTTAGCTAAAGTAGCCTTTGTGACAGATGATTCAGATTCAGGTTCAGATTCATTGATCCCAGGGGGAAATTGCAGTTGTTGCAGTTGCAGCCATTATGTAAAAATACACACTTTACTAATAATTAAAGACAATATAGAGAATTTACAGTATGTACACCCGATTTAAGTACTTAAGAATATAGTAAGGTGGCGGTGATTGTGATAGTAATATGAAACATCAGGTATAAAGCAGTTACAGTTATTTAAATTATTTAAATTAAGTTAGTGTCCCTCTGAGTTATTGCACACACAGTTGTTATTATTGCACATATGAACAGTTTCGTATTGAGTTTTGTGAATCACACACTGAGGGAGGAGTTATGGAGTTTGATGGCCACAGGTAAGAATGACTTCCTGTGGCGCTCTGTGGTGCATTTTGGTAGAATGAGTCTTGAGCTGAACGAGCTCTTGTGTCTCATCACCGTGTCGTAGAGTGGGTGGGAGCCATTGTCCATAATGGCCTGCAGTTTAGACAGCGTCCTCCTCTCCGACACGGCCGTCAGCGAGTCCAGCTCCACACCCACAACATCACCGGCCTTGCGGATCAATTTGTTGAGGCTGTTGGCGTCTGCCACCCTCAGCCTGCTTCCCCAGCATGCAACAGCATAGAGGATAGCACTCGCCACCACAGACTCATAGAAGATCCTGAGCATAGTCCGGCAGATGTTGAAGGACCTCAGGCGCCTCAGAAAATAGAGACAACTTTGGCCCTTCCTGTAGAGGGCGTCAGTGTTCTTAGCCCAGTCTAGTTTATTGTCAATAAATGATGCCTGTTGGAATAAGCATTAATAAACATTTATGTAGGTTGTCATAACAAGCTTATCTAGGTGTCATGTGGCCTTATGAGCAGCACCCTACAGTAAATTGTTACCAGAATTTCTTATCTGTTTAAAGGTGGAGGCATTGAGAGGCTACTGCAGCTGGCTAAAGACACTGACTGGACTATAATCTTCATGCCACTACACCAAAGGGTCTGCCAGTTAGCAGATAGTACAAAGCCCAGTTACAGATACAAAGTCGCAAAAAAGAGCCTAATCAAGCTCAAGCTTGTTTTACAGTACATTTTAGATCTTTATAGATTTAATGCAGTAGAAAACATCAATTAGAGATTTTATCAGAACAAACGTAATATCGTCCAGTTAGAAGGTACAACGTGAAATACAATGTTGCTCTGCTCATTTTCTCTCTCTGGTCGTCTCAAAGACATTAAATTGACACCTTGAATTTCAAGCAACATGTCACCTACTATGGATGTGTGGTCTGGGTCTAGGCATAATATGTTACAGTAATGGTGAGATGCTGAGTGGCATACTGTCTCTTGATGTGTCTTGTGTGGCATCATGAGTTCTGTCCTGTTTTTCTGCCTTGGCTTTTATCAGAAAAATATTTATTTTTGTTAATGTGAAAATGGTTATTTTTTGGCTGCTTCAGATGTAGTTGAATGTCCTCTAAAGCCAAAGATACACTGTGATTTTAGAAATCTTCTTCTTTGGTGACTCACACTGTATGTTTTGAACAGTCCATTGTTTATGGACAAAGCCTTCGATTTATATACTCACACTGTATGAAAACTCTTTGTTCATACTTTGTAAACGCAGCCTCTACAGACAGCTCTGTCCATGAGCAGTTTCAAATACAGCTGTTACATTCAAAATAACACGCTGAGAAACTGAGCAGTGCTGCTAACACTGTGCACCTATGCAGGCAGTGATGTACGCCGTAGGACAATACAGTCTCTCACCAGCCTATTTTGCAAAACAAATCGCCTGTTTTCTGTTCTAATCAGCCAAACATCGTAAAAGCATATATGCACTCTGGTACCAAAGAATGACTTTTTTTCTGCTTCTGTTTATCTGGCCTTTGTTTATCCACCTATGTTGGGATTGTGTGTTTAAAACAGGCTAAAATCACACAGCGCTTTTCTGGTGGGAATAGTCCAAGGCGGAATGTTTAAACCAATAACTTGGTGTCTGACTGTAACAGTTGGTAACACCACTGTGTAAGCAGTGCATTTGATCATTATTGCGGCTGCATATCCTCAGCTTAATGTCACACAGTATCAGCTGGTACCAGAATGTTGGTCGGAATTTTTATGGGTACGAGTATCGAGCATGGTATTGGTAATGATGCATCCCTAGTATCTAGCAAACAGCAATTTGGAATCATGGAATTAGAACATTTGGGATTATTTTACAGTTTCTCAACATATTAAGCATTTTGTACCTGTCATAAGAGAACGCACTGTGTTTCACTGATGTAACACTATTGGAGTAGTACTGGGCACTATGCTGTTTCATCTAGTATACCAGTTGAAATTCTTACTCAAGTATGAGTTTTTTCATAACCATTATCCTGGTAAGCCATCAGTAAATTAAGATTAAGTGACTCCACAACGGGGAAATTTCACCTCCGCATTTAACCCATCTATGCAGTGAAACACCACATACACACTAGTGGTGCAGTGAGCACACTTGCCTGGAGCGATGGGCAAACAGTGACCTTCCAGTCACAAGGCTGGTTCCCTAATCTCCAGCCCACGACTGTCCCCAAAGCAAGTCAGTGGCCCGTACGGGGATCGAAATCCTGACCTTTGCGTTATTAGCACCATGCTGTAACCAACTGAGCTACCCAGCCTACACATTTTATGCATAATGCATTTTAAAAGCAGTGCAAACCATGGAAACATGATCTCATTTCGCCGTCTAGTCCACTGCATCTGAAGTAGTCCAGTTTTTTTCCGAGGAAGCGGACATAAATGAATAGCTGATCTTTTGATGTTAGCTATAGCCTGTCACACTTCTGCCACCCGAGAAGCCTTCTGACCTGGTCTGCTGCATCAGTTAACATTGTGGTCAGGGCCTTAGACATGAAACAAGCCATGGACCAGCTGGTACTGAAGTATGAATGTAATATTTTCCAAATTCCAGTCTGACAGTCGAAGAAACAAGTTAATGGTATGCATGTATGAGACAAATTATTTGAGAAAATTGACAATGGCTTCTTATTTGAAATTACAGTTCAAATGGTGTAGCAGTTACATTCAGATACCTAGAGAGGTCCCAGAATGTAACTGCTGCTCTATTTTGGAAAATTTGAACAAAAAGCTGGCGAATTAGAAACCGTCTAATTAAGAAACGTCAACTTATAGAAATTCAGATGTGAAACAACGTTTAATACCGTTTTGGACAGGCCTGCAGGGCTAGTCATGGAAAGCAAGATTAAAACCACAATTGAATACATATTGTTCAGTTTCATTTCTAGTTTAGTTGTTGTTCCTCTCCGTCACCTGTTGCTGCTGTTGTACTGTACATGCACTGTATATTTGTAATCAAATATGCCATCCACTCAAATGTTTGTAGCTTGTGTCTCAGTTATTTTACTTCATACAAACTGAAACTGAAAACCTGTAGTTGTGAGATCTGCTACTTTGGGTTTATGCCGGTTTCCTGCCCTTCAATGATCGTACAGTGTTTTAGGTAGAGAATCATATACCTCTAAACAAGCGAGAGCGTATGAGTTAAAAATGAGTTAATTCATTTAGAAATGTATTTTCTGACCAACACTTTTCTTCTCATACTGATCTGCTGTTATTTGAGCAGTATCAATAAAAATCATGCAAAGAAAAATTACATTAATACATAGTTATGTCATACCGTGATTTTGGACTGTAGTTAGGCTGTATTAGCCGCAAAATAACCCAGTAATGTTTCGCCCTACAGCACACAATACGTTTTTGTTATGAATAATCCAGATATAAACAGTGAGCCAAGTTCTCTTTGAAATTCAGTGAATTATTCCTGTTCACTTGGTGTGTGATGGGCTACCCTCTTTCTTCTCTTTGAAATCATTTTCATTGAAGTCAACTAATAATAAAGCTGCAGGCTGCACTAGTTTTAATGGCAGCCTTAATGTTCTTAATGTCTTTAATGTCTTTGTTCCATTGACTTGAAGAATTTTCTATCAAGGCCCTTCAGTAAAGAAATGTTCTATCAAGGTGATCTAAGCCACGATGATTTACTTTGAGTGCCTACTGCTTTGCAATTACCTCTGAGGCTTTTTACACAATTGCTACTAGCACATATAATTGCAAATTATGCAGACTTTCTCACCGGCATGTGTGCCTGTTTGCATGGAGTGGAAGTGCTTGTCGAAGTCATAGTAACTGCATACACTTTATTCTCGCAGTAGGTTAATCCGAATGATTCAGTGAAGTGAATAGAAGCTCTTAAAATAGAAGGCAGAATGCTTAACGACGTCTTCTCTAAAGCTTTTCTGTGCTGGCTATTGGCAGAGTTTTGTAATGCTTAAGTGACTCTGAGTTGTCCAAGTTACTCTGAGTTGCCCATCTAGGTTGAATATTGTCAACTACATATGAAAGGGAGGTTGTTAAGGGTGGGCGATATGGCAATAACGTAGCGAGAATTCTTTTGATACCCATCCTGATATGTTGTTTTTCTGTTGTTTAATCATTTGAAACATATATCATGTACCATACAAGACAGAAAAACTGATTTAGGCTGTTGTAACACTTAGATTATTTGCTAAAGTCTGCATCACAAAATGCAATGCTGTGCAAATCGTTTAATCCCCATATTTCACTGACAATAGTTAAGACAACAAATCTTGAAACTGAGAAATGATATTGTTTTTTGCAAAATTGTTTGATGCCACTAACACATTCCAAAAAAGTTGGGACAGGGGTAACAAAAGGCTGGTAAAATTGTGTAATGCCCAAAAACACCTGGTGGTTGAATGGTAACAGGTAAGTAACATGATTGGGTGTAAAAATGGATGCCAGAGAGGCTGTGTCTTTCAGAAGTGAGGTTAGAAAGGGGTTCACCACTCTGTGAAAGACTGCATGAGCAAAGAGTGCAACAGTTCAAGAATAATGTTTTGCATTTTATCATCCACAGTACATAATAACATTAAAACGTTTAGGGAATCTGGAGACATCTCCGTATGCACGGGATAAGGCCCAAAACCAGTATTTACTGACTGTGATCTTTGGGCCCTCAGGCTTCACTGCATTAAAAACAGGCATGATTCTGTAGTGGAAATCACTGCATGGGCTCAGAAACACTTGTCTGTAAAAACAGTTTGTGGCTTTTTTCACAAATGCAACTTAAAACTCTAAAACAAGTAACCATATAGAAACAGGATCCAGAAATGCTGCTCCCTTTTCTGGGCCCGAGCTCATTTAAGATGGACTGAGGGGAAGTGGAAAAGTGTTCTGTGGTGTAACAAATCAACATTTGAAATTCTTTTTTTAAAAATCATGGACACTGTGTCCTCCGACGATTAGACTTGTTATCAGTGCACAGTTCAAAAGCCAGTATTCGTGATGGTATAGGGGTCCATTAGTGCACATGTCATGGTTGGCCCACTATAAACATTTTGCACATTATAAAATGAAACGAAGGGGACCCCGAACTGTTGAGCAGCTAAAATCCTATATCAAGCCAGAATGGAAAAACATTTCACTTTCAGAGCTACAGCAGTTGGTCACCTTGCTTCACAAATGATTACAGAGCGTTATTAAAAGAAGAGGTAATGCACCCCTCATCCCAATTTTTTTAATGTATTACTTCCATTAAATTCAAAATGGGCATACAGTTTTCAAAAAACAAAACAATTCCTCAGTTTTAACATTTGACATATTGTCTTTGTACTATTTTTAACTAAATATAGGGTTTAAATGATTTGCGCATCATTGCGTTCTGTTTTTATTTACATTTTACACAGTGCTCTACTTTTTTGGAAACCCAGTTATATTTGTATTTATAAATTCATAAGTCCTCTATTGCTCTTACAGTTTTTTATTACCAACATGCTTTTCATCAGCATTCTTACATAAACTCAAACGCATAGATAAACAGGGAAAAACAAAAAAGAGCACTTTTCTTCTCCATCCCTCACTTAGATTCTTGATTAAATGTATTGTACCTATTATATTGCATGCAAATAAAGTCATGTATTACAAAAAATCAAGTATTACAAAAAAATTGAAATGGATGTGTTGCAGTTAGAGCACTTCGTTATGATAGTTTGGAAACAAATGGAGATTTTTTTTTTGGTGAAGCTTGGCTCACATTGTGTGGTGCCGACCAGATTAAACTCATCAAAAAGGACAGAATAAAAGAAAACGCTTAATTTGTCCTTGCCAGACAAAGCACCCTTAGACACCAGCCTATAAACACCAACCAGTGTACAACCAGTTATAATTTATCCTAATCATATTGCGGTACTGCCCAGGCCTAGATAGGCTTACATATGTTATTGACTGCTGTGAAGAAATTCCGCTCAACAGTCCTCTACCACCCGCTGTTCTGGCAAGTCTTGAGCTGTTTTGGTTGGACTTAATGAATGGAGGCAGTGTGGGGTTCAGCAGGTGTTTGGGGAGTGCTGTTGAATTGCTGAAGTGTTGGGCCTCTGTGGCCCTGTCCTCCACTCCACAGTTCCATCATTAGTGGCAGGAGGTGGTGGCTGCGTACTTGCATTGTTACTGTGACCGATGCTCTCTTCCTCCAGCCCCGCACTGCTTGCTGCAGGGAGCCAGAAGCTGTCAGTCAGCACAGCAGAACAGACTGTGCGGGGGCTCACCTTGTCAGCCGAGCGCTGTGCCGCTACTCCGCAGGCATCCGTCTTTGTGACGGGCCGAGTGCAGAGTCCTGCTGGGGCCAGAGTGTACAAACTCAATTGTGTTTCTCTACATCCTCGTGTTCCTCTCAACCGAGTCCGCACTCTCAGATCAGAGAGACAGCTCTGCTTTCATCTTCCCCGCCGTTTCTCGTGTGAGATATGGACTGGTACGGCTTTTAAAAGGGCAGTTTTTAAAATATCGCTGGTGTCTGAGCTGCAACTGTGCCTGAAAAACAGCTGCCTGCTTTGAGGGCTCCCTGATGTTTAGATATGTAGTTCAGCCGTCTCTGTCTTCAAGCAGTACTGTAGTAGTAGTGGTGTGAAAATGCATGAATGCTTCACAATTCATCAGTCTGAAGCGAGTGATTCAACTGCGGTGATTTTTTTAATGTTGTAATTAGGAATGCACCGAATTTTCATCCTAAATTGGCAATTCTTAGTCTTTTGAAAACTCAGTATCCCACTCGATATGCAGAATCTGTTGCCGTAAAAAATTATGAAAAAAAAAAAGCATAACTAACAAATAATAGAATTTGTTGCCTTGGATGTCCACCTGTTCTCTGTTGTTGAGGATACAGGATTCTGAGGCATTTTCTGTGGTATATATATTGTAATAGTTTTATACGTTTGTTTTATGTAATCTGCTTTTATTTATTGTCAGCTATTTCATTTCTCGCAAAACCTCCTGAATTTTCTTCTCTGCTTCGGCGAAGGATTTTCATTTTGGTATTTCAATATAATCAGAAGTATGGAGCTTATTTTGTGCCAAAATATTTGAGAGAAGATCCTGATGTTTGAGAGAGGAATGTTCTGGTTTGAGAGGACAGTGGTGCTCTGAGCGCGCAGTTACTGAACTTGAACGCACTTGTCAGCACGAAGTTCGCAGGTAAACGCCTCGACTTTGATAATTAGCAGCTTTTTTTTGGTTATAGCATTGAACTTGCAGTCTCCTAAAATGGGGCAAAACCTTGTGTTTTGGTTGTAATTAGACGGTAAATTATTGAAACCAAAACTGCAAAAAAATCTACAACGTAGTGTGTAAATATATCACATGGTACTACCCATTACCTGAAGGTTCAGATCGTATTCTCCAGGGTATATTTAGTTTTTTTCAAATTGAAATTTTATTTTTATATTTTATATACTTGTTAAAGTTCCCTTTAAATGAACAGAAAATGTGTTTTATGATCTAAACATATTGTCATGTGCCTACAATTTACTGCTAAAAGCCAAAAATCTTAGACGCTCTTTGTATTATTTTATAAAAATCATTTTTACAGAGCAGATCACTGAAAAGATGCCAGCTGTTTATAGTTTATAGCCCAGATTTGTGGGAAAATGGGTCGACTTTCAGTAGAAAACACACTGTGAGTTCAGCTTCTTTTATTATAAGGGTTTAAAATGACATCATCTATTTGAAGACCTTATAGCCTCATACCACACTCACCTTCTGAATGTAGCTTATGAAATAGGAAAGATATGAAAAATATGACAAAGTGCCTTTTGGAACCACAAGTTGCATTGAAGAGGTTAAAATTGGTATTGGCCACAAAAATTTTGTATCGGTCATGTATGTTATGATGTATTATTAATAATACCAGCTTTTTCTGCCAAAGCACTTTAAAGTTAATATTGTTTTCATCTTTGCGACCAGTAGTAGGCAGAACAATGTATGTGTGGCAAAACAAATGACTATTTATACCTTAAGAACAGAATAAAGCATGTCCATGTTTATTTACCAATATAAAATTCAGGCTGTATTCAAATGTAAAAATCAAAAAAACCTTGTGGGGCTGTTTTTATTGTCATGTTTTGTTTATAGTCTTTTAAAAAATAAATCTGAATCTTTTTCCAAATAATTTGACTTCGAGATTCTCACCCATATGTTGTAGACAGAGCTCTTTTTGGGTGGTACAGGGACTTCCCTGGTCTTTGCCTTGCTCCCAACCTTGTTCTTCTTAATGAGGTGAAGAGGGGCCAGGGGAGATGTGGATGGAAGGCATCCTGCCCTGGCCACTCACTCTCCCTTGTGTGGGGCTTTGTGGGAGTGTTCGGCAGTTCACTGGGGGGCGACGGCTTCCAGCTGAGCTAAATGAACACAGATGGGCTGTGTTCCAGGGCCACAATCAAAGCAAACATTCACTTTGGCCCACCGACACGCACGTAAACATAGCTCTCGTTTCACGTCGGGGGTTCAGAGTGAAACCTGGTGATGAAATGGTCTCCTGGTCCGCTGACGTGTTTTTGTCCAATATTTATTGACAGAGGCCATGCCGAAAGACGGGGGAAGATTTGTGCAGCTGATGAGATTTATTCAGAACATACATTAAGTTCAAATGCAAGGTTTCCGGGAAGGCTTTGATACCCAGATGGAAAGCATACCCCTTTGATAATCCCCCCGGGAGCACTCTGGGTTGTGATTTTCATTAAGTTTCAGCGTCAAGGCCTTTGAAAGGCTGGTACAAGTGTTTTGTCATCGTGCTGTTACGGAATTTTACAGATTCAGCCAGACAGCCTTGAAGATGTTACTTTTCTCATTTTTATTTCTTTTACTGTGTGTAATAATCCACTTGAGTGGAAAGCCACTCAAATTTAACACAGAGAGGTTTAGGCAGGGACATTGGCTTTCATTGATTGTTAACATGTGACTCTTATTAAGTGCACGGTTGAACACCAGATTAACTTTAACAGGCATTCCTCATGGAGAGGTTGCTGTGCATGACAGACAGAACCATATGGGAGATGGCAGAACGTTCCAGGAGCACAGTAGGTTTTTGTGTCTAACTGTGCATCTGGCTACCTCTGAGGCAGTCTTGTTTTCTGCTCACTTGGTGAGGTCATATGTGAGAGTCCAGGGTCTGGACATTTGGCATATATAAATCTCACCACCAAAATAAATGACCTCATAAAATCTATCATCGTCCTGTGAAGCAGCATTTTTTTTCCTCTTCTCTAACCATGATTCTGTGTGACTGAAAGCTTGTGGAACGCTAATTCAAAGGCTTCAGCACCGCACAGTTTGCTCTTCACGTGTTTCATTTCGCTCGTGGCTTTTTACGGCACAGACCAGATTCAGTGACTCTTCATAAATGAGGCCAGTGAGCATGTTACAGCACTGAATTCTTCCCTCTAGGTTACTGCCCAGCTGCTGCTGGAGGTTTTGCATGGTTGCCTCTGTGGGTACATTACCTGTTCAGTATGCATTAAGGCGAGCTTTTGCAGTCAGATTGACTGACACAGTGGCAGCCTGTAAGGCTGTAATAGCAGGACATGTATTTCCTTGTGGCTGAGGAATAAATTATGTAAAATCACCAATGCCAGTGTTGGACAGTGTTGTATAATTAATGTGCACTCCAACTTGACACCAGTTGTTTCTGCATGTGAAGGAGTATCTTGAAATATTAATTGCTGCAGAACTTTTACATGGGAGAGAAGCTTGCATGGTAGCCACAAGACAGTTATGTGCATACATGTCATTTTTTCAATAATTAGGTATTTAAGTTTATGTTTACAGCAAATGATCTTTCTTAATATGCAACGATCATAATTTGGTAATCATTTTGATAAACTAAGTCCATATAATAAGAGTGAGTGTTCAGTGCTTTTGGCATTTTTTGTCAGAAAAATGGCTGGATGGTTTCATTACTGGGGAGTAGTGTCAGAAAACGAGGCCATGTATCCAGTAGCAATTTCTTGTTCATTATTAAGCGACCCAGCAGGTATGCTGGCCAGTGGTTCTCTTCCACTGCATCTACATCTCCCATGTGGCCTTTCCTTTGCAGGATGTCAAAAGCTTGGTCACATTTTTTTTTTGAGGAAATTCTGCCTTTGTATTAGGGCTGCATGATTCATCATATGTTTATCATCATCACAATATGATTTTCTGCTGTGAGCGCTATATTAAGGGCAGAGGTGACAGAGCAGGTCAAATTGCCCCCGGGTTAGTGGGAATAGGAGCCCATTTTAGAGCAGCAGTGTGTTTTCTTGAGTGGGTCTCAAATCCCTGTCTCCCACATTCCAGGCAACTGACTTAAAGCCAGTTGCAAAGCACACACATTCACAGTTCAAAAATTTAAGCACGATGGAAATATATTGATAAAATGTTTCAAGCATTAAAGGCTACTGTCACAACAAACCTGCATCACTATAAGGAACATTGTAAGGAGTTTAATATATATTATTATATTACTGTTTTTGTTGATCTGTATGGAAAAGATAAAAAAATTTATTCATTTGTGTGTGCGTTTGTGTGTGTGTGTGTGTGTGTGTGTGTGTGTGTGTGTGTGTATACTTATACATTTGACATCAACATTGACATCATTTGAAATTACCTGTTGCTCTTTACATTGTATACATTTCCTGAAGAATGGACCAGAAGATACGGCTGAAAACGACTTGGGGAAAAAGTCTGGTTCCATTGACTTACATTTAAAATAAAGTATGTTTTTTCAATTAATGATTAAGGTATGTAAATGGTAAAGTATGATTTTTCAACTAATAGCTAATATCAGTTATGATTTTAGCTATTAGTATTTCATTATTACTATATTTTTGTTTACACTTTACACAGTAGTGATTCTGCTGATTTTGCACAACCAAATTTCTTGTGTTATCATCGCATAATGAAACTACTTAATTATAAATGGCATTTTATGCATTTCTGCCTGTGCTCATTATTTACTCATAAAAATGTACTCATAACATCTGATACCACCTGATAACTTGTGACATAAGCATGTGACAAACGACGGTCTGCTTTCACAGCGAAATGTCTGCCACCAAGATGCTGGTCACTTTCAATATACTCCCTTTTTTGTATATTTTCACCACGAGTTTGATTTTGTTGATTTAGTTTTCAAGCACGCACAATCAAAACCATTTCCCCAGTATGAGTGGACACATGTAAGCTAGCAAAACGGAGGTGAAAAAAATTGACCTTTGCTTCCAAAAACTATATTCCATTAATGTCCCACTAGTATCGGAATTGGTATCAACATAGACTTGAAAACAAGCACTTGTACGTATTTTTTTAAATGCCAAAAAAAGAAAAATGTGTGTAGTTTTTCAAAGACGGCAAGATGAACCACAAATATTTTAACTGTATTTTTAATTTAGAGAAGTTACATTACTGAGTCAGGATGAAAAACGTGCTGTTGGTGAGATTTCAATGTCATGCAAAATCAACAAGAAGGTCCTGCTTGATGTTTAGGTCTCAAAAGCAGAATCAGCCACCACCAAGTTCTGACAGAGTTCTCTTTGAATATTCTTTCAGCATATTCGGAATCATCAGATTCATCTGCGGGGAAGGGGTCCAAAGCACAACCTGCGTTAGAAAATGTTGCAGTTGAGTATTTCCACAGTGGGGGTCAAAAACTCTGAGCCCACATTGAAAATCTGGAACTGTTTTCATTTAATCCTGAAAATAAACAATAAAGAAGTTAAAGATTGTTGAAAAGGTTAAACCAAAAAATGTAATAACAAAGAAATCTTCAAGATTTTACACAGTTTTTAGGTTACTGTTTATTTACTGCAAATTTGTGAATTGAACATATACATAAAGGTCTTATTCCTTCTATTGAAGCTCGTGTTCAGACGACTCTCTGGTGGATTTGATCTGCTCATCAGAGGCTTTTGTCACTAATAGTCGTCAGAGTCAGTAGAAAAGTAGCTCGTGTTCTGTCATTAAAGCAAAAGGGGGACAAGCACATTGTAGAAAAGAAATTCTGAAATTCATGTAAATGTTTTTCTACTTTTCATTCGATTGTTATGCTGATAATATAATTTTAATGGAAAAAAATGATATATAAGGAAAAATGCACAAATAGAAGCATTTCACTGGACCACACTGTGTAAATGGTCATGTCGATCAGGCTCTGTGTCTAACTATGAGCGAGACCAGTAGTAGAATTTTAAATATGCGTCTTTGTCACGCTAATCTCCAGTAAATCACTGCTGGTTGTTTTATGAAGGTGAATTTTGCTTGCTTTTTTTTTTTTTTTTTTTTTTTTTTTTTTAGATGAATTGATTTGTTACAGGTCTTGTTGTCATATTAATCATTTTGGAAATATTTTCTTCTTCCCTTATTTTCCTGGCAAAGCAGCGCTCGGCATAGCTGCATGTTTGGATCAGTGGAGAAGCTGTCTCAGAAGCCTCCTGTCGGCTTGAGTAAGAGGAGCTGATCTGCTTTCTCTTTCCCACTGCGAGCAACTTACTGACTGAGCTCTTTTTGTTTTTAGCTCAACCCCCCACCCCCCTCTCTCTTTTTCTTTAAGGGCCTTCTCTACTGCTCGCTCTGAATCAGGAAGTCTGTGCCAATGAAGCCTTTTTATTTGGCTGAGATTGAGTGCAGCCAAGCGGGCCAGGCCGCCACACAGCCCTATTACCGCTGCGCTGCGGCGCGGGAGATTGCTTGTCTCGGTCTCCTAATTGCGGACAGCAGCTGAAAAGCTGTGGCTCTGCGGAGGGAGCGGGCAGCCAGCCTCAGATTCATTGCTCCACTGGCTGGTTAAAGCTCAGGGCCGCCTTTGTTCAGGGGACACGGGTGGGCTGCCGCGCACTCTGTCTGCTCTCCAGTCCCGTAATGCTCCCTGGCAAAGGGTCACTCTCCCTCTGCCGCCCTTCACCGCGGACAATATGAATCTCTCATCGCAGTGCTTATTGCTGTGACACACTGGCAGCGTCCCAGGCTGCTGAAAAATAAGGTCCTTTCACTTATCTGGCACCTTGTCAGCAGACTGTTGTGGCTGCACATTTTGCTCACTGCTGTGATTGAGTTTGTGACCAGTAGGGCTGAGAATCACTGTGTGTGTGTGTGTGTGTGTGTGTGTGTGTATTACACACACATACGCTACTGTGCCTTTAAGACCAAGATATGTTAATCGCTTCTGTTCTGATTGGCTTACTTAAAACATTGTGCCTCACTGGAAAAGCAGTACAGACTATAACACTCCTTATAACTTCAACACGAACAACCTGGTCTAAACTGTTGTAGGCTGAATGGGCAGATAAATGGGTTCTTTTTTTTTTTTTTTTTTTTAAGTCACAAAACCAGTAAATCCAAAATATTCACTTTTCCATATTTGGACTGTACGGACAAAGGACTAAATGCTGCTCTGGAACTGTAAACAATGTTTAGATACTAAATCAAGTTTTTCTCAAAAAAAAAAAAAGTAAGAAAACTCGTGTCCAAGATATGGGCCCGTATTGTGTGTGTGTGTGTGTGTGTGTGTGTGTGTGTGTGTGTGTGTGTGTATATATATGTATATACACATTCACTTAAGGTAAGTGAATATATGTGAGAAAATAAATAAATATATACATATATTGTTTCAAGTTTCAGCGTTTAGTCCTTTGTCCATACAGTCCAAATATGGAAAAGTGAATATTTTGGATTTACTGCTTTTGTGATTTTAAAAAAAACAAAAACAACCCATTTATCTGCCCATTCAGCCTACAACAGTTTAGACCTGGCTGTTCATGTTGAAGTTATAAGGAGTGTTATAGTCTGTACTGCTTTTCCAGTGAGGCACAATATTTTAAGTAAGCCAATCAGAACAGAAGTGATTTACATACCTTGGTCTTAAAGGCCAAGACCTTCTCTGAGGTCTTGAGGTAGACCTCAGAGAAGGTTTATGGATGTATGGACATGGAGATGGTTGGTGTGAAAGTAGAGGAGGCAGTGGATAGGGCAAGATAGAGGCAGATGATCCGCTGTGGCGACCCCTAAAGGGAGCAGCCGAAAGAAGAAGAAGAGGTCTTAAAGGCACAATAACAAGAACAGCCTGCTTAATTCTAAAGGATATAGAGGGGTTGGAAAATAGTAATGTAGAAATGAAAAAGGTGTGACTGAGTTTGGTGCATGAACCACAGAAATGTTGAAAAACCTCAAAACCACAAAAAGTAGAAATGGAGGATATGGGATCTTTTTGAAGAGTAATCTGTTTAGTATTACAATATGACTTAATGTGATTAAGTATATCACAGTTTATTACCTATGACTGAAGATTTTGCTTCCAAAATAAAACTCTTTTGTTATACTATAATAAAGATTGCATGTTGTTTTATCATATTTTATCACTGTATTTGCCGGTAGAAAGCAGAATTGCAAAGTAGAATAAGAAGCATTCTCTCTTCCTCCTACATAAACGCTACCACTCAAGTTTTGCACACATGCTTCACATGAAAAAAGCAACATGAAAGCAAAACCTCACTGACTGAGATGGTCATGGTGAAACCTTAATTCTGTTGTTGGTGGACAATTTTTGTGTTGATTTTGAGGTGTGTTTAGCAGCAGTCGTGGGCTGGAGGTTAAGGAGCTGGCCCTGTGAAGGGGAAGGTTGTTGGTTCAATCCCCAGCGCAGACAGTCCATGACTGAGGTGTCCTTGAGCAAGACACCCAATTGCTCCCCGGCCGCCGTGGATAGGGCTGCCCACCACTCCGGGCAAGTATGCTCACTGCCCCCTGGTGTGTATGTGCTCAATAGTGTGTATGTGGTGTTTCACTTCACGGATGGGTTAAATGCAGAGGTGAAATTTCCCCGTTTGTGGGATTAAAAGTGTCAAAAAAAAGTGTCACTTAAGATCATTGTCCTGCTGGAAGATCCAGCCATGGCGCAGTCACCTGGCTGAGGCAGTCAGGTTTTGATTTATTATGTGCTGGAACTTGATGGAGTCCATGATGCCAAGTATCTTAACAAGTTGTCCAGGGCCTTTGGAAGAAAAACTGCCGCACAAAATCACAGATCCACCACCATACTTTACACTGGGAATTTGGCATTTTTCTGCATGGCTGATTTAGTGTCTACCCAAATCCACCTCTGGTGTTTCTTGTCAAAAAGCCCCATTTTGGTCCCATCTGACCATAGAACATGGTCCCATTGAAAGCTCCAGTAATGTCTGGCAAACTGTTTGAGTTGATTGGATCTTGATAGCAGTGGCTTTCTTCTGTCAGTCATCCCAAACAGCTTTGCCCTGATCATGGAAATGGGCAGCCTCGACTGTTTCGTTTTTTTCTAGTAGCTGTTTCTTGATCGGTGCTGCTTAACAAGTCTTAGTCTTTGTCATAGTGCTGGATGGCTAAGGAAATTTGACTTGTGTGTCACCTTATAGTGAAACAGGGATTCACGCTTGACCAAACGAGTGTCCCTAATCGATTGTCCCTATCCAGTTAGTCTGCCAATGCTCTAAAAATGGTAGTGATTAAATAATAGAACATTTATATTTAGGCATTCAAGAATCAGTGCTCCTCCATGTCAAAATAAAAGCCCCAAAGCGTGACATGGCTTTGACAGTAAAAGCGGGTGAGCTTTTCTTACTGTGTTGCACATCACACCAGCTTTGTCAATAAGCATTTCTAACTTTTACATATGTGTGAATTTTAATGCACAAAAAGGTCAGTTTTGGGTGATTTTGAGATAAGGTAATGGTTATGTTGTCTACTGCGATCAGTTAGACTTAAAAGTAAAAGCCCTAAAATGATTTATAAGAGTGTGGTTATATGGGGAGGAGAAAAGCAAAAATATAATGTGATACTCAAGAAAATTTCATGATCCACAATACATAGAACAAAAGTTTTGAACACAGACACAATGCACTAGTAGTGCCACATTTAAGGCCTGCATTTTAAAAACTGGTGAAATAATTTTTATCCAGTGTTTCTCAAACTGTACTGCACTAAATTCAGTTAATCAGGTCTAATTCTGCTGTGTTTATAACATGCAGTTGTTCAGTGTACCTTAAGTACTCATGACATCCACGATACGATGAGAAAAGCATATTGTTTATCACATTTAACAGAATTTATCAGGATAACAATAAAATAATACTTTATGTCATATTGCCAACCTCTATAGTTGAGTATGAAATACTTGTCCAGTATTGTGCCAATTAGTAATTGAACTAATTGCATATTGCACATTATATGAGGTATGTAGATTTTAAATTAAAGAAGAAAAATGTGCTGAATTAGTGCTCATTACAATTCAAGTATTCAAATCAGTGTCAGGAGGATTACTGTGCACCCCAATGTTTGCCAATATGATGCAGGATGTATCACAGTTGTGGTGTGTAGCATTACTATCTCAAAATTGTGTTTTACTCACATGCAGCCCTACAGAGAGTGTCTGTATTGAATTTGCATATTACATGCCTTTTCAATTAACATGACATTGGAACAATCATATGGGGATGGGGATTAGGGCTTAAATCCTAATTATCCACTGGAGCTTGGAAAGGACAACCTTTAAAGAAGAATTTAGCCTTTAGTCAAGCTTCATCTTTGTGGAGGCCTTTTTCCCTTATTATATTGAGAATCTTAAACCAAATATTTAGTCCTGCATAGTTGGGTCTCAGACCGGGTCCCCTTCCTCAAACATTAATTGCATTTGGATTTGTGATTAATATGAAGCATCAATCAAGTCAATGGTTTATTGCAAATGAGGGGACTAAGGCAGAGCCACCGAATCCAATAAACGGAGGCTATAAAGGTGTAGCCAATCTCTCTGTTGTTAGAGCCTGATGCTCCATTATTCTCAGTGAGCCATCAAGCAGTCTGTCACCCTTTAAATAGGCCTTAGCCCACACACACACACACACACACACACACACAGTATGGACCTTTGTTCTGTCTTTCCTCAAATTTTCTGCTATCTTTGAATAACCTTATCAAACACTGGAGTCTTACTTGTCTGCAGGCTGAGAAAAAGTGTAGAAATATAAGCAGAATGTAGAAAGTTTCAGTGATGGTAATAATCAGAAGTGTTCGTCCACGTCGAAATCAAATACAGTTTTGTCTCTGTTTTGGAGGCATTCGGCCATAAAAGGCTGAAATAGTCTAACACACTTTCCACATAAACTCTGGCCAGTAATTCTGATGTGCTCCAGATTGTTTTACACTCTTTGTTGTTTGTTTTTTTAAGACTTACTAGCCTAAAAAGTAATCTAATCAGATGGGTGGTGGGATATGAAAATGCACGCTTTGCACTGACAAAACAGTAAATGAGCCAAGACATCAGAACATCACTTGCAAGAATTTAAGAAGTGTTATGCTCTGGTAATCAGATCGTGTTTGGCCTGATTGCAGTGTCAAGAGTCTGAATGACTCAAAGATGCATTTGCCAGTTGATTTCACCTTCTTGTTCTACTTGTTCCTGGCTCAGCTCTTTGTTCCAGACTCTCTCTCTCTCTATCAGTAATCTATCAGTAAAGAAGAATAAAAGCTGGATAAAGTGATGTTGTTAATGATTGAAATAGTAAAACTATGTACGACATGGGTATACATGAATTTATACAGTTTACATTTTTGAGACACAAAGTTCAAATCCAATCATATCTCAAAATGTGTATCATTACACCCATAACACTTGGTATAAGTGCAAATTCTGGTAACGTCGACCCTGATGTCCTAATGTTCTGATGGAAACGTCTCCTTCAGATTTGAGCAACTGTTACAGGTATACCTAGCAGTTGCTATGCTTTTAAAACCTTGAAAGTGTCAACCTTTTTCCACTCCTTTTAGAGGGACAGGTTAAAAAAAAAAAGCTATTTGTGAAAACCCTGTGCTTCCTGGCTGCTGAGATGCAATCATGGCACTCACTGATGGTGAGGAGGAAATGGCATGACCCATGCCATTCCCCTGACAGATTAGATAGATGTCACCTTTTTCATGAACGTGTCAGTCAATTTCGAGGCTCTCGTGTCCTTTCTATCAATTACGACGCTGAAAAGCCTTTCTGCGCCGAGGCAGCTCATTGTTTCCTCTCTCCTTGTCTCTGCAGTATCCCCAGATCAGCGAGGAGTCCGCCTCTCCATTTGTCTTCATTTGCACCAACCCCCAGGAGCTGCTGGTGAAATTCCCTGTAAAAGGAAAACACAAGATCTGTAAGTCGTGCCCATGTCTTTTTTTATTTGATGGTTCTAGTAGTCATTTGGATTTGCCTGCCTGTGTCCTAGAAGCATTTTTTTCTCTCTGCTCAGATGCACCTAAATATGCACACACACACACACACACACACACACACACACACACACACACACACAAGCTATAAGAGCTTTGTGAGCCCCATCTGTTAATGTAAGATACTGCCGAGGGACTGCCCAGGGGATCAGAGAAGGTTTAGCTGCAGTGTTCTCCGGATGTATTGTAACCACTACAAACACTGAGGAGGAGTGTCAGGGAAATTCATATGCACATACTGACAGCTCATTCTGTGCAAGTTGCTGGAGACTACACAACGTGGAGCTGTTATTAAAACATCACAGATATTGGATCACTTCAGTGAAGATATCTTCACCACTTTACATTGCATGCTTGTAATCTTTCCCAGTGATGTGTAAGCTGTTAGCTGTAAGAGCAAGCAAGCAAGCAAAGTTTATTTTTATAGCATTTTTTACGACAGGTGTGGTCACAAAGCAGCTTTACAGAACAATCAGTTTTACAGAAAGAAAAAGAAAAGAAAATCCAGCGTCACCAGTGGCGACGGTGGCAAGGAAAAACTCCCTAAGGTCAAGAGGAAGAAACCTTGAGAGGAACCAAGACTCAGAAGGGGAACCCATCCTCCTCTGATCGACACCGGACAGCAAACGTTGTTAGTATAAAGTATTACAGTACAAAGCGCGAAAAACAGGTGGGCAGTGGTTAATTAGATTAGTTTATGATTAGCAGCAGCAGCATCTGAGGGTGAGGATTGCACAGCGTTGTACAGCAAGAAGCTCAATCGTGGTTAAGCCGGTCCAGAAGGCTGGCGAGCAGCGGCCACTCGATCAAGGCACAGCGCCGGACGCACAGGATGGGCAGATATTCAGCTCGGCAAAGAAAGGAAAGAAAAGCACACAGAGTCAGTTCTGTAATGAGTGACTGATCACAGATTACAGGGTTAACAGAGCAGCAGAGACTCCGGTAGGACTAGATCTGACAGAGAAGACTAATTATCAAAGGCTTGACTATACAAGTAAGTTTTTAGCCTAGACTTAAAAACTAAGGCTGTGTCTGAGTCCCAAACATTAACAGGAGGATTATTCCAAAGCTGGGGGCTTTGTGTGAGAAGGCTCCCCCTCCATAATGTAATTTTATTAATTCTAGGTGCCAGTAGTAAGCCAGCATCTTGTGATCTAAGTAGACGTGATGGTTCATAGTAGGAGAGAAGTTCACTCAGGTACTGAGGGGCAAGTCAGTTTAAAGCTTTATAGGTCAGTAATAGAATTTTATTATTAATGCAGAATTTAATGGGTAACCAGTGTAGATGAAACTGGACTGATATGGTCAGACTTCCTGGTTCCTGTGAGGACTCTGGCTGCAGTGTTCTGGACTAGCTGAAGCTTGTTAAGGCTTTTGCTGGGACATCCAGAGAGCAGGGCATTACAGTCATCTAGCCTTGAAGTAATAAATGCATGAACTAGCTTTTCTGTGTCCTGTAAAGATAACACATTTCTCAATTTAGCAGTATTGTGGAGATGCAGGAAGGCTGTTCTAGTGATATTAGTTATATATGTGTCGAAGGACGGATTAGGGTCCATCACGACACCAAGATTTTTTTTACAGATGAGCTTGATGCAACTGAAAAATTATTAAGTTTAAGTGTTAAGTTAGAAAGTTTGTTTCTAGCTGCTTTTGGACCAAGCAGCAGGACCTCTGTTTTAATAAGTAGGACACTTCTGTCATCATGTTAATGATAGCTCAGTTGAATGCATATTTACATATAGTGGTGTATGTCATGTGAGTGATAATTAGTGTATATAGTGCAGTACTGTGCAAAAGTCAGAAGCCAACCGTTCCAGTCAGAGTGTCCAATAAGTACATGATTTAGGAATTTCAGTAAATAAATCATTTCACTGTCTGGAGGGGAAAAAGGCAGAACACATAAATTTGCTTCTTCAGATACAATATGAATACACATGCAGATTCACTCGAAAGAGGCTCAGAATATTCGATAATAACTCTTGCTAGGATGAAGCAATCTGAATGAAACAATGTGCAATGAGCTCCTCAGTATATGTAGTTTTGAACAAGCCCGAGTGCCCCTGTGTTGGAGCGATGAGGTAGGTGCCAGACAGTTGTGACATTTAGCCTCTGTTTGCAGTTTCCGTGTGTGCATACCCCCCTCATACCACTTCATGTGTCTGGCAGAAAACGGAGATCACTTCCAGCATTGCATGTAATGCTATCCATTACACATACATCAAGGTATGTAGCGTATTTTTTGGTTCAGTTTGCTTTATCCTAACGGGAGTTACAGCAGAATATTCGGGGCCTCTTTTGAGTGAATCTCCCTGTATAATAAAATATTAAAACTCAGTATTCATTGTGTCACCTTTTTGCCTTTACTTTTGCTGCAGAAAGTTCAGTCTTAGAAGTTGGTCGCGTTTTCTGCTTCTTACAATCCAAATAATCCGACACATTCAGTGATGTTGAGGTCTGGACTCTGGGCTGTTACGCCCACAGCGTAGAGCAGGTACTATTTCGGTGGTGGATCATTCTCAGCACTGCAGTAACACTGACATGCTGCTGGAGTTTTTAAACACTGTGTCCACTCACTGTCCACTCTATTAGGCACTCCTACCTTGTCAGTCCACCTTGTAGATGTAAAGTCAGAGACGATAGCTCATTTGCTGCTGCACAGTTTGTGCTGGTCGTCCTCTAGTCCTTCATCATTGGTCACAGGATGCTGCTCTCGGGACGCTGTCCACCGGATGCTGTTGGCTGTATATTTTTGGTTGGTGGACTATTCTCAGTCCAGCAGTGACACAGAGGTGTATAAAAACTCCAGCAGCAGTGCTGTGTCTGATCCACTCATACCAGCGCAACACACACTAACGCACCACCACCATATCATTGTTACTGCAGTACCCAAATAGTACATGTTCCATGGGGATCTACAAAGTGCACTTGTATAATAAGTGGAGCTGATAAAATGGACAATGAGCATAAAAACAAGGTCATGATGTTATGCCTGATTGGTGGATATACTCCTATATTTATCAAGCAGATGGAAATGGTGATCGTCCAGTGTTGAGAGAACTTGGCTATGAACCAAACTATTGCAGCTATTGTGCCCTTCAGCAAGGCACTTAATCCAAAACCACTCCTGTGTGTCATCTGTAATTCAATTTGTATAAAAGTGTCAGCTAAATTATGTAATGAAACAGAGAGTGGCATATTATCTGATGAAAAAGTGCATGGGGTACATTATACAGCGGTTCTTTTGGCGAGATCAGATACTCCAATCCCTTAAATGTATGTGTTAAACAAAACTGAGAGCACTTGCTTAGATTTTTGGGCCTATGATTCAGATAATTGTGTTTGAAAGGGTACTTTGAGACATACTTCTATCTGATTTCCTTCTTGGTTTAACAGTTTTACAAACAAGCCATTAAATTTTACCTAGTTTTTTTTTCTTCATGCAGAACATTTGTAATTTCCAGTCAAGCTGTGCTTATTAAAGGAAAGCATCCCTTTAATACAATGATTCTTGGTGATTCCAGAGTCCTGGCAGTTTTCATCTCACATGAGTGAAGCACGAAGCAGTCATCCCCTCTGACACGGGAAGCACTCTCTATTTTCCACCAGCGTTTCATATCCTAATGGGGATTTCTATATCCATTTTGACCTTGTGTCTAGCCTGGTTCTCCTCGTTCATTCTCATTCTCTCCTAAGCTCTCTGTGTTCTCCAGAGACGTGACCTCTCTGAACCTCACCCGGGATGTGCGGGGGGAGAAGATGCACAGCGATAACCTGGCAGGTCAGTTCTGAGCAGGCAGGAACCACGGAGGTGTCCTGCCCTATGTCTGCCTGCTGCCTCCTCCTCCGTTTAACCAACGTCAGGGTCACAATGTTATTCTTGCTGCCAGCCTAAGTCAGGCATGTTTCTCCAGCTCATAAAAATGAAACTCTTCTTGGAGTGTCCTCCCCTCCCCCCCGAGAGAGCAGAGGGCAGGAACTATGGATCGGCAATCAAAGCGTACTGCTTATGGTTTTAGAGCAAGGGCAGGAATATTATTGAAAGAGTTCTACATGAAAATCCCTTCAGCAAGTCCACAGCGGAAATCCATTATACCCTCTCTCCACTGGTTGAACTGTTGACATTTAGATGTGTGAACGACCGGGGCTCTGTCGTCCTACTGTAATGAAATTCCCATTCAGCGGCTAATAAGAGCCTATTAAAGGCAGCGTGGGTGCCGGGGCCTTTGCTTATGAGGCTCTCGTATCTCTTTTCTTCTGTCATCTCATCTGTGAGCTGAAGGTCACCCTGGCCGTTCCCCACCATCACAGACATCCCTGACAAGTGGCTTCAGCCATGTGTGAATATTGCGAGTTCAAGTCAGCGATTCTGTGGCCCACCACCTTCTAAGGCTAAAGGTTGTCTTTGCCCCTTCCTCCTTCATTCTAATCAATATCGCTCTGATGTCCAAACAAGCATGGCCTGTGAGTTTGCATATGCATTTACAAGATGCTGCCCATCCCCTGCCGTCTGGAGCACAGCTGCTGCATTTCCATTACAAGGCTGACTTGCCGCACTGTGTTCTGTTAATTTTTTTGTCAAATCTGTCTGTTATGAATATTTTACTTTTGCACAAAATAAGCCTCTACTTGAAGCACCTCTGTGTGGTCCATAGTTCCTGCCTACAGAGTCAATATGTGTACAGTGTTCTATGTAAAGTATATCCTTTATATTGCTGCTATCAAATGAAAACCTCCTATCTCCAGTTTTGTCGTTTTTCAGTTTTTGCCATAATTTGAAAATTCCTTTTACACTTTACATTGTGTGAAAATTTTATGAAGAATGAACCAAGAGAAGCGGCCCAGATTTACTTGGAAAAAAGTCTGGTTCCATTGACGTACATTAAAAGTAAATTGTGTGTTTTTTTTCTTCTTCTGTAAAGTTATTACTTTGGCGATTCAAGGTTTTCTTCCGACGACAGTGCGATGTCTATTGTATGTGGTGTTGCAGCTAACTCCACTGGGATGCTACTTAAGATAGAGTAACTTGACCAGATTGAAGCAAGTCCATTTGTCAGTTGTATGCTCTTTGTCCTCAGCACTTACTGTTACGACTGGAGTGAAAATCAAAGGGCTATGAAAAATGCATGTGTGTTTGCTGTTAGAGGACACATGGAACTGTTTTAGAATGGAGCCATGTACAAATCTGTCTCCGCAACCATCTCATACACAATCACCTGCCAGTTACCTCACTGCTGAGAGTTGCAGGGAGCCTGAGGACAGGAGCAAAGTGAAACATGTTGACCACTTCTGCCTTTCCACCCCCCCATCTGCCCTCCCCCACACCTTTTTTTCAAACTCATCCATTGGGAGAGCCAAAAAAAAAAGGAGAGTGCTTTTGATTTATTCATGGATTCCTTTTTTATATTCATGTATTTTCCAGGGCTATCTGGGTGCAGGGGAATTTTTTGCTCCAGCAGCTGCTGGGCTGCTCAACAGAAATCAGGTTTCAGCTCTATTGAGCCTAGTGGCAGAGGAGGGAGGAATGGGGGAGGTGGGCTTTATATATTACCCAGGAAATGTGCAGCAGGCTTCAGAGGTGACAGGCTGTGTTTATTACAGATGTGTCACACAGCTAATGGGCAGCCAGGAGCAGGCTGGCCCTCTAATGTGGAAGAGAGGCATGCAGGGGAAGGGCTTACTCCCTGCTTCTTGCTTTACACCAGCACCACTGATTCCTGAATGGGGAGAAATGTTAGCAAATGTTATAGGAGAAAATGGACAACCTTGCTGATCTCAAAGAGATTATGAGCCAGTGAGCAGGTGCAGCCAGTAGAAGGGGATTGTGACTGTGGCTTTGCGTGACCGAATGTGGGATTGATTTAGAGCTGTTTTCCAAATGTATTTGCTGAGGTACTCTGTGCATAGCATGTTCATCTTGAGATCAGATTATCATGATTAATCAAGCAACAATTGGCTCGGCTCCACATGCAAAAGGAAATGTCTTAACTGTTGTCCAAACCCTCTTGTCCTTGAAAAAGCAGCCCAGTAAGACTTTAATTGCTAAGCACTTTTCCAGAGCTCTGCCAATGGCTTTATCATATGGAACACCTACAACATCTGATAAAGATATCATCCAGTGGCTTCACGAGCTGTGTAGGTGTAGACGATGAAAACAGTATATGTGCAAGCATAGTGTAAACAGAAAGGAAGCTTTGCATTGATGCTGGAGATGTCAGGAGTTTTACAGTGCAGGGGAATGTGAAGCAAATAAATCTGCGGAGGTCCTGTGTGGTCGAGCAGTGATCCAAGAATGCGGTTGACATTTTGCTGTGAGTTGAAGCAGACCATGACTTAGCTCCTCATTACAAGTGTGGGTCAGACCACCGGAGTATGTAAATAAATAAAGCAAGGAGACCTTGAGTGACGATGTCTCTCCATTTCAGAGTGTCAGAGCTTTGGCGTGACACGAGGTTGGCTTGCATTCATTATCAGTAATGAGGGATATGCAGAGAAAACTGTGCTGTAGGGAAAGGGCAAAAGAAGAGCTTCTCTACGAGGCTGTTTGTAAGGTGCCAGCTGCCTCTGTGCTTTCTTTTGCTATCTGTGGCTTAATTCTCCTGCTGTGTGACTCATGTGAATGATACACAGACAAAAAGCTCCACTTCTTTATGCTAATTTGATCCTAATTTCCATAGATGAGGCGGAATGAAAAGTCTAGATGAAAGTGTTTGAATTCCAATTAAGAGGTAGCAGCAAGATAACACGGATAGAGATGTCTTTAGCTTTCGGAGCCTTTTTTTTTTTTTGCCCCTCTGTGTCTATATTTGTTCTTAGGCTCATTGCTCTTCAAAAATATTTCCTACTTTGTTACTGGAAGCAAGAGCCCTTGACTCAGTGCCCCTCCGACTCTGCCAAGATGGCCACTTAAGCCCTGATTAAAAATTAATGCTTGAGTGAGAGAGAGGCAGATAGAGAAGGTGGGTGGGGGATGGTGATTATGCAGTGGGAAGAGTGGGAGTACACATGGAGTCTGGCTGTTAGGCTCTGGTTTCAGTTAAAGCCTGTTTACACTGCGCTTTTGAGGGAGTACATTGCACGATCGGGCTAGCACAGATTGAGTTAATACATGGTATCACCAGTGGCACAACAAGTTAGTCACCTCCTCTACCTAAGATGCATTGGTTGTGTTCTGTGCATTTTGTTAGTATGTTGATGGAATATTTTTCATCATTATCATGTTCTGCATTTTGTACATACCATTTCTACGTAAACAGATGTAAACAAATCCACAGTTTCCTTGAGTAAAGCCTTTTGAAGTCACTGCTGTAATTGCACGAGCACTCGGAAGCACTTTAAGTACTCCTTTTTATGACAGAGTACCAAGCTCGGCTGACAAACCTTGTTTACTCTGTAATAAAAGCAGACCGAAGCCTTGAGTCAGCCTTCAACCAAGCCTGCGCCTTCTGCACAAAAGTGGCAATGAGAGGAGTTGCTAAGATTTTGCAGGGCATTGTCCTCTCCTCCTTAGAAGGAATTCAATAACAAATGATCTCTCATTGATGGACTGAATGTGTGAAGCAGAGGTCACATCTATAGCAAAGCTGCCTGGTGTGCCTGTGAACTGCGGCATTGTGTGAAATCAGTGGGATGAATCGCCGTCGTGAATGGCGGCGAGCGGAGCCTCGCTCGGACTTTTTTTGCTTCACGCTACTTTTCCTGTTCTGGCGGGTGTGAAAGGGCCTTTAGAGAGTCCTCAAAGCTGTGTTGTGTTGCGCTTCGCTCTCTCCATGCATGCCATGAATATTGCATTAACACATTCCCCACCATATGTAGCCAGAGCAGGCTCGCTCCCGCTGTGAGCGCACTCTGCGTGCAGTGAGTCTTTCATGCACTGTTTCTGTGCATCGTTTAGCAGCTGCCAGGCTCGTAACCTGCCAGCAACAACAAGCCTATATAATATACAATAACTGTGGCAGGATACTGTGATGTTTGCAGATTGCACTGATTTTTTTTTTTCTTCACAACACACGTTGCTCCATGCTCTGGGCAACATTAATACATTGTGACAGGAAGTTCATCTTAAAGGGAGAAGAAACGGGCTGTTTTACAATGTCAATTTGACGTGACCTTGTTTTGAAGGTTGGGTTACAAACCCTGGTAAAGTCTTAGACATCACACCAGGCAGAACCCACAGCTGCAGAAAGATTCGCTTCACTGAGAACACTATGGTGGCTTCAGTTTCCTTTCCAGGTTTCATTTATGAGATTATAATGATATTCAACATGATGAGTTCTGTCAGCACGGGCCAATCGATTTTTATTCCTTCTCACTCATTAGAGTGAATGCAGGTTGTGGCCGGACCCTCGCCTCCCAGCGCTACCTGCTCCTTCCCGCCTCTTGACAAGTTGGGCTTTGGCTGCTTAACTTCTCCACAGTCTTTTATTGCACAGCAATTTTCTGTCCATTACCAGCGGGTAATGTGCACTCAGTTGCCACGTACTTATCTCTGCGCAGCGGACACTTCTGCTCGCGGAGCACTCCATAGCCTGGATGGCAGAACATCTCCTTAGGGAGCACTCTTTCACTCGAGTCAAACGAGTAGAGTACAATCTGCTGTCTCTCTGTTTATTATATTGTAATCTCTTCTGACATCATTTGTTAGACACGATTGTCGGCGCTGTTTCTTTGCAGAAAATCCGTGGTCGAGGGAGGCACTCTGGAAAACCGCAGCACAACAGTTGGGGGAGTGGAGAGGCTGTTGATGGGGGGAGGTTAGCTGAGGCCCCTGATTTCCTGATTTCTGTACCATCTCTGTCTGTTTTTCTCTCTCTCTCTCTCTCTCCTTGCTTGTTTGGCCAGCAGCCAAAAGCCTGGGCTGTTAAAGGGATGTGTTGCTTTGTGTGAGGCTTCAGATATGGCAGGAATTTCCCCTGAAGTCTGTGGCAATCAGGCCTGGCATGGCAGCCGATGCCTTTCTCTAATTATGCTCTCACCATCAAAGAGAAATCCACTTCAGCCTCTCAGCTCAAACATGGCTGCAGAGGCTGAACTTATGTCCTAGTTAAGCAGTCAAACAGCGTTTTGAAGCAAAGATGCAGCCCCAGATCGTGACTGCAGTAATTAGAGAGCTGATACGTTTATATTTGGAAATGTGTTCCTGCTTGTTGCTGGAAGGGGAAAGTCATTACTTTCCTCAGCTGTTCACCTGCAAGCTGATTGCCTGATCTGAAAGCGTTATGATGTAAACCCAGTGCATAATTTTGACACAGGCTAATGTAAGACTATAGATAAAAGTGAAACTGGGGTTCATTTGTTTACATAAGGTTTTATGTTCATTGCCTGCCACTGCGGTCCATGTTTGAGTCCCAGTGGCGCCATAAGCCATCAATGACCAGCGCCATGCTCTCATTGAGCAAGGGTCCCTCTGTCAATATAAGCAATACATCAGCAAGAGAACACATCTTATTTCTTTCATATACAGAAACATGCAGTTCATGGCTTTCTGCTGGTGTGTAGAGCTACTCAATATTTGTGTGTGGTCTGCAATTTGAAAACATGTCGAGCTGGGTTTTGTATGTTTTGAGGGAAAGGGATGCTTGAGCCTTTGCTTTTTATATTGGGACAAATTAGTAAAATAAAGGTCTACATTAATTGAATTCTGGGAGTTTAGCGTAGTAAAACCAATGAAAAATGGCAGAATTGCATTGTAAATGATGTTAATGTTGTTAACCATAGAATATGGAAATAGATGCTAGATTATAACAGTGCATTCTGTTGTATCTTATGGGTAAAAGTGACCCAAATCTGATGTTTTTCTAAGTGACTTGAAAATGTCTTGAAATGACCCACATACGCACATCCTACTCAGTAATGACACGTGAATTAATCATGTGCATCATCAGCACAAACTAACAAGCAGAACAAGCTTCACTGAGAACGTAATTAACTCTGATCAGCTCTCAGTTGGTCATTATTAAAAGTGAGACAAAGGAGTAAAAGGTGAGATGAGCTGCTTTTCCATCATTTACAGGCTTTAACTTCTCTTTGTCGCTGCTGCCAGAGTAACACTGAATGATGGTGCATGCGCAGTGGAAAAAAGCACATGAATTTGATTTGAGCATCACCTTAAGGTCACATGGCCAGGAATCAGATACGAATCCAATCTAAGACCACATATAAAAGTGGCATAGGTTGGATTTGAAAAGATCAGATTTGCATATCCACACGGCCCTGAAAACTGATCTGAGTCACATTAGGGCAGATAATTGGATTTGTTGCCAAGCTGGTAATATGAATGTAGCCACAACTTGCACATGCAGGAATACAGTCCTTACAACAATGTCGTAAGCACAGCTGTTGCTGTGGTTATGCTCAACATCCTTCGTTCTGGACAGTGAGCATTAGAAGCACAGGTGGTGTGTACAAATAAGCATAGTGCTTTCTAACAGAATCAAACCAGCAGCTATTCAAAATCACTTTTACTTCAAGGACATTATTTCAAACCAATGGAGCCTCAAAAAGATCAAGTGTTTTTATTGAGTATATCCAGTTTTGGCACTAAATGTGCTTCCCTTTGCCAGTGTTTTTCACAGCAGGAAAACTAAAGACACAGAGCTTGTTTTCTCTGTTTGAACAGCCTCCACGATTAAAGTAAACATTGGCGTTCACCATTTTTTACCCTTTTCTTTTTCTTGTTCAGCATGGTTCAGCTGTAGAGTCTAAATACTGCTGTAGCTCCTTGGTACGTTTAAACTACCTCATTCAATTTAGTGCAATACCTGCTCTCATGTAAATGCAATGATTTGCAAATCCTATATTTTTTCACAAAAGAACATAAAACACATATCAGATGTCTCATGAATAACATTAACTCATGTAGAACTTGATAACAGCAACGCATTAAAATATTGGGACAGGGCCATGTTTACCATTGTGTACCATCCCCTATTCTTTTGACAACAGTCTGTAAATGTCTGAGAAGTGAGGAGAGACCGCAAGAGTTGTCTGAATGGGAACATATGTTGTTCTAAAACCTCTATATGCTGTTCAGCATTGATGGTGCATTTCCAGATGTGTAAGCTGCCCACACCATAGGCCCACACCATCAGAGATGCAGGCTTGGTGCAGGGATGGTCCCTTCCTTCTTGAATTCGCAGGACATGGCATCCGTGGCCTCCAAAAAGAATTTCAAATTTTGATTCATCTGATCACAGTTTTCCATTTTGCCTCAGTCCACCTTAAATGAGCTCCGGCCTAGAGAAGACAGCAGCGTTTCTGGATCATGTTGACATCTTCTTTGCATTTTTTCCCAAGATTATACTTGGTGAATGGAGGAAGAGCAAAGTCATTGTACGGTGTAACTGCCTGTTCTGCTGTGCATATGACAATAAAGCTCTTGAATCTCTTGAATCTCTCTTGAATGATACAGCTTTCGCTTGCATTTGTGGATTGCACAACAAATTGGCTTCACAGACAGTGATTTCTGGAAGTGCTTCTGAGCCCATGCAGTGATTTCCAGTACAGAATCACGCCTGCTTTCAGTGCAGTATCGCCTGAGGGCCCAAAGATCACAAGCATCCAATATTGACTGTTGGCTTTGTCTCTTGTGTACAGGGATTTCTCCACATTTCACGGAATCTTTTGATGATATTATTGTCCTGTAGATGGTCTGATATCCAAAGTCTTCGCAATTTTACTTTGAGGAACATTATTATGAAGCATTCTGCAATTTTTAGACGTAGTTTTTCACAGATTGGTGAACCTCTGCCCTTAGCCTCTGAGCGACTCTGCCTCTCTAAAATGCTCTTTTTATACCCAGTCATGTGAGTTAGCTGCAAATTGCTCCTCCAGCTGTTGGTTTTTATTAGTACCACTTATTATTCCAGCCGTTTGTTGCCCCTGTCCAACTTTTTTGAGCTGTTGCTGCTTTCAAGTTCCAAATGAGTTAATGTTTTTCATAAAATGGTAAATTGTCGCACTTTCAACATCTGATGTGTGTTCTGTGTTCTGTTGTAAGTTTACGTGAAATTACGTCTTGCTACCATAATGCTGCGATTTTCTTCAGGATCAATAAAGTTCTGTCTAGCTGTCTATCCATTTGTCCACCCATCCATTTCTGGTTGTGCTGGTGTCTACTGTTTATCTTCCAAGTTCGAAGTAGCAGTTTTCATACGCATTTTGTTATAGCAAAGGAGTCTGTTAAACTTAAGTAAAGGTTGAGGACAGCTGCGATTATTTGATGGATACGACGGGTGGAGCTGTGTTTTTGCGCCAGGCCTAAGTCAAATGAAAAGTAAACGTTCGAAAAACAAATCCGGTCAAATCGGCCAGTAAATTGGATATTACACACTTTTTCCTGCAGTCTGAATGTAGTTTTGGTTTCCAACATACCCTTCAAAGAAAAGACAGGCCCACTTGGGTTATGCATACATATTCCACTTCCATGTGGTAATTGTCAGATCCTTATCTTTATGTGTAATATTTAGCTCAGTATCTCTGCCCTAGAGAATGTCGAGATAAAAACCATGGAAAAGCCATACAAATCTGCTGAATGCCTCATTGTGTGGGGTTGCTCTGTATAAGCCTGTGGAATAATTAGCTCTAGCTGTGTGCTTAGCATTTTTTTCTTCTTCTTCCTTTTTTCAGGGCTCTTTCTAAGCGGGCTGTTTGTATTTTTTTCGAAGAGGTGTGTTTACTATTTACACTCGGAGTGCTGTGTGTAGCCACCTCAGCTGAGGGTCAGACCTCTCAGCGGGATTATCTCTGAGTCTGATCTGCTCATTCCCTGCAGAGCAGCCGGCTCTGCTGTCTTTGTGCCATGCAGAGCGAGGTGGGGGATGGGCAGAGTGCTCACAAATACCCCACTCAAGCTCCTGTGCTTCTCTTTCCCCATGTATGGACTAGTCTTCTCTACACTGAAGAGGGCCTATGAGCTTATGTTTATGCCGGATTTGTCTGTGTCGCACTCCAGGATTGCAAATTCGACCGAGAAAAGGCGGCAGATAATGATCATAAGACTGAGAAAAGAACAGTTTGGTTTGATTTTCAATTCTTTTAAAGCACATATCACAGAAACTGTTAGAATTCAATAGTGAGACCATTTCTCTTTCAATCAGGTTTCGGATGCGTAAAACAGATTAATAAGGTTCTAACTCAGTCTCCATGGCAACCCCCCTTTAAGTTTATCTGCTTCTGTGTCTGTGTTTTCTTTGACTGTACTGTTTCAGCGCGTCCTAATTGTTTTTGACACGTTTACTCGTAGAAGTGGTGTCCACGTTGAGGTTTGCAGTGCACTCCACAGCTCTACAGATGGACTCTGTGAGTGTTAATGCTGTGTGGCATGAGATTGGCAGGCGTCCAGAGTTGCTCAGCGAGGCAGTGCCTGGTCTGCCCGGCGCTCTCTCTGCCTCGCGTCACTGTGTTTATTCTTCTCCACACTCCAGCGGAGCACCTGAGCTTCTGGAAAGCGCTCTAGCTTCAGCCCCAGCTGAGCCTCTCTCTCCGCACGCCGCGCCTTCAGTCACCGGCCGCTCTTCCTCTCCCCCAATCCCCCTCCCAAACCGCTTAGCCTTCCACCCTGGCACCCATTTTGATAATTATCGAGAGCAGCGTTTAATTCCGCTCTCTGTGCTCTGAGCCCTCGAGGAGCCAAGCTGACCTAGTTTCTATGTGAGCCCACATTCAGAGTCACTCCATAGGCTAAAACCAAGTACCCTGGGTCTTTGTTATGCCTTGTTAGCAAACAGCCTATCGTGTTCTGTCCTTGGATGCACTGGAAGTGGAGAACGTTCTCCTTAATTAACAGAGTAGATGTTGTCTTTATTTCTATGCAGCTACTTTAATCCTAGCAGCTGGTTAGCCTATGCCATAAAATCAGTATGCGTGCAACATGTTAACAAATCAGTCTTCCCTGCTTATTGCAGTTGTGCCAAGTAGCCTCTCAAGTATACTTGTGAAAGGCACCGATCCAGATCGCTAATTTCATCGCACGGAGCGGCTAATGCAGAATCGCTTTTGGAGAAGCTTTTAAAGCCATTACTTGCCTCTACTTTGTAGGGAACATTTTCCTGACGCAACTAATATCTCTGTCCTTCTCACACATATGCCCCGTAATGACACAGACCTCCATAAAAGCCTCTAGCAGCCCTGAACATTTGCAGCATTACGTTTAAAAAAAAAAAAAAAAAAGAAAATCAATCCATCCTGATGGCTGATAGGTAGTTCCCATTGTGGCTCTGAGCGGGGAAATTGGAGTTGGGGTGGGATAATTGATTAAGCATCAGGCTGCTTTTACAGATGATGGATTCAGCGAGTCTAACTGCTTACTTGTGCTGTTCTCTTTTTCGAGGTGGCAATCACTCCAGGGCCAGCCCCGTCCAGGCAAGAACGAGTAGCTGTAATTTAGAGCATGAGATGAGTAGCTCGTAGATTTAAAGGCTTTTAATTTTGTGAACGGAGGCATGCGGAGTGGATCTGTTTTCAGACAGCTCCTTGAGCCCTGAGAATCTCGCATTCCAGCCTTTGCTCTGAGCTTTCCCCCTGCTGTGGCTGTGATAAGATAAAAGGTTTGATGACAGTTTTGTGCGTTCACACTCGTAATCTGAGCTTGGATTGCAGCCACCCGAGTCTTTCCATTAGTGTGGCTTTATGATTGCTCAGGCTGATGTGCTCTGGAGTGCCTTATCCCCCTGTAACCCCGCTGCTGTTGGCGTGTGAGGCCGCGTAGTGCGGCCGCATACTCAGCAATTCCCTGTTGATACTTTGAGCAAAAGACTTTGGATTGAATTGTTAACCTTAATGTTTCGGCGCGTGTCACGACAGCCAACCATTTGTCATTGGGCCACCGCCTCCCCCCACCTCTCTATCAGGTTATCAGCTCTGTGAGAGTTTGGCTGGCTCAGGAGGAATGCTGGATCAGAGGCATGGAGCTATGGCTATGGTGCAGGCAGAACTGGCCAGCTGCACTTGAGTCGTGCTCATGGTTACTGGCTTTGCGTGCGTTTGGCAGGGGGATTGGTGGGTGGCGGAGGGGAGTCACGGCTGAATTTCCATTTTTATTAACAATCCTGTTACCTCTGTCAGGGAGACGGATGGACGGGAGCTGGTGGATCAATGTCACTCTCCCTCCAGCATGCCACGGAGTGTGCGTGAGCATGCGCTTAACTGCTTCCTGCCCTTCCCTACACTGCCTGTGCCCAGGGGGAGTACTACACTGAGGGCTCCTTCTTGTTGCTCACTATCCTTCCCAGCCTCTTATCACAGGAAAAGCAGTGTTTGTCAAATACTACACTGTGGAGGGTTTTTTTTTTCCTGGAGCTCTAGCTCCCTGTGGTAAGCTTGTTCGTAGAATTCTTGCATTAATGCTCAGCTTATACTGCTGTACGTTATAATTCCTCTCAGAAAGCTCAGCGCTGAAACAGAACCAGACAGAACAGCAGCAAGAGGAAAAGTGTGTGAGCATTGCTCCCCAGCTGCTTTTGATGTTTATGCCAGTAAGAGTCCCAGCTATAGATATACCCACTAGGAAACTACTAGGATTTGCATATACCCACGTACAACGCACAATGAGGTGTAAGAGATTTACATATTTGGCCATTACTGCCATTGTGTGTAACATTTTCAACAAAAAACCGTCTTAAAAATTAACACTAAAACCCATCCATGATGAACTCCCTCATTCTGTGTTGAGCTGGATTAGAAAAGGAAAGCAAGACAAAATTAGAAATGCATTCACACTGGCATTACCAGGACCTGGGATTGATAGAAGCTCTACTACTTCGAAGTCTGCTAGAAGTCTCCCATATTATCAAAGTTTGCCAAAAAACACTCTTTCCCTCTCCTCCATAGCAGTAAGAAAATCTGAGGGGGGAACTTTCATAGTCTTTTATGGTTCACATTAACATTAATGTTAGCAGCCCATAACTATTTTGCCTGCGTTCTTAAAAAAAGATGGTTCTCCAAGGGTTTTTTGGTACAGAAAATGATTCTTTGTAGAGCCAGTAACACTCAAAGAACCCCTTGTGAAACGGTTCTTCAGATTGATGGAGAATTGAATGATGTTATATAGAACTTTCAGTAACGCTTTACCGTAGGCTGCTGTTCTTAAGGCTACATGACATCTACATAAGCTTGCTAAGACAACTGACTTAACCCTACATAACTGTTTATAAATGCTTATTCCAGCAGGCAGACTTGCTGTAAAGGTTAAATTTATCAATTTTGATCAAAGTTGGCTAAAGTAGCCTTTAAGACAGATGACGTCCGTTGGAATAAGCATTTATAAACATTTACATAGGGTTATGTCAGTTGTCATGACAAGCTTATTTAAGGGTCATGTAGCCTTATGAACAGAACCCTACAGTTAAGTGTTAGCGAACTTTCTTGAAAAGAGTTCCATGTAGCACCAAATAAGGTCCTCTTCTTGTTACGATGTCAAGCTTGTTACAGTAGAACCTTTTTTGGTGCTATATGAAACCCTATATACAACACGTTCTCCATCAGTCTGAAGAACTCTTTTTCAATGTAAATCATGCAAAGGGTTCTTTGAGTGTTCATGGTTCTGTATAGAACCATTTTCTGTACTAGGAGACCCTTGAAGTGTGTAGCCTTAAAGGCTATTACTAAATTTGCCCCTTCATCAATAGATAGGTGTGTAGAAGATGTAGCAATACTGGATTTAATGATTTGGTTCTAAGTATTTATTTCGATGGCTAAGTCTTCTAGCTGTGTTGCTGTTTTAGCTAGGCTAGCCTTAGTAAGCATGATTGTGGGGTCCCTCTTTTGTCTTGGGTGAAAATGATTTAATTTTGAATTGAATATTGAATAATGAACGTTGAATGTTGAAATGTCATTTTGTTTGCCTGTAATAATGATGTGCTACTTCTAGGCCTGTCACAATTACTGCATAATTGCCTGATCACTTACTTGAGCTGATTGTATTTATTTGTGCTGACTACAGCATTAGCATTAGCATTCACAGTCTTTTTTTTATGTTGCAACAAACAAAATATGAATTGAGTCTAGTTGTATCACTTGTTTGCAATGGTGATGGACAGGTTGACAGATGAGGTCAGGCAGGAGGCTCCATGGACCATGATGTTTGCAGATCACATTGTAATCTGTGGTGAGAGTAGAGAGCAGGTGGAAGAGAATCTGGAGAGGTGGAGGTTTGCACTGGAGAGGAGAGGAATGAAGGTCAGTAGAGACAAGACGGAATACATGTGTGTGAATGAGAGGGAGGCAGGTGGAAAGGTGAAGATGCAAGGAGTAGAGGTCGTAAAGGTGGATGATATCTTGGGTCAACCATCCAGAGCAATGGACAGTGTAGAAAAGAGGTGAAGAAGAGGGTGCAGGCAGGATGGAGTGGGTGGAGACGGATGTCAGGGCTGATGTCTGACAGAAGGATAGCAGCAAGAGTGAAAGGGAAGGTTTACAAGACATTACTGCGTCCTGCTATGATGTATGGTTTGGAGACTGTGGCTCTGTCTAAAAGACAGGAGGCTGAGCTGGAGGTGGCGGAGATGAAGATACTGAGATTTTCATTGGGAGTGACAAGGATGGACAAGCTTAGAAATGAGCAGATCAGAGGGACAGTGAAGGTGGAGCAGTTTGGAGCTAAAGCCAGAGAGGCGAGGTTGAGATGGTTTGGACATGTGTTGAGGAGGAATAGTGGATATATTGGGCAAAGAATGTTGGAGATGGAGCTACCAGGTAGAAGGAGAAGAGGTAGACCTCAGAGAAGGTTTTTGGATGTAGTGAAGGTGGACATGGAGATGGTTGGTGTGAAAGTAGAGGAGGCAGTGGATAGGGCAAGATGGAGGCAGATGATCTGCTGTGGCGACCCCTAAAGGGAGCAGCCGAAAGAAGAAGAAGTCTAGTTGTATCACTTACAAATCGCTGTTGTCAGATCAATACCTTGATAACCTTACAGGAGAAGGAAAATACATACTTTACTTTTAATGCAAGTCAATAGAGCCAGACCAGAAGTCATTTTGAACAATTTCTTTTGGTCAATCCATCATGACATTTACACATAATGTAAAGAGTAGCATCCAATGGAAAAATGGAGATATGAGGTTTTGTTCCAACAGCAGTGAAATAAATAAATAAAAGAAAGCAGAAAATGCGTTTGTTGGGCCATGTTGTGGCTATAACGAATTAACTAAAAACTATGGAAAAACTAACAGGTGCTGTAACATGTTTGGAGGGCAGTGAGTAGTATTTGTTTATTTGAGCTTAAGTTGTGTCTGTTATTGGTTGGGGAGCTGAAAGAAAACCTAAAATATAAATATTTTATTTAAAAATGTAGGCTGAAGTAGGCCTTATACACATATATATGATGGGTTTAGCACATCATAATAAACCCACTACTTCAGACTAGTCTCCAACATTGCCGGAGCCCATCTCTAGTGATCTCTCAGACTACAGTGGCAGCACGTAGATCAAACGGTGCTGGGTTTAGCGAGATCCGTGAGTTAACAGCCAGCGGTGGGTGGAGACATCACAGGCTCTCCTGAGACCTAGCTGAGGAGGAGGGATGCTGCTGCTGCCGCTGCTCCTGAATGCTGAATGCTAAGTGTGTTGGGGTCTGCTCCCAGGCAGAGAGCATACCACGAGTGTGTTTAGAAGGCAAAGCCCCACAAGCTTGCTCCGTTTCCTGCCTGCACGCACAGCACTCATAAACAGTTACAGTGTGTACAATCCATATTTCCATCTGCATGCATTGGCAGGCATGCCATGTTTTTCCTCCCTCTCCCTGCACTGCCGTATCTGGCTCTTCTCCTTATCCACTCTACTACTCTGGTGGATGGTTTGCTTGCTTACTCATTCAGGCACGCACACACACACTCATCCACAAACCTGCACTCACAGATGTCTCCATTTGCCCTTGCAGCAGGGAAGCTTCAACTGGCCTTCCCCCCAGAGAACAGATTTGCACTTGAGCTGACCGTTAAACAAGCCTCTGCAGTGCTGCCGCGAGAGAGGCCCAGCACAAAGGGGCGGCTCGTGACCCCTTAGCCCCAGGAGCAGTGCAAACGCCTGGGAGTGAGAGAGACAGAAAGAGAGAGAGAGAGACAGCACTGGAGCTTTAAGATTCTCATCGAGCTGTCAGCGCTGACACATTTCTCCCTCTGCTCTGCTGCACAGATATGCAAATCTGGCCTCTTCAAAATGCAGCACACTAGATCAGCCTCAATTTATTCCTTTGCCTCTCTCTTGTGCTCTCTCATTCACTCGCCCGCTCGATCTGCTTCCCTCTCTCTCTAAGCCGCCAATGTTCCTGGCTCTGCTGCTAATGAAGATTTTCTCCTCCTGCCTCCCCCTCAGAGGGGGAAGAATAGAATAAAGAGCTAACCAGTGTGTGAGTGTGGGGGAGCGGCCATGTACTCGAGTGTTCTCATTAATGAATGATAATGGAGCCATCATATCTCATGTAAAGAGGGCTGTGACTAATTGTGCTTCACTGTTCTCGCCGAGGATCTGCATGATCTCAACCTCCAGAAGCCTTAGCGGAACCTCACGGGCCACAGCTCGTGCTCAGAAATTCTTCAGTGTCCACTTTCCTACCTCTTATTTACATATTATAGAGGTTTGTTGCTGTTCTTCAAGTTCTGTCTTTCCAAGTAGGTGATTATTAAGCAGAAAAAACCTTTGTAACCTGTTTGTGCCACTCAGCTCATAGTTTGTTATTGGATATCTTCTGTTACCCATTGTGTTTCTTGTCCATTATCTAACTGCAAGGATGTCTTTCCTGAGCTGGGGAGCTGTGTAAGCTCAGCGGTGCTTCAGTATAAAGCCTGTCATGGCTCCAGCAGTAGCCCTGGATCCCTGTTTCGCTCCAGGCTTTTTCTCTGACGGAGAGGCGGGGTGATTAATTGTCTCGGAGGGAACAGTTGCAGGAATTATTAATGGCTGCAGGATTAATCTGTTTTCTCTGTTTGGCCCATTAGTATGGGCGACCCTGGTGGCTGGGAGATTTTTCTCCTGGTGCGCAGCCTTCCCGGCAAGTCTGTGGGCTGGTGGACATGGAGGGCTTCCTTTCAGTCTCCGTGGAAAATACCCAACCTCAGTTGGCTGCTTCAGCAAGCCCTAAACTCTGTGTGGCAGGTGGAATTGATTAATGTCATAGTGTATTAGGGACAGTGCTATAAACCCACCGTGTCCCTGTTTCAAAGGTCCAAGCACTGCTGTTGCTCTTGCATGCCTGGTCGGACGTGTATGTGTGTGAAGCGGGGAGAGTGCCTGAAACTGCGAATGTACTAGGACTTGTTGAGGTGTTTCAGGGCTCTGCAAAAACAGCCTGTGGGAAGCCTCAGAGCTTTCGTTTCAGTCAAGCCCTGCAGCAAAAGGAAGGAATCCAGCATGACTAAACCAGCCAAGGCTCTCGCATCCTATTAGGGCCTGACTGGTATGAAGTGTTTGTCAATACCAATACCAGTTTTAAGATACTGAAAATGCTGACTATATGTAGTACTTCCTGAAATATATAAATGCAAACACATTTATTTTTCAGATGTTTCTGAGGAGACTATATATAAGGTAAGTGCATAAGGTGAAAGGAAGGGGAAAATTAGTGAGTTTCCAAACTGAAGTTCAAAAAACTATTAAAAGATACAGAGAAAGTGGAAGAACTCTGGAAGACCTGGTAGATCACCGAAACTGTCATTAGATGTACTTAAAGTACTTTAAGCTTTCATCTTTGAGAGAAATTCAAGCTTCACTCTTGCTTTAGATCTGAAAAAAACAGGTTTCTGTCCGTCCATCCATCCACTGTGAGAAGACAACTCTGCGCCATGGGTCTGAAAGGATGTGAAGCAGCCAAGAAGTCATTATTAAGAAAAGGAAAAGGCCAAAAAGAACAAAGAGTGCAAATCAAATGTCGGAGCTGCTGTTATTTCTTCACATTCCCATTTCTTCTTTTTACCCCTACCCCTTGTTTCCGAGTGTCACCCTAAGCCCTTGGAACAGAGTTACAAGGAATAGTGGCTGAAATCTTGCAGTACGAAATGGGACACTCAAATAATAATAATAAAAAAACATTACTTCATTGAGAGCTTCAAGCGCTGCTCTGTAGGCGACCTAGTCTGTCTTCAGTGATAGCAGAGGAGGGTAAAGTTCAGCTCCTTACTGATGGGCTTTAGTTACATTTAGGGCATCATATGCCTTCAAAGAGGGGCCATAAGACAATTATTTATTATCACCCACCACTAAATCTTTGGTGATGCAAAGATGAAGTCAGCTTCTTGTTTGAATTTTCCTGTTCCACCTTAAATGGAGCAGCAGTTACATTCTGGTGCTTCAGGCGTCAGAACTGCCCGACTATTTAAGATGGAACGGGAAATTTAGCTAGCTAGCTACCAAGACATTAGAATACTATTACCGATTTTTTATGCTCTATGTTTGGAGTGAGTCTCTGAAAAACCTCTGTTTGGAGGGCCATGCAGCCCTAACACTTTGCCCTAACCCTCTATCTCAACGAAAATTGGAACACACTACCCCTAGACGTGAACATGCAAAACCGAGGGCTAAGGGCTAAGTGGTAGGGGAAAGGGGTGAAATGGGACTGGGCTTTAATATTAGAAGGTCAGCTTAACATTATATCTGTTGGACTACTCAGCTTCCCATCCAGACATCTGTGCTTATTGAAATGACAATCAAGGAGCAGCGAGAGTCAACAAGCAACATACCACCCAAAGTGCTCTCTTCACAGTAAGATTGGGGAAAGCCAAAGGGACCCTCAACGGTCTTTGGCTCTGCCTTTACTCCGCTGGACGTTATCCATGATTAAAGCATCTCTGTCAGAGTCCACAGCTTGGCTTTGAGGCATTTCATTCATTTGTAATTGCACCCCACAGTTGCACAAACTCCGTAATCTCAGGAAAGCCTTTCTCTGCTGGGTTCATTCTCTGTGTTCTTATTACATTCCAATTCCCAGTCATTTGTTCAAGCCCAACTTAACTCATTAACATGGCTAATACCACTCAAACCTAATCACTGGGCTCCAGCTGTCTGGGTGTATTACTGCCTCAGACTGTGTGTGCCTGAGTGTCTCTCCTTCCTCTGTCCTTCACTGCTCATGTCTGCCAGAACTGCCTTTTGCAAACTGACACGATGTGACAATGTAATAAAAACTGGGAACTGTTCCCCCCTTGAGCACGACTATTGGACCTTATCCCAGCAAAACCTTATACCGTGAGTCTGAAGTCTGTCATAGACATATGGAAGAAATCTCTTTCTTTGTGTGAATTCAAGTTAAATTGTGAATGTATGCTTGAGTTACGGAGAGGAGTGTTAAGGTTTCACAGTGCACCACAGTGACAGAATTTATGGTTCCATACTGTGAATGTTTTTACCATTGTGATACAGAACTGGCCATATGCTATGATATTATTTATAAAATGTTAAAGGGCAGTGTGAATGACATCTGGACGTTTGGACACACCTTCCTATTTTGCTCTCTGTCAGGGATCTGGCTTAATAATTACCATTTGTCGTGGCGTAATCAAGGGCAGGTCAATCACGGAAGGACGGTCTGAAAATTTGTAACATTAGCAAAGCTAATATTAATGTTATTATACTTGTGTTACTAATCACATGGAAGAAATTATAGCTAGCTAGCTAGAACGTTTTCCGGACTAGGATTATAAACGTTTAAAAAGAACCCTTTTAATGCCTGCTGGGCTGGCCTCTAACAAAAATTGGAACTTTAGAAAAAGCTCCAGTTATTTCAGTGTGAATGTGTTTATAACATCAGCCCCTCTCCTCCCCGTCCACTGTGCTGCACCAAGACAGCCAGTTTTGGTTATTGACAGTGGTTTTCACAAGAAATAGCAGATGAGAACCAGTTCGATTGTTTCAAATGAGTTTTTTGGTGCATATTGGCATCGTTCCACCCTTTATAGGGAGCTATCCTAGTTACCTATCTAATTACTGCAATTAGTGTTGGCTAATTTTAAGCTTTGTGCTAGTTAATGCTAATGTCTTGGCATACATCTGTCACTGCCCCAACACTTCTCTGGAGAAAACACTCTTGTCTACCCTCATAAACTGTCAAATCAAAGCTTGATAACATGCTTCTGTAATTTCTTTGAAACTCTTTTTATCCCCATAAGGGTGAAAGATACTAAGCCAGGGACTTGCTAACACAGGCACTGGCCTTTAGTACCTTTTGTTTAAAAGCACTGAACTTTTTAAGGTTTGTTTTATCTGATGGTGCATATATTTTAACTCTGAGTACTTTGATATGCTTGAAGATCTCAGCTCAGCTTCTTTTTCTTACTCATTTTTAATGACGACATAATCGTTTACGAGCGATGATGTTAAACGGAAAAGCAATTAGAGCTTGAGACAAGATTTCTTTTGGTTACCTATCCTGGTTACATGATAATAATGTAACCTAATGGTCTCTGACTCTGTTACAAATCAAAAAAAGAATTTGTCACTTCTTTGACACCTTAATTAAGTGTTATTGTGAGGATGCATGTTTGTTGGGGGTGGGGATGGGCGTAGATTATTCAGTCATTATACACCAAGCGCATATTCTTCATAGCACTACGTTTCCATTCCTTGTTCATATTACTGTGACATCTTTCATTATGGATCATTTGATTTTATTGACGTTTCTACACGAGCAAGCGCTTTAATTTTCATATGCAAAAAAGAGAAACACACATACACACATCCACCCTCCTGCACATGCTCAGCTGGTTTCAGTGCCATTCTTTGATACTCTGTTGTCCTTGTATGTGTGGGGAGCTTTAAAGGGAGGCTGGAGTTCCTACGTGTGAACTGCAGGCTGGGGGGGAGGGGCAGGTGGGGCCGATGATGAAGTACCAGCAGTTGCGCGGACACACTGCGCCCATTATTGGGCTGGCTCCCTAGCTGCAGTATGGGTAATAAACTGCTCCACAGCAGCCCCCAAACAGAGCAGCAATCAATGGGAAATTATCTTGCCAGATCGATGTCTGGGCTCTTAGAAGTTGCCTCGGCAGCCAATGCAGAATACTGGGACTCAGCAGCTCAGCACCAGCCTCAGCAAACCTGCATCTGCTATTCGCTTGCAATCAGCTTGCGTTCATGCAGCCTGGCTCTTTAGCGCTCATTTGTAGCAAACGCTTGTCATCCCTCGAATATTGGATGTTTATTGCATCCACTGGCATTGTCTTATGTCTCTCCCTGAGTACACAGGCTTGAGCCAAATTGAAAAGAATTGTCTTTGCTCAGGCTTGGCTCAGCACCAAGTAAGGGATGCACTCTTTTGCTTTCTTTTACAGTTGCTTCTATGAAGGCCACGTACATCTGGAAAGACAGATTCCTTGAGCGCGCCCTCCTGATTTGTTTGCTCTGCAAACATATCTGATTTCTCCTGTCATCTCTGGCAGCATGAGTTTCTCTGCTCAGACTGTGCTGTGTCTTGCCAGCGTGCTTTGAAAATCGTGACGGAATGGTTGGAGGAAAGTGCTCGCAGACAGCTTGTTTATGTTCTCCTCGCCAGAAGCACCAAGCTCAGCCTTAATGAGACGAGACAGATAAAAAGAAAACAGCTGATGAGCACTGCTGCATTTAACGTACATCGTGCTCTCAGACTCCAGCCTCGACCGGCTAATTACTGTCGTCAGTGCTAACCGTTCGTTTGAAGCCAGAGGTGGCTGGATGCGTTAGCCGTAAATTGAGGCTCGCCGAACTCCTCTCCTTTCTGCCAAGGCGGCCAATGTAAATTGAAGGTGGAATTGAGAGTCTGCCGCTCCGGAATAGGAGCTGATGCTTGCTAGATCGGCCTCATAACCCTTGTTATTGATTCAGTTCCCACAGTCCGAAAGATAAAGGCTGTCGAAGCGATGGTGCAGGCTGCTCCGGGCCACCATTATACAGCTTTCCTAGGCGCGCAGACCCTGCAGGGCCAGACGGCTCGCTCGGTTGAAGCTGGCTGCCTGACGACATCTGAGGATCCCAGCACGGATCACATTAACTGGCCTTTGTGCTCTGGAGCAGAAATGCCTCCAGGGTCCTTAAGGTTAACAGCTAGATAACAACTGCTTTTGCTGTTAATTGCATTTCAGGATTTGATAGGTGTAAGTAAACATATGGAGAGCTTGTTTGTTTGGCACAGTTGGATATTGGAAAATTGGAGCTCTTTATCTGTCGCTGGGATCAATCAGCCCAGTAATAGCATCTTATGTTTCTCTGTCAGCGAAAAATTAGTTTCCCAGGCTGCTTGCGTTTGACTGATGGAAAATATCTTGCACACATATTGTCGAGAGTTTAGGTACTATGTCCGCTTGAGTGGACATACTTCGATCATGTTTAAAAGTAAGCCTGAATAATCAAGTATATAAGCCATTGTACTATGGCCATTTGGACAGATGCGTCAATGATGCATCCATGTTTTCAGAGTACATCAAAAATGATTGAGCCAAGTTTCATGAGAGCTAGGCTTCATTCTTGGTGATGCCACCATGTGATAGAGATCGATCTACAGTACTGTGCAAAAGTCGGAGACCACCCTTCATTTATTTAATTTCCAGACAAAACTGCCACTTGATGGAAGAAAACCTTGTATCTCCAAAATGACAACTTTACAGGAGAAAGAGAAAACCTGCTTTACTTTTAATGTAAGTCAATGAAACCAGACTTTTTTTTCCAAGTCATTTTGGGTCATTTCTGTTGGTCCATTATTCATGAAATTTACATACAATGTAAAGGACTATGGATATTTTCAAATAATGTCAAAAACTGAAAATACACAGAAGCCTCAAAAACTCAAAAAACTAATAAAATATTAACATTTTTCACTATGTGACGTATCCACCCATTGTCTTTATTACAGCTTTCATTCTTTCAGGAAACTATGGGAGGCTTTTAGTTTTTCTGAGAAATCTTCAGGGAAATTTTTCCACACCTCAAGTTCAGTCTTAGAAGTTGGTTGTAATTTCAAACATATTCAGTGATATTGAGATTTGAGCTCTGGTGTCGTCAGTCCATTGTACTGAGAACACCAGCAGCTACTTTGTTTGCACTTTTTCTTTTGATTGTTTATTTGCTTTTCTCAGGAACAGTTTCTTGACAGTCACTCATCTGTTCAGACTCATAGCATGGAGTTGGAAGATTGGCTGCTTGTTGATTTTTTTCAGATCTGAAGAAAGATAAAAACTGATCAAAAAGAAAAAGAGAAAGTTTTAAGTACTGTTTATCTGATGGTGACAGTTTTGGTGAATCCACTAGGACTTGCAAATTTGTCAAGAGCCTTAATTTCTCGAATTTTTTTTAACATTTTTTTAACTATTTTTTTTTTTCTTTCTGACTTTCCTCGTATGCCAGTGGATTGTTTTATGTCTAATCTCAGAAATATCTACTGAAAAATGAAAAGCTTGGGCTCAATGGCTGTTTTGACTTTAAATAAACAATGGTCTCTGACATTTGCACAGTACTGTAGATTTGGGTAAACCCAATTTTTTCGTCTGCTTATGTCAAAGTCAGGTCAAAGAACCTTTAGCTAGATTTGATTATGACATGGGAACCTTCATCTTTTAAACTTAGCTTGGTTGGGTTGGTTGCGATTCAATCAGCCATCAAAAATTGTGGACGACCAACTTAGGATTGTTTGATTTGCAAGGTTCATGATGTCCTTCTTGCTAAACAGAGCCATCTGTGGATGGGAAGCTTTTTATGTTGACACACTGAGCTTTGAAAGGGTTGCTGAGCTTTGAACCATCACTAACCTCCGCCTGTCTCACACATTCTCTCACGCAGGGAAGCTGGAGAGTCAGATTCACCAAAGTGCCAAGAAGGGGTTAATGCAGCCAGCCTGACCTCAACAAAGCAGTGTGGGGCAAGAGGCTAGAGGAACAGAGTTTCCAGCCAATGGATGCCTTATGCCGGCCGTGTCATGCTGCAGTGAGATTCAACATGGAACACTGCTTCACACAGGACATAGTGACAGTCATAAATCTCTAACCAGAAATCTACCAGAAATTTCTGGCTTAATTCCATAATTTTGTTGCAATATACTGCATTTTTTTCTGCAAGAAAACATTTGTGCTTGTTTACACAAGAGAAATTGTAGATTAAAACACCCCAAATTCATTGATTTCAGAGATTTCCGTGTAGTTATTTACACATCTTCCCCCTTATTTTTGACTGAACAACCCCATAAAAGAATTTCTCAGCAGATTTGAGACTGAAAAAGCAGGAGCCGCTTGACTGAGCATGGAATGTCCTGCTTTCTAAAGACCTGATTGTGCTGCAGAGCCATATTGGAGCTGCCCTTGTGATTTGGACCACAATGGCTGTCAGAGGCAGAGACACTCAGGTTTTGGACAAGCTCCCCTTAAAGTGATTGAGGAGCCTCTTCGTGACACAAGCATCTCTACACCAGAAAGAGCAAACAACTGTGCCAAATGGCTCCCGGTAATGGCCGGCTTCAGGATGGGAACAATGGCACAAAAGCGTAGGCTGTGAGTGATTTTTTTTTTTTTTTTTTTTTTTTTTCCCTAGACCAACGAGAGCATCAATAATTAAGTTTTTCTTGTATAACGTCTTTCCTCGCCAACTACATCCATGCAGTACAAAGTGGCAGAATGTCTACACTCATTCCTCTAATAAACGATCAGATTTAACATCTGTTGTTTTGTTTTCCAGTTCATTATGTAGAAATCAACAACGTAGGTTTTCTCCTTAGAAAATAACGAGGTAAATTAATCAGTAGTTAGCAATAATCAGTAAGGAGTCTAAGGAGAACTAAAATGTCACAACTTGTGTTTGAAATGAACAGACCACATATCAGGTGCAGATGTTTGGGTGTGAGGCAAAGAACCTTCACATAATGTTGGAAAAACCCCTAATTTGGTACAGCACCTTCGTTATGTGGGCGTCCTTTACTTCACACTCACTTGTCTCATTTACGGAAATGGTTCCATCAAGTGAAAGCTTTTTCTAGGGAGCCAGAATTGGTTAAGGCATCGTGCCAAAGGTTTTGGGAAGAACCCTCAAATTGGTATAGAATTTATAAGACCTTTAAAATGCTCTTCCCTTCCTTTTTCAAACATGGAACCAAAAGAGATTCCCTTGGTCAAAGAGCCCTGTGGCACCTTTTCTTTTAAGAGCGTACTGTGCTGGCTGTATAATGCTGGACAACATATCAATCAGCATTTATTGATAAATACTATTGTACCAACAAATATTAAAGGTTAGTAACAGTAGAGTGGGGCATCAATGGATAGCAGAGCTCAATCACACATTCATCATGACTGTTCATTATTTTGGCTTATTGCAGTGATTCAACATTACCTGTTACAATTCCGAATTCTACTTAAGGTTTAGATTAATGAGAAAACTCTCCCTTGAATTAAGCCAGAGACCACCTAATCAGACCCCAGTCATCACCACCAACCACCTCCAGAGTGCAGGAACACTTCTTTGTATTCCAACACAAAAGACCTCTTTACAGATGCGTGCTTGAGTTTACAGATGCAGAACAATGTCAGCTTTCAAATTTCTGTTCCACAGTGCCGTTGACACCAACGCCAAGACCTGTGGGTGCACTTTCCTATGTCTGGTCATCAAATCCTCAGGCCAGGCTTGAAGTCAAATGCGTTTTTTTCTTCTTTTTTTAATTCAACGCATTCTTCTGCTTGTTTAAACAAACAGCACAGGCCATTAAATGCGCGATTCAGCCGCGTGAAGGATCTAACTAGCTCATGAAAAGGCCTGCTTTTTGCATCTGAATGAGGCGGCAGTTAAAGAAAGGTCGAGGCTGTGGATGAAATAGCAGCAGCAGGTCTTCCTGTTCTTAGTCAGCAGTTCCCTTGCAGGCATTTCCCCCCTCATGCCTGCTGCTCAACATGCTTCAGTCTGTTAACCCTGAATAAAAGTGAGTCCAAATGAGCATACCTGTGGCTATAGACAAGAGGCGGCCAGGCAGACCGCCCGAGTATAAAGAGAATGACCTCTACTGTCGGCAGACCTACAGGAGTTTAATGTGCCTTGTTGGTTGAAGATTCAAGGAATGGACATGGCAGCTTAGTGGAAATGAGCAGATTGTAGTAGATGGTTCGGGTCCTTTAAGTGTCCGGCAAAGTTTTGGCTCTGGCCTGAGCTGATTGCTTCCATCAGGTGCGTAACTCGTCATTTTTCTCATCAGGTTGGGTGTAATGTATTGACCCTGTATCTATTAAATATCAGTGGTGGCACAAAAAAACATGCGTCATATAATTTAACTGATTACATTATTTCACATTTTGAAGAACAGAATTCATAATATCTACATTTTAAGACATTTTGATAGAAAACCTTTGAAAAAAAAATCAAAAGTAAAATGTGAGGCTGAGGACAGACCCCAGCCAAATTACGTTCTGTTGATTGGTGATGAAAAGCAGTTGTCTGCATGTTTTCAAGCGCAATTTCTATTTATTTGCTAAACGTAACATATAAATATATGAAATATAAAAACTGCTGTAACGTTCGCGCATCCCATGTTATGGTAAAGTCTCCTTTCCTTTGAAATGTAATCCGGTTTTTACTTCTAGTATCCATTTTTCAGATGGACGTTCAGCACATCTGCCTTTGATGCATGACATGTCGAGCTTAAGCTCGGTCACAAAGATGCAAAACTTAATTGAAAGCTCTCTTAGTTTCTCTGCTCATCACAAATATAAAACATTGACTGACCCATTTCACGGCTAAGCTCTGTAGGCCCTGCTGGGTGGCTTATTTTGCACCTAATGGCTGAGGGTAGCCATTAGCCTCTTGCTGAGCAAGCAAAGGTGAGTAAGTAGGGCCATTTAAGCTGGAGTAACAGACTGGTCCACTTTTAGATTTGGGCAAAATCCAAACATATTTCTGACAGACGTTTATTATGAGCTTGTAGAATGAACTCCCTGTCAACATAGCACACCAAAGAAGGCTTGACTGGGCTTGATTTGAACGTGATAAGAAAGGCTCTGCTGCCTTAAGACTGCTCTGTTGGTCGTCAGTCAGCTGTGATTTTAGGGGTGTTCCTGCTATCAACCTGCTTCTCCTCATGTATGTGAAAAGGGCTCAGGCTTGTTGGAGCTCTCTGTGGGAAAACAAGCCTCTTGGTAGCTCTAGCCAGCCCAAGCCCGCTGTCTCCGTTTGTTACTGAGATGATTCCTTTCTCTCGACTCAAAGGCAACATTATCATATCCTAGTTTCCAGGGAAACCAGAACAGAAAAAAATGCCTTCTTGTCAACTTGCTTGGCACAGCCAAGGTTATCTATGGGACCATATGTCAAGCGTTGTGTTAGACTGACACACATTTCCTTTCAAATCTTCTTTATTTCCACTCCTGAGGTGTTTCACAAGTGTCAGTTTACAGTAGCATTACTGAGCGTTCTTTTAGTTGCAGGTTGATAATCGAATTCATTGAATGGTAAAGATAAAATTGTGCCACTTCACAAGAAATTGGCAGCTGGTGTTCTCAACCCAGTACATTACATTTTCAATAAAACATCACTTGATTCACAGCTTCCTGAAGAACATACAGTTGGTTGTGAAAGTTTGGGTGCCCCGGTCAACGTTTTTGTTGATTATGTAAGTGAAAAAAAGTGAACATCCTCTACAGGGAACACATTTCTGTACACTTTAAGGCACAATTACTGTTTATGTGCTGAGTTTGACGTTAGGGGGGGAAAACACTAAGATAAGGTAAGAAAAACTTTATTGTCCTTTTAAGTTTGCATGAAATGGAAATTTGTCTTTGGCAATTTGGCAGTCTGGCACAGAAATATGTACATAGGAACTTAAAAACACAGCACCAGTGCACATGAACTATGTAGGGGGTTATTTATTATGTCCTTCAGAATGCTCACAGCAGTGGGCACAAATTATTTTTTTTGTACCCATTCTTTCTAGCTATTGGGACCTTAAGTCTCCTGTCCGATGGCAGCGACTGGAATGATGAATGAAGGGGGTGGGTAGAAAACGTGGGATGTAGAAACGTGACAGCAATTTTTATATTTTATATTATATGTTACATTCAGCAAATAAATAGAAATTGTTCTTGAAAATATGCAGAAAACCGTTGTTTTTCACTTAGAAAATCCAAAAAATCGTAATTTTACTGGGGTGTTAACATCTTTCTCGTTTCCCTTCTTTTTATCTGAGGTCTTTTGTGACCCACACATTTGACTTTTTTTTTTATAGGTTTTCTATCAAAACTACTGGAAATGCAGATATTATAAATTCCGTTCTTCAAAATATGAAATAATCAGTCAAATGATATAATCCGTAGTTTTTTGTGCCGCTGCTGTTTTGATATTAACTAGACCTATTTATATTTGGCCGATACATGACTTTTGGGGCTGGTTCCCCAAAAACAGATTAGGCCTAAGCCTTTTAAAAAATGGCTCTTTAGTAAAGGGAATCGTTCTATTTAGAAGTTCTATAGGAACCATTTCCATGCAGAAATGGTTCTTTGCATGGTGGAAAGCTCTCCAGATTGACCGAAAATGTGTTCTATATGGTTTTATATATACGGTTTACATATATTTATATATTTATTATATGTAAAAACCAAAAAGGTTCTTCTATTGTCACAAGCTTGATATTGTACCATTAGCAGAACCCTTTTTAGTGCCATATAGAACCACTTACAGAAAGATTCTATCTAGAGCCATATACACATGCTCTATCAATCTGAAGAACCATTTCACCATGCAAAGAATCATTTAAGCGTGAAAGTATTCTATAGAGAATCATTCTCTTTACTAAAGAACCCATAAAGAACTATTTCTTTAAGAGCTTAGGCTCTTAATGTCTGGGAAACTGGCTCTAAATGTCATGAATCCATTTAGATGGAAAAATATCAGACACATCTTTGTTAAACATGATATAAAGAATAACCAAAGCAACATCAGTGCAGCCACTGGGGTACTAAAGCCCAGAAATTAGGCATGAACTTGTAGCTTAAACTGAGAAAAATCATTACTGCTAAAAAGATCTCATCACTTTTTTCCTCACGCACAGCGGCCTTAATAAGTTCAAATACTTTGATATTAGTAGCTCATGATATCCAACAATACATTTCAGAGAGGGGCTGGTTGACTACTGGCCGTGTGGTGTGTACTAGAGGAAGCCCAAGGTTGGAGGAGGCGCGGAGTGGCGTAGTCCAGTTTCCGCCTCTTAGTGCTCACCCTCCTCCAATCCACACGGATTCTTCTCCTGGATTTCGTGGCGCTCCACGCCGCCGTTTAGCTACATTGTATCCCCACAGAGCTGAAAGGGACGGAGGAGCCGAGCAGAGCCGAACCTCCGGGAGAGACTGAAAAGGACAGAAAACATATACAAATGACTTAAATTCCTCGAAAGTAAGTCCAGGGAGAAAAAGGGGGCGCGATGTTGGATCTATCTCCTCGTCAGAGTCGGAAAAGCAGCGTGTGATTCCAGCGCGAGATCGAGGTTCGAGCTGCCATGCAGGTTTCAGCCAACGTTTCCATTTTTGAACGGGATCCTAGAGCGTGATGGCTGCGGTCCAGCGAATTGCTGGCCTTCCCTTTCTCTAGTTGCTGGATGTCTTGGGAGTATCGTGTGGCTCGTGTTTTTGGGGTTTTTTTTAACGAAACGGTTCCTACCTTCATCTATGGAATGTACATAAGTGTTCCCTGGAGAGGAGTTTGCGAGCGGGGTGAGTAAAGTCTGAATTCAGCGGTAGCATTTATTTATTTATTTACTCGTATTTTATTAATTATTTTTTTTGTCGCTGGCACGCCAGTTATTTATTCGTGGAGCTCTTCAAAGCTCGGCAGGCTGCTAGGCTCCAGCTAGCGTTGCTCCCGAGTCAGATAGAGATTTACTTTATGAAGCTAGCCTGCCTGCTAGCTAACAGAGCTAACAGTGTCTGCTTAGTACAATTGCTTGCACATGTTACGTTCTGGTTTCAATCTTGGACCAGTCCGGAATTCGGACTCTTGGCGTTTTTAAAAAGTTGGGCGTAAATATGTAGTTAAACGCCAAGTCTTACTGCATGAACTGTGAGAGTTTGTCCGAAGTTTTTTTTAATTTTGCGGTTTATTGTGTAGCTAGCAGGTAGCATTTGAAGCACCGCTACAACAATAATGTGTAACTTGGCTAGCTAGCTAGTTAGCTAGCTTGGCTAACATCAGACTGGTCGAGTTTGGTGGCGAGTTTGTTTACGGATGGTGGAGGATTGATTTCAAAGTGATAAGTGGGGAAAACAAGGAATGGCTGACGTTTAAAAAGAAGTGTAACGCTTTCTTGAACATCTCTATGTGCTAAACTATTACCTCAGCGAGCAAACTGTCACGTTTATAGCAGTTGTAGGTTAGTGAGTTTACTAACTGACGTAGTTTGCGGTTCTGTTCGTGTTTCTGGTTGGACACAAACGTTAGATAGCTGGGTTAGCTACTGTGTGTAACGTCCATCAAAAAAATCTACTTTAACCTCCACTCTGTCGCTTATTTGGCTAAGACTAAGATTGGCACAGTAACTTTAGTACATATAGTAAGAGCTGGCATGGCTAGCTAGTAGTTTTTGAGTTGTTAACCCACTCCATTTTTAGGCTTTGTTTTGCACCTTAAAGGAAACCGTGAGATTCTTTAAGGGCTGTTCAGTTTATCGCGTATCGAGATGTCGATTAGTGCCTCTACTGTTGGGTAATCAGGTCACAGTTGGTTAATTCAGTATTGTAACTAGAATGCAACTTGTGTAACTAGAATGCAACTTCTTTCAATAGTTTCAGGTTACAGCTAGCATTAAAGGGTAACTCCACCGATATTGAAAAAGATTCAATGGTTCACATGTCAACGGTATCACTTGGAGAGGTGTGAAGGATTGTTCACAGTGGTGGTGATGGGTACCAGACGTCTGAGGAGTTGAGTGCTCCTAAAAGCTCCCTCACAGAAGGTGATTACACTAAATGGTTATGAACACTCAGCCTAATGTGTGAAACGTTGTTTAATAATAATTAAATTCATTCACCGTGGAGGGATACATGAAGGTTGTGCTAAGGCTAAATAGTCCCCAAAGAAAGCCTATTTCTTAAGCTTGATTTTTACTTTAGCATCATCAGCATTGCATATTGCAACTCAGAAGATACATATAGGTCCGCTTGGCTATATTTGCATACATTCAGACCCCTTGTTCCTATCACCCCCACTGTAAAGAAATGTGAGCTAGTAAGTTTCTGTACAAAGGAGCCACTTCACATCATAATTCCTGTGAAAGACTGTGAACCTGAATCTCAGATTTATGCAGAAATTGTGATCATTCAGAGGGATTCCCCTTTGACAACAAATGACTGCGCTGACATGCTTACTGCATCTCTTCTCGGTGGTGGAGCTATGCATGATTCACCGGGTGTAGGTTTACCAAGCTCTTATGATTGTAGGATTCTGCGGTTTGACAAATCTCTGGGAAATATGAAAATCTGTTTTCACTGACCTTTCATTTCCTGCCCTTGACTTCAGTAATCTTTCAGGGCACTTAACTAAAGTACATTTACTACTGTGCTACAAACAGCAGACTGTAATATTTTCTTGCCTTTGTTGAAAGTTATGGATAAGGACGTCTGTCAGAAGGAGTCTTTGACATTATCAGTTCACCATCCCAGTCTGCAGAATGAACAGCTATGCAGAGATGATGGCCAATCCATTAAGGATTCAGGTTATTATGGGGGTGGGGGGACAAATTAGACAATTGTCATTGTAATGGAGTCCTCTGATGTCTCTGTGCAGATTACAGCGAACACGTCAACCAATCACAGTGTTCTTATTGGGCTTTCTGGTGATGTTTGAGCTTCATTTAGTTCATTCTGCAGACATCAATGTTCGTGTAGTTGTCATTCATAACTTCTGCTTTATTTCACTAATGTGTGTTGTATTTCGCTAATGCTGTGGATGGCAGTGAGCAGGTCTTCTTTCATGTAGCTACTGCACCGAGTAACGGTATCAGCATTTTCTGCCATGACTCCTGAAGGTTTGGAATATGTGTAAATGAATGCAGCTGTTGTACTAAGAGGTGGGCAGTGTGGCAAAAGTATTATCGCAACACTTCAAGAACTTTTCATAGTACACAATATTGATCTATGAGATCTGGTAAGTTGGATCAGTCAAAAAAGCACTAGTACTGCCACATTTAAAAATAAAATATTATTAAAAGCTATTTATACAATGATTTACAGGGTGATTCAAAAAGATTCATCCATTGATTTATTTATTTCACTTGTAAATCATTACAGAACAATGCAGTAAACTGTCAACGGTTTAAGTGAGTATAAAGTTTATGTGAACCTCCTCCAGCTGCATGGATATCAACACCATAGTCAAATTCATCCCATACTCGATTGAGCATGTCGCTCTTTAAGTGCAATTTCGGAGATCATCCTGTGTTGTGGAACCAACAGCGAACACTCTGAGCTGTTAGAGGTTCAGTGCCAATGAAAATCATGTTCCACAGTTATGACGGATTCAGTCTTATTGAAGCGGAGAATGCAGAAAGCTTTCAGCTCAGGGGTCTCATCTCCTGGCAGACTGAAGGGAGCTCTATGACCCCCTCTTTCAATTGGATTGTGATTGGTTCCTAGCGGCCTCACGAATGTAAAAATATGGTGCTATGAAATTTGATGAATCTTTTTGACTCACCTTGTATATTCAACATTTCACGTTCTATCCAGTTAAACAGGACTAATGATTCTCTGTTTGTAATGAAACATGCAGTTAGTGTACTGGCGATATCCATGATACGCGAAATAGCATATTGTGACAATTTATCACGAAAGCAGTAAAAAAATGTCACATTCCCAGCCGTAATTGTGCTGTTATATGGGCCGTTTTGTATGGATGAGTCAGACTGAAAAGCTGCCTAGGTTGTGTATTGGGTTTTTAAATGAAGGACCTTTTTGGAAGCTAGTAGCCAATACTGTATCTTTTACAAATATTAATTTAACGTTTTTAATATGTCAGCTGTCCTTTTCATTGAGTTTCATGACATAGCTACCAATGATAGGCCAATGGAAATGGTTCAAAATGACTGTAAAATATTAACATATTCGAAATAACAATTTTCTTTTCAAGTTATTTTGGAGATGTTTTATTATGACAGTTGAGTATTTTATTATTAACTATAGCTGCAGTAGACTGTTTAACATTTGACCCTATATCTCATATCATTATGTTCTTTGAATGAATATAGTTGATGAATGTGCTAAACTGACTCCAAGCACACTAACTGGGCAAGCTAGCATGATCAGGCTCAAGCATTCAGTCTCAAAGCAGGTTCCTTGGAGAGTCTTATTCAGGGCACCATTAAGCCTATCCCCTCTCCTGAAAGACAGGAAGCCTTCACAGGCCTGGTCAGCTTATCATGACCGAGGTCATAATATAGTTAGAGGTCAGGTACTCTCCACCTGTTTACCTGCATCGTTCACAGAAGACTATGTGGGAACTTCAAGGCCTGGTCAGTGAGGTAGTCGTGCGCTCAGCTGAAATTTCTATGCATCATTAGTGCACTATTTGCTTAGTATGGCACAAACCGTAATTAGGAGTGCTTGATTTTGATGCAGCTACTAAGCGAAATGCATTAGCCTAATTGTGACCTCCTCTGATTAGCAAATTACAGAGGCCAGGACTGTGGTAAGCATTAGGCTTTTATATGATTAATCGTGTGCTCCTAAGCCCAGGTTGAAATATTACACCTCATTTACACCTGGTTTTACTGGTGGTAAAATGCAGTCGCAGTGAGGTCTGCGGGTGAGATCCGAAGTCGGGGTGCAGTTTTAAACTTTTAATCCCATCACAATCAGATTTGGCAAATAAACCTCTAACTTTGTTTGCAGATCTGTCAGGCTTTCCTCTGGCACAAGCCATCAAACAGTTTCTAGCATCTGACACATTTACTCCCAACTCATAACACTGCTATGGTCCACCGCCCCTGGAGAGTCTTGTACAGAATTTCTAGAAGATAATTGTACCCAATTTACATCTGAATAGTGGAGTTAAGACAGTTATTGGCGTGTTTCTCATGTTTCTAATGTCTGCTGTATTGATTAGTTTAGATCTCCATCTTGGTAGAATCTGGGGATGATTTAGTCTGTGGATTTTTCCATTAACAATGATTACAGTATGATGTGAGCATAGTGTGTTTCACTGTTAAGACAATTGGAACCATAAAGCTAGAATTAGAAATATTGCTGCATCTAGAGTAAGAAGTAGGTGATGACCTTTTTAATATGATATTGCAAAATGATGAACACTAGATTTTTTTGTATTTTAGTGAAACACTTATTATTGTTATTATTATTATTATTATTATTATTATTATTGTTTTTTTTTTTGTTTTTTTAAATATAAATATTACAGGCTTTAATGTAGACATGTCTTGCATGATTTAAATGTGAAACTGCAACGTCCTGCATTAACTAGGCGTTTTCTGTGAGGGTCTTGCATTGAGCCCAGGTTATTTCTCTTACATCATACAGCAGTCCCATTTTAAAATATGTATTGTGTTTAATGTCTTGGAAACAAAATGTCAAACCAAGTGGCATTTATGTTAAGTAAACCAATCTGAGACTAAGTTTTTGGGAAAATATTCTTTCCCAACACAAATGCGTCTCGGATAGGTATCGCTTGGATAATCTTTTTGCAGCATTCTGTAGATTCACATCCAAAATGCCTTTGTACGTTTCTGAGATCCTATCAATAAACAAGCTCACTGATACCATTGTACGAAAAACATCAGCAGACTTGAAGGTTTCCACCTTTGTGCTTTACAGTACACCTAGTGCACTCAATGCAGTCTGGTTGGATTTCTTTTCCTTTTCCTTTCTCCATCAAAAGAGTCTATAATCAGTTCAGTGTTGTGCTGAAAGTGTTTTTTCTCTGAAATAAAACTCATTTTGTTGAACGTTTTATGAAGCAACAAAGAGCTAATATAATATAATAATATAATATACTCGCATATAGCAACATCTTTTAATTCACTCTGTAACAAAGTGACAGATCATACCAAATACATTTGCAAGGAAAGGAGTGTTTTGGTGATAAAGAGAGGTCAGTATTCAAGCTACTTTTGTGACTCTTATGGAAAGCTGAGTTTTTTAGTATGTATTTTATACCTATTATAGCCTACAAGTATGGTATCTGGTGGATTCTTGAATTTAGGATCAATAAAATGATCAGGCATTAAAATACGCCAATAAAAATACACAAAATACACAGGATTTTGTGTAAGGAACATTTGCATTGTTCAGATTCCTGACACTTCCCATGATGGCGTGTAAGTGTGGGTAAAGTTGCCTTTTGCCCTTTTCATCATCAATAAGGAGTTCAGTAAAAGCATATAGCAACCGAAATGGGCCAAAAGAGAGTGGCTGACTGATTCCTGAAACTTATGCTCCTGATTGTTTTTAAACAATAAATATAGAGCCTAATTTTTATAATTAGCCTGTAGCCATGTTTGTTTTGGGCTTAAAGCCACACTAAATTTGAATAATAATGAAAAAAAGAGACCAGCTATGGCTTTCTGTCAGTAGCTTTGTTTGGCCAATTATGTGGGCAGTGAATTGGCAGGCAGTAAACCAATAGCAATTGCACCATTGATCTCTGTCTTCCATCGCAGGCTGATTGTTTGTCTTTCAGGTGCTCTGGCTCAGTGTGTTGCCTGTGGTGTTGTTGGCAGGGTTAAATATGTTGTGCCTGCTTCCCTCTTCATTTTCATTTGGATAGCTTCTGTTCAGTTTTATCCCCATTCATTTCCTATTACTTTAGTCAATCTGACTCTGTGCTTTAGCTTTACATCAGCAGAGTATGACTGAAAATTTCCCACTCATGTGTTGGGGCAGCCTCTGGGAAATCAAGAAGTCAGTGGAAGTAACGCCTTTTGCAGGTTAGAACATATGGCTGAGCTGCCTGTTTGGAATGAGCTTTAGATGTCAGCTGAAGGGGACCCTGGCTGAACCACACAAATGATCTCCTTTCTCCCCATGTGCTACTTGTAAACATTCATTAGCACCCTTGCAAAGAAAGAGCCTGTCTTTCACCCTTATTTACCAGTGTGTTTCATGCTGTGAATGTACATTTAACCATTTCGCGTTGAAGGAGGATAAAAAGAAAGACAAGAAAAATACATGTTATGAACAATAATAACAATAACAATACTTCTACAAATACAAACACAAGGTTTTCGTTGTGCTCCAGCACCTCTCTGATCATAAGTGTAGCGACTCACATCTTACTCTTTCAGCACGGTTCATGACATTTTAGGAGGAAGCTCTAGGGATTCAGTAAGTGTCAGAATCTGATAGTGGGCTAATAAAGTCTCGGTACATCACAGCACGGCTCCAGATGTTGCAGACTGAGTCTGACCTCCCTCAACTCTTCTAGAAGGGCAGCTATGGTTTTTAGCTTCATCCACTTTGAAGGAGTATCCATCTGTGAGTTATTAGATGACAGCTCCTCAGTGGAGTTTAGCTCTTAATGAATCAGAGATTTTTGTCTTGTATTTGGTGACCTGTTATCCAGGAACCGCTGACACTGTGGGTGGAACAAGCCGTCGTCTTCACAGGGAGAAGGCTGCAGTAGTAATATTAGTGTAAAAAAAAAAAAAAAGTGGAAAACAAGTTTAGAGTTGCAAGGTGTGGGCATAATTTCAGGGGTTATAATGCTACACGTTACAAATATGATATAACTGAAAAGATATTTAAAAACTACTTAATGTCACCTGTAGGGATACGCAATGGTATCAGTCATTTTGCCATTGGCATAATGTATATAAAATAATATATATAAAATAAAAAATCAGAATCATCCCTCAGTCCAGTGTCAGAGCATCTGTTGTGACTTGGCTGAAGATTGGCCTACATTATTTTAAGCAGCATTTCAGTATTGGACAATGTAAATTTCTTGCTTGATCAAAAACACAGAAACTCATGGTGATTGGTCACCATGCTCACTGCACCCAATACACCAGTTTAGCTAGTGGTTAAATGGCTCATTTACCTAATGAAGCCTTTCATTGATATCAGCCCTGCAAAGACCAATATGGTGCTAACAGTTAACATCTCATATATTGCACAGCCACAGTTACATGATGAGAAATGTAACAAATTGCTAGAATTTGGAGAATCGAGTGAAACAGTGGTTTATGTGGAAGATCATCACTATACTGTGTTTGTGCAATGCGAATATTTTGCTTCTGTCCAGAAGTTGTTGTATGTGAACCTGCCAGAACGCAGAACTGAAACTAGCGATTTGGTGACTGATAAATTATGGCTTTCACATTTCTTGCCTGGTTTCTCTGACCATCTGATGATCAGATCAAAAGGCATGAACTGGTCTAATGCGTCTAAGCTGTTAAGAAGCTCAGCAGAAACCTTGTGTTTATGCGGCTTGAATCTACAGAAATGTTGTAATAAAGCTGATCATTAGACATCTTGACAATGTAAATGTGTATCGATCCGAACCCTCGCTTTGTTTTTTTTCTTCTACTTTTTATTTGCCCTTGCAGGCTACAGGGGGACTAATACTGCAGACATCAGTGTTAATTATTTACAATGAGTGGGGTCAAAGGCCATGCTCTTTTGACTAGGGTTAGCCTTTCAAGCTTTACCTCGCTAAGCCGCCCTGAGCTTACTAGCCTGTGAAAGAGCATGGCTGGCTCAATTAGTTTATGACCATCCGCCTTTGACTAAGCTCCAGTTTTAGCAGACTGCGTTACTGTTATGCCTGCAACCCTTTCTCTCTCTGTGTGTGTGTGTATAATGTATATTTATATATATATATATATATATATATATAAAATGTCGCTGTTGTCAGAAGAAAACCTGGTATCTCCAAAATGGTAAATTAACAGAAGGACAAAACATACTTTACTTTTAATTCAAGTCAATGTAACCAGTCGTCCCCCCCAGTCATTTTGGGCTGTTTCTTTTAAGACCTTTCCATAATGAAATTTGATACGAGTTTTTCTTCTGACAACAGCGATCTATAAAATCATGTTGTAATACTTAGACATTTTCACAATGTTTTGATTTTCTGAGGCTTAATAAGTTGGAACATAGAAAAATGAAGCAGTAATGTGATTACTCAATCTCTGTCTGTGTCTGTCTGCCTGGCTGCCTGTCTGTCTGAGGCATATTGTGACATGACAATTTATTGTGAAAAAGATGAATGGTCATATTTTCCACTTGTAGTTCTAACTGTACTTTATTGTTGGTTTAAAAGTGTCATGTTGGTTTTTTTTTTAAATCATGCCAAATAGACATTTTCACTCATCTTCCACTGCTCTTTCCTCTGATCTGCCATTATACAGTGCTTGGTGGAGATTGAATGTTGGTTTTTATGACATGTTTTTAAAAAAAAAAAAACTGCTTTCCATGTGGCTGCCTTGGATTGCATTCCAGCTAATAGGTGTTTTTAATAAGAGTATAATAATAGATAATTTAATAAGAGTTTTTTTTTTAATGAAGTACAAAATCTCTGTTAGACTGTTTTCTCTGTGTTGTACTCATAGGAATTAATTTGATAAGTTGAACAAATGAACTTGAACCAAGTTTCACTGTGTAACTCTTACCTGTCCTTCTTCCCTTTAGGGCAAGATGTGGGTGATTGGGAAATTGGTATCGATACGTTGAGGCTACGGTTCCCCTTTCTCCCCACACCCTGGAAGTCTGAGAAATCAGACGTCACAGTGACAGACTCGGGGAGCTGGCACTAAAATGTCCCTAAGTGGTGGCACTGCAGGCGGGAAAGGTGTGGACTCGAATGCGGTGGACACTTACGACAGCGGTGATGAGTGGGATATTGGTGTTGGAAATCTGATTATCGACCTTGACGCTGACTTAGAGAAGGACAAACTCGAGATGTCGGGCTCAAAGGAGGGAGGGGGAATGGCAGCACCACCTAGCGCCGTTGCAGCGCTGCCAGACAATATCAAGTTTGTCAGCCCCGTCGGTGCCCCCCAAGGCAAAGAGAGCAAATCGAAATCTAAACGCAACAAGAATTCTAAAGACAATAGTACCAAATCTCCAGCAGGAGATGGAGCGAAAAAAGAACATCAGGGACGAACCCAAGGGGAGGTTACTGACACAACAGGTAGTTCAGGAGGCACCGGCAACTCCACACCTGGCAAAGGTGAGAAGGGTGGGAAAGCCTCCCGTAGCGTACCAAATAGCAAAAAGGAAAAGGAAGTATCAGGTGGGAAAAACAAGAAGGAGAAAAGCGAAGGACCCGTCGGGGTGGTCGCTATTGAGAAAGAGGTTGCTGCAAATGCTCAAGCACTTGGGAACAATACACGTAGCACCTCTTTTGACAACGCACAGAATGCAGACATGGCTGTGACAGAGCCGCATGGGAATAATGCCCTGGAATCTGTAGGAATAGTGCCCTTGGCCATTAAATCGGAACCCGAGGAGCTGGATAATGGCGAGTGCCGAGCACTGAAGAAGGTAAAAAATGAAAAGGTAAGTAGGTGCCACTCATTTGTCATTACAAGACAAGTGCTTGATTGCAGTGCTGATATCTTGATTTACTAAGAAGCTGTACAATGAAAGTGCTGTTTCTCCTTCAGTTGCCAATAGATTTTTTTTGTTCAGAGACATCAACTGGATCTTATGTAAAGAGGGTTATTTTCCCCTGTGAAATGCTTTCTCAGTTGTCATAGTAATCGATCAAATGTGAAAGGGACCTGGCTTCAAATCAGCTTAGCACATCTCTGTTGCAGGAACTGAGTGTACTTGTGCATAACTAGTGCTCCTACTATGCCTTCTAATAACATATGTGTTGGCAGTGATTTTAAGGTGATGGAAGGGAGACCATAACTATTTTTAAGGTCTTATGTCTTTTGCACTGATTGCCACATCTTGTCTGCTAATTATAAAAGTAATTAAAAAAAACCATTACAAAGTTTTGATGATCGAAAGCCATCATTTTTATAGTTCTGTGTTAGAAAACCTTCACTGTCACATCGAGAACATTAAGTTGCCATTTCATAAGGATTAGTTACAACAGCAGTGTTACATATGCTGCTGAAGATTGCTGTGAAAAATACTGAAGAGATGTGAAGTTTTTGAGAGATGAGGCGAGCTGTCCAGCTCAAAGTGAAAAGCTCTGCTAGATCACAGAGGGACTTGGATGGTGAAGCGCTTAATCTCGCCTTAAGATCGCACTGTGATCTGGAACTGTCAAAATCCAAGATAGATCCGAGTTGCCCAGCAAGATTGTAGTTCTGTGCCATGGTTTTGTGGAGTGAAAAAGTGCTCTTCAAGTCTTGGAATGCGAAGGCAAAAGATATCAGATGTGTTTTTGATTCTGGCTGACAATTGGAGCCACTGGAATTGCTCTTATCTGTTGAACCAAAAAATAACATTTATGTTGACATTCATTTCTTTACATAACTAATGAAACCAGTGTGGGGCAAAAAAGCCTGATCACATGTTACTACCAACTCCTATTATCTCAGATTCGTTCAGTGCCAAAGAGATTGCCCACGTTTGTGTTTGTTAACTGTGGAGAAATTTGGGTTGTCTTAGTACAATGGTCATTTATTCTCAAGGTAACGCACCATCATTGCGTATAGTCAAAATTAGCTGTAAAAACCCAAACAAGACAACTCTAAACATCACTTGAGACCTTGTGAATGGTTCTGGCTGTTCACTGGAACAAAATACATCTCAAGCACCTCTGTAACTGTCTGAAAAAGGTGTGAAGTCACCCAGAATGAGATCAGTTAAGCAGATTGAATGCTTGGTGGTTAGGGATGAATAAGGTAGGGCTGATAGATTTGTGGAATTATGTAATTGTGATTTTTTTTTTTTTTTTTTTTTTTTTTTTTTTTTCCCTAACCAATATTTTGCTATATATTTGATTCACAATGCCATAATTCATAATACCCGCATAATCATCTAATCATATTTACATTGTGTATTGACAGGTTTGAGTCTGCAGGTCCACCTTTTTCTGTTTTTCTCAAAAGCTTGTAAAGAACAAATTACTGTCCTCAAAACAAGACTACACACAATAATCCATTTAAATAACACTAACACATAAAATCTCCTCTTTTACTTATGAATTACTTATAAACTGAATACATTTTCTTTCGACTTGCTTCAGCCTGAATCAAGATATGTCCTTTTATTATCACCAGTAATAACTATAACCTCTAAGTAGAGATGGTCAGCCTGACAATATTTTGTTATCATAAGTCATATCAGACTATCCTTTGCTAAGTATATCGTGGAAATCATCTGTATACGCAACACTGGCCAAAATCTTTTTTTCTTTTTAAACAAATTGAGCATAATTAGTCCTGTTTAATTGGCAAACTTTGACTAAATATCATTGTACTCAAAGATGTTGGTGGTATTTTGGCTTTTTTTTGTGGTCAATTCCTACTTATCAAGTGTCAAATGTTAGATCACCCACCCCTCTCTCTCTAAACCATGAACCTTTTTTAGCAAGGGAGTTGACACTGGCTTTACTATCAGAAGTAGTTGAATGTCATTCCACATATTTTGTCATATTAAATTTCAAAACATGTCATTTCCATCCAGCCACCCATGTTTTTTTCAAGGTTTGGCAAGAAGCTGAATCATTTAGAGTAAATGCACATCAGTCTCTTCCTAACAAGCCCTAATAATAATTACCCTGTGCCGTGTTGAATGGTAGTGAATGAAATACTGAAGACTTGGGGTTAGTATCTAACTAAATACAAACGACAGACGTCAACTGAAATACAAGTTATTAAAAGAAAAAACACTGAAGTCAGACAGTTTGAGCTTTTACTGGCAACTTGGTCGTTACTTATAGGTGACAGGATTACTGAAATAAGTCTTTGTGGCAGTGCTGGTTCCCTGTCCTCGTGGCTAGAAATGTCAGGTTGATATAATTCCTGCCGTGAAATGTTTGGCTTGAAGTTTGACTCATGACACAGTGCCATTTTGAGAGCTCAGCCGTTGACCTCTGGGTGACTTCTTCGACCTGCATTCAAGCGTTCCAAGTGTGAAATCTCTGCTATGTTAAGCCTGTGCTTCTCAGGCTCTGGTGCATAATTTGATATGCCAAGTTGGTTCTAAAAGATTCATCGTAGCCACTCGTCCAGCCCTACTTTGGCCAAACAGCTTTTAGTGTTTGTTTTAATAAGGTATATTTCAGACATGAGCTGGTTTTGGCCTTCACCAAATCCACCAATCTCCCTATGGACAGGGAGGAAAACTGAACAAGGTCGCGAAACATCTTGGCATTGCGTGTCAGAGCGTTCACTGATCGTGGAAACAAAGCCCTTTCAGGCGCGCTTCTCCCCTCCCTGCTCTCCGAGCTTTGTAAGGCAAGCGTGAGTGTGTCTGGATCAGCGTTGCAGCAAGCGCTGAGCGGTGGGGGGAAGGGTGAGCATGGAGCTCGCGCTGCTAATTCAGCTCATGAAAGGCTCGAGTAGTGAGAGCAGCTGTCTTCCATTGTCAGCCAGCAAATTTCCAGCATGCCTCATTTCACCTTTCAGTGCAAGCAGCGAGGAAGCTAGAGGGCAGAGCAGAGGGATAAACAAACAAAGGTTGATAAACGAAAGAAGGCCAATACTGTTGAATGCCTCAAGCCGCTGCAGCTCCTCTAAATAGGAGTTGGATGGATGTGGAGCTGCTCTGGTCAGTGTGCTAATAATAAACCATGAGCCTAGTCTCTTCCCTAGCTGCACCCCCCCCCCCGCCTACTCCTGGGGGGTTGGAAGCTCGGCTCTGGTTTGTTGAGAGAAGAGGGCACTTCAGGGATAGAGGGATGAGCGAGGGAAAACGAGCAGACAAAATGGAAGAGGCAGAGCAGGGGGGGTAGCATTGTGAATGGATGAAGTCTTTAACCTCCTACACACTGAATAGCTTGTCAGGGCCTGGCTTCATTGAGCTGGTGAAATCAGAGAGGGCAGGCAGGGAGAAATCCAATGAAGTAGACCAATGCCTCTTAATCCCTGTCTCCAGTGCACTGAGTGTTTGTGAACGCACCTTATTCAGCCCAGATAACTGCCGGACACTTGGTGCAGTTTGTATGGTGCTTAAGACTCGAGAACCAACTATGGCTTTAGGAACAAGTTGTCCAGGTTCGAAGCAAATCTCTTGTCTTCATCTCTCATCTTTAGACTGTATTCTCATCACCCTCGGTGGTTTAATATAAGATAGTCTGGCACCATTAGTCTGTCTTTAGCGAGAATATCAGATAGAGGTTTGATTTTATCTCAACTCTTTAGTCTTGATTTCCTGTAGCAAGTCCTATTTAATGACTAGGCCGCATGACCGTGACGCATCTTTCTCTGTGCAACAGTCAACCAGTCCAACCAGTGAGCACTTGGCCCCGTAGTACAGGGTGTCCCAAAAAATTGACATTTGAGATGTGAATATCTGAGTAACTACATGTCCTGGCAAACGAAATTAAACAGGCTTCATGTTGAACAATTCAAGGTTTATTTATCAAAAATTCACAATGATGCATTTTTATTGAATTTTCTAGAAAATGCACACTGAACACTCTTGTTTGACTGTGAGCATATTCTAACACATAATGCCTTTTCATTTCTAGTGAACGCCATTCTTCAACTTGAAAAAATCATTTGAGGAAGAATTGGCCAAGTTATTAGACTACGAAATGATGTACATTTCTCTGGGACACCCTGTTTAACCACCCTGGCCATGTAGAAGACATGCAGGAAGGGATTTGTGTTCATATATTCATTCTGAATCATTTTTGTTGAAGCATAATCAAACTATGGTTTCCTATTTCAGCACCGGTTCTCTTTGGTTTCAGGTGCGTCTGGTCTCAATATATCAGCAATGATATGGGCATCAGCATTGACGGCAAATGTGTACATGAAAATTATCAGAGAATTTTTTCCCCCAAGTAGATGTTGAGTTTGAAATTGTGCAAGGTATGTTAGGGTGCCCTTTTCCACCCTCGCTTCTCGAGGTACCACCTTTGGCTTGTTTTGAGCCGGGGGAAAAGGCCGAGCCTCCTTTTTAGTCCTCCTACACATCTTGTTTTTCTGTCAAAACATTACCTGATAAAAAGACCTGAAGGTTAACAAGTCTGTTGCTGTGTTTGACATCTTTGTGCCGAGGATTGAATTACTCTTTCCCTAATGAGGTTAGTGTCACAGGAAAGATTCCTTTAAGAAGATTAGATGGTATTGAGGAAGATTTCAGCAATAGAATAACACAGCCTTGTGTAAGAGGCATTTGTTCATAGCTGGTTTCAGAGCATTCTCTTTGGCTTGTTTTAAATTTTTGTAATTTGTGAAGTCCGGATTTTAAGTCATTCCATGCCAGGCTTAAAAAAGGGGTTGTTTAAGCTGTGATTGAATCAAAGAGAAGGTACGTGTGGGGATTTATCCTGAAGGATGCATGTGTTGTCAGTGGAGGATTTGCATGTTTGACGCAACATTTACAAACCGACTTCCATACAGGCTTTCTCTTGTGATGTGTGACTCACCGGTAGCACAGCATGGTTTGTGACTGATCAAACGTGACCGTGAAGTGAGGCGTTCTGATTTAACAGAGATTCTTTTTTTCTTTTATGTGTGTCTCTACTGGTAAACAAGCTATGCCCTCTATATGAAGACACAAACCTGACACTTTTACATAAGAGAGTATTTCCAGTAAACTAACAAAGCTGCTGTTTCACAACTTTTTATCCTTTCGGCTGTCTTCATATAGACAGTCCACATTAAGACGGTGCCACTCTTCAGGTTACGCTAATTAGGCTGAAAGCTTAGCCTGATTTAGACTGCATGCAGTGTTTCCGTTAGGGGGAAATCTGTCCTGCACATGCCTGTTTTAATTTACCAGACGTGATTGACATGATTGATTTGCCAGCCCTCCAAATCCATTGTGTCCGTTAATTCAATTTGTGCAAACGCCTTGCATGAACATTTGAGTATCTAAAGCTAGCTGTTGACGAAAGGCAGCTGCCTGTTTTAAAAATATAGTTAATGATTTATTTTATACAAACTATCGCAAAGCAACACGATTCCATGAACATAACTGAGCTATTAAATATGTTGATGTGATCTTCTACTCTAACACCATTTCTACAGTGCGTAGAATACATGAAATTATACAAAAGCATTCGGTGTTGCAAGCAGATATCATGCCTACAAAAGCCATCTATAGTATAGTGTACATTTTAGGACCTTCTCACACCAAAGGGGCAGGTTACAGACATTAATCTCTTGTTCTCCAGGGTATATTTTGATTTGTCCATCTGAATTTATATGACCAAATTGTAAGGCAAGTTATTCAGTAACTTCAGTAAATTTACCGCTGAAAGCCAAAAATCTCACACGCTGTTTGTATTATTTAATAAAAATAATTTTTACAGAGCAGATCACTAAGATGCCATCTGTTTATAGCCCAGATTTGTGGAAAAATGGGTCCATGAATGAGTTCAGCTTCTTTTATTATAAGGGTTTAAAATTATATCACTGTCTATTTGACTGGAAAGAAGATGGTTACAGCCTCATATCCAGCTTTTGAATATAGCTTATGAAATATGAAGGTTCTGAAGAATATGAGTAAGTGCATTTTGGAAACACCGGTGGTATCACAGAGTTGAAAAGCTGTCTTCTTTAGCTCTTGTGTAAAACAGCTCTAAGGCTGCTTCATGTTTATGATTTTCATGGATTTGGCACTTAATGCTAAAAATGCCTAAAGAAAAAGTGTTTGGTGATGCTGGTGATACATCAGATGTATGTAGAGATGATGGCGAAACGTTCTCCTAATGCAATCAACAACTCCTGAAGTGAATGCAGGTGACAACACAGTAATAATGTGCCAGTACCGGCTATATCCTTGTGAAATAAAACTTAACGCAAAGAGGAGGAAAAATAAAGGTGCACAGTTAGAGGTGGGAGATATGTCAAAATGTAATACCATGATCTTCAAAGTTTTCACAATGCACAATATACCGCAGTGTTTATGAGGTTGGAACAGACAAAGTAGCACCATGTTTAAAAATGCAGTGAAATCTCTGAATCCAGTGTTTATCATGTTTTTGTAAACAAACATACCATTAGAAAGTGTTTTAAGTTCTGACAATATTCTTGATATTCTCAGAAAAGCATATTGTGATATGTTATGATGTAACTTATCACTATTACAATAAATATTGTTATATTGCCCAGCCCTGTAACCAAACGTATTTTTTAAGATTGGGGCTGTTATTAATTTCAAAACTCGCACTGTGTGGGGTGTAATTATGCTATGATATTTTGGCAGGCTTATCGGTAGTGGTCAAGCACAGCGCGAGTGCACTTTCCTGATTCAACTTAAAAAGTGCCACATGGATCAATATAAAAGCAATAAAGTGGCAGCTTGCTGATTTCGTGTTTTGAGCAAAAATCCAGTGCATTTGTAGAAAAAAACCCTCCTCCAACAGTGTTGACGAAACGCTAAATCTGTGATTAAAAAGCAGCATCACATGTGAAACTTGTGCAACCCATCACAGAACAAAAGTGAAGCATGATTCATAATGCCCCAAAACGAGTGCTCCGCTGTGTGTAGGCTTGGTTGCTGAATAAAACGGTACAGGGTTAGATGAAAGGATTTTATTTCCTATGGTAATCCGCATCAAGCAGGCCCTTGTGCTAGTTGCCGCCCCCTCCTCTCCACACGCTGAATGCGGGGCCTCCCTAATTCATTCTACAAAGCCTTTCAGAAGGAGATTATGCTATGGAGAGAAATTAATAAGTGAGCATGGTGCCCCTTAAGGAGTGATGTTTAATGCTCATGATTACCTGTGGAGGTTGTTGTGGATGGTGTAGTGGTTATAATTTGAAGGTTGTCTATTTAAAAACAAATGGAAACTCTCAACAAAGCAATTTTGTTAACTTCTCAAAGGTCACAGTGAGCCAAAGGTAGTGGAGCAGCGTGCTCTCAGAAACATGTTCTGTTTTTCCCTTCTAGTGGGTGGCCCAGTGAATTAGCTGGGTGAGAATCTGTCTGGCTGCATGGCACACAGATGTGGTCTTTACTCCGGAGCTGGATAGTTGAGTTTGTCACACGAGTCACTAAAGCTGCTCTTAAATTAAGTGAAGTGTTTTCTCCTCAGCAGTATGTAGATGTGTGATAATCAAGTATCTATATAAGCAAACTACAGTAGGTTATGTAGAGGGCTGTGTGTGTGTGTGTGTGTGTGTGTGTGTGTGTGTGTATGTGTGTGTGTATATATATATATCACACACACACTGGGTGGGGAGGGGAATGCCCAAAGTGGACTCATGGGGACATTTAATTTAGCTTGCTGGATGATATATGATTTGATATACTGTACTGTGCAGAAGAGTCAGAGGTCACTTTTCATTTATGTAATTGCTATTTTAACAACCCTTAAGGATATTGTTTTTCAGGAGATGTTTCTGAGGATATTATATGTAAGATAATCCAGAGGTGGACCACCAAAACATCAGATAGTGTACCCAAAGCTTTATCTTTATAAGATGGGAGACAATCTCAATCCCCTCTTGCTTCGGGCCTTTCTGTCCAGTGTTCCATTGTTAGAAAACAGCTTAATGCTGTGCAACTGAAAGGATGTGTAGCTGATACTGAGAAAGCCAATCAAAAAAAGATGCTGCTGGTGTGAACAGTGGACTAACCACCCCAGATTCCAGACATCAACATCATTGAATGTGTTTGGGTTTACTTGGATCATGAAAAGCAGAAGATACAACAAACTCCTATGACTGAAATTTTCAGGTTTTCTGAAAAATTGAAAAGGGTCAGCGAAAAAGAATGGAAGCTTTAATAAATGGGCACCAATGTTGTGGACGGTTAAAGGACCGGTCCAATTTCACCCTTCGCCCCACCACTTGGCCCTTACACCTCTATTTTGAATCTCGAATTTTTTGTTAAGATAGAGGCCTAGGGTGATTTTGCTTCTAGCAGTTTCTGAGCTCAGGACTGTCCGTCTCTCTAACCTGTTGGTAACTAGCAAAGATCCATTCTCTAGATAGACAAAGCACTTCTTATAAGTCGCTCGGGATAAAAGCATCTGCTAAATGCGGTAAATGTAAATGTAGGCTGAAGTGTTGAGGCTACCTGGCCCTCCAAACGGAGTGTTATGACAGATAAAAGATGGCAAGATTGCTCCGCAAGCGACCAAAGAAACTCACAAATGTGAGGATTATCATTGTTAATGTTTACAGTAACCATTGTATTATATTAGTTTAATGTCCTTTCAGTGTATTATAGTCTTTTTTCATAACAAGCATAAAAATTGCTAGCAGTATGCTCATGTCTCAGTAGCTAGATAGTTCAATGTCCCGTTCCACCTTACATGTGTAGAACTGCTGCACCATTAATGGTGGAACAAGCAAGAAGCTGGAGAATAGTGATTTCAGCTTTAAATCACCGAAGAATTATGGGTGGGCGATAAAAGAATTGTCATCCCCCTTCTTTGAAGGCATGTGACTCCCTAAATGTAGCTAAAGCCCAGCAGTGAGGAGCTGAACTTTTACTCTTCTCTGTTGTCACTGCAGACGGGCAGGGTTACCTACAGAGCTGCGTTAGTAGCTGTTAATGAAGTAATATTTATTTGAGGGTCCCATTTTGTAGGGAGCGTTTCAACCACTGCCTCTTGTAACTCAATTCCAAGGGGCAAAGTGACACTCAAAAACAAGCAGTAGGGGTAAAAAATGGGATTTGGCCAAATAACACAGTTTAAGCTCATGCAGTGAGTGACCATTCATAGTGTACATGGATTGCTAGCTAAGGGTTAAAAGCTCTGTTGACTGCAGCCTTGGTTCCTTCTCATGAATCATGGAAAACCCTTTATGGAAGCTGACATTTTGACACTGGTGAACTGAGCCCATATTTTTAAAGTCTCCGTTACTGAGAAACCATGGAAGGAACATGTTAGGCAGTAAGGTAACTCTTCCTGTAGAGAAAGTGACGAGAAGCTTTTCTAAAACTTCACACCCACTCTGAGCAAAACCGATGATCAGCTTCTGGCGGTTGATCCACTTGGTTCGGCGTGTCTGTAAGCAAATCGCCTCAAATAACATGGGCGAATGTAAGCAGTATCTCAGTAATAAGTGATGTTACTGGTAATTTCAGAAGTGGCTTGGTTTAACCCTGAGGCTGTGGTTCGTCATGTAAGCTGAATTTCTCTGAAGAAACTTGACAGACGTTTCCTTACTGCAGCCCACATATGTTGTGTCTGTTGGAGGTAGTACCACCCACATGGAGGCTTGCCTCTGTTTAGAGGAAGCGACGAATGCATGACTTCTATAAATAGTTTTGAGGCTGAGGTCTCTAGGGAAATCTCACTGGCTGAATAACAACCTGCCTTGAAAGGCTGGGTTACAAAAGCTCATCTGTCGTAGAAGAACACGGTAATATTTGCATTCTAAAAAAAAATTTAATATATAAAAACTGTTTTTACAGCCAGTGGCGTATTCATTCCTGTGTTAGGTCTTTCTCAGTTTTCTCCACAGGGTGAAGTAAGGACTTTCTATTGTCATGAATATGTAATTAATGCCATTGTTCCTTTCTGAATTCCACTATCAAGCAATCAACAGGCAGTACATTTGAAAGTAGGCCTAATGATCACATTGTTTTGATGAATGGGTCTATTTTGCCTGCTAGTTTCAGAGTGCCTGAAGTAGTTTGGCTTAGCAGGGTTTTAGAGGCAGGGTTGCGGTTTAAAAGGATGCCGTAGTGTTACAATCTGTTGATTCTGGAAGCTTACTGATTTGGACGTGTGGATCTATTTGGTGCAAGATAAGGTGCATGAGTAAGCAGTGGGCCTAAAGAGGGAGAAATCCTCTGTGCTTCCTTTAGCTGCTTATCTGGATTTCCTCTGCAGCCCAACCTCTTCTTCTTGAGAGGGTGACCTTGACAAGAATGGGGATTATTATTGTAATAGATACTGTTGTTGGTGAATGACTAGCGGTCACACAGGGAGATGGGGTGCTGTGGAGGAGGTGGGGTAGTTGGATTGGGCTCTCTCTCTCTCTCTCTCTCTCTCTCTCTCTCTCTCCCCTGCATGTGCTGCACCTCATCAATGCTTGACTTGACATCTGGATCATTTCTTTGTCTTACTAAGCCCCCCCTCTCCCACCCGCTCCTCGTTTGCATATAAGAAAAGGCAAAGACGTGGCCTGACAGAACAGTCAAAGCAGTGTAAAATTGGCTGGCTTTTCCCCGTGTCAAAGACAAGAAAAGGAACAAAATTTGGTTTTGGCCCGTGTTCACACAAAAGCACCCCCTTCTAACTGACAACAGCTCTCATCATTAAAACATGTGTTGTCCTCTCTCTGCCATTCCAGCAAGCCTGAAAGCAGCCAGGGTGTCTATCTAGTTTTTGGAGAATGAGTAGCAGTGCTTGCAGTTAGTCTTCCATGTGTGAGTGAAAAATTTATAGCCTCCCCCTCCCCCTTCCTTTTTTTTTTTTTTTTTTTTTAAGGCTTTAATTTTCATTCTCAGACAGAAGCCGTGAGGAATGCAGGTCGCCCCTTTTTGCTGAAGGAAAGAGGGCAGCTCAGGGGCCTCCATCCGCCTCCCCCAAGGCAGTAAACAATACAGGGCGAGCCAGCCAGCTGCACTGAGGAGAGAGAGAGAGAGAGAGAGGGGGAGGCCGGATGGGGGAGGGGTCAGACAGGGATCCAGTCAGAGAAAGGCGCTCCAAGCACCTGCTGGGTGGAAGCCAGCCCACTAGCCAGCCAAAAGATCAGAGTGGAAGGAACATGGCAGTCAACCGCTCCACCATGACTGTTTGTGTTAGCAAATTGGAATTTAGCTTATCTGTTCCAAGCTGTGCAGCCCAGCACTGCCAAGATTTTTCTTTTAGGTACAGAACAGAAGAGTGTGCATGTTTTCTTCTGATGATTGATGCCTCTGTACTGGGAAAGTTGACATCATAATGGGCTATTTAGCATTCCCAAAGAGAGGGGGAAAACTGAAGATGAGATATAACTGAGATGGTTTAAACTGCCAAATATCCATGCTTGCCAGATATACTGCACGTTACATATCACCCCACCTATTCAGAAACAGTCAATGTGAATATGAGCTGATAAATCATATCAAGGTTTTAGTATTAGTGTTTTGGTTGTTGGATGATTCGTTGATTGTAGGGTTGCACAATGATATTGGAATCGTCTCGGCATCAGACAGATGTTTAGAATTGTTTAGGTTGGAGGATAAGCGGCTTAGATGATGAATAAGTCAATGAGCGAACAGACATGTAGATTTTAAACCAATATTTGATGTGACAAAAAATGTTTTGAGGTATGCAGAAATTTGAACTCCTAGTCAAATGAGTGATTTTTCTAAGTGAAAATAACACATCATCTACAGGGAAGAGACTTAAATATAGCATTTTGCACATTTTAGTGCAACATTTCTGTTTAACATATTGGAAAATATATACAATGTGTCATGCCTTTTGCACATACTGGGTAAAACAAAACAAAGTACTATGTCAAATAATATCCAGCAAGTAAATAATAATTGTGCAGCATTAAGTTTGCAGAAGTGGGTTATCTGTAGATGTTAACTTATCAATTAGTCGATCAGCTAAATGTGTGATGTGCCCAGAGGTGCCTAAACGGTTGTATTTATTGTAGTTGGAAGAGCAGGGTGTTACTGCATTTGTAACCCTACACAAATAAATGTTACTCACAATTCTCAAATAGTGCCAGTTTCAGAACTCTTTTTGTTAGCTGGGCTATATGACAGTATTTATCATTATTGTGATAAATTAAATCTAAAATGATCATGCTTTTCTGAGCATAATGTCGATATCATTAATTAAACACTTCCCATCGGCTTGTTTGACTTAAAACAGAGCGTAGTTAGATACGTTTAATTGGATTTAATGTAACACTGTATTTAAAATGTTGACTACAAATAATCAGATTAATAGTTTTTGATAGTATTTTTAAAAATGTGACATGACTTTGTCTTCTTCAACTCATCAGATGTCCAAAAAATGAAAAATCATGCATCATGTATTGGGGAAAACCTACTGAAGCATTGTGACGTTACATTACTGCCATATCTCTCAGTTCTAGTTTATGCATTAGTATTGGCAGGTATGATTGTGAAAAATATCTGCTATGAGCACCGCGGTTTTCATATTTGTGCATCCATAATTAATTATATTCTTTGTTTTGGGCTGTGCTCAGAATGCCATTCTGAAATGTGGTGCGAAGGCAACAGTCATCTCTCCGTTTGTGTGACCCAAGTTTTACTGTCAGTATATTCTTGCAGTTTTCCTCCCTTTGATGAACGTTGTGTCCATTCTAGCTGTTCCATTACTATCTGGATTTTTTTCTCGATGTCTTTGAAACCTGAAATGTGCTCATTGCTAAATGGAATGACAGCATCATTATCAGCGTCAGCTCAGTGGCTGATCACACATGAAAAACAGTTCCAGGTATTACCAGTTCTGAGCGCCTGAGTGTTCGTTGCAAATGTTTTGAAGTGGCTGCTTTCACAGGTTGAAAGAGGTCAGTGTGTTGTGACATTAACTGTAAGTCATGCATTGAATTATGAACCATGCTGTGCTTTTGTTCTGAGAGGTGCGAGGGTTTTTTTCCCCCAGTATGTTTTGAATATATGTAAAATTTATGATCCACACATTTTAGCAGCTTTCATTATCAATGTCTGCTGCTGACTTTGAGATTTGCCCTGTTACTTCCGATGTGCATGAGCTTGATTATTAGCTACACAATAAATGTTGGCTTGTCCATCTTGGGCAGCCAGCCGCACATGACAGTAATTTTATATCGCCAGTGTCTTTTCAGATTATGGGTTTGTTTAAAACTTGCGCTACTCATTTTGTGACTATAACAGAGGAACCTAGAGCTGGTTAGCTGGTGTTATGGCTTTATTGGGGAGCCAGAACACCTGTTTGGGTGCAGTGTTTTGCCTGGGAAGATAAAATAATATGAAATGCAAAATGTTGGACATTAAAATCTAGACATATTTTATTGTCACAGAGAAACTTGATGTACTTTATTTCATGGATGACATGGATGTCAGTTTCAAGTCTGTATCACTATATCATGGTCGAAAAAAGCAAAATGGTTTAGTGTCGCTTCAGAGTGTGACATACTAAAAAATCAGTTTGACCTCTTTAACATTAATTGGCAGCCTAGCATATCTTCCTAAATTTAATTTGGTTGGCTAACTGTGCACTTTAGTTGTATTATCTATTTAAAAAATCAGAGTATTAAAGAACTCTGAGTTCAGGGCACAGGTAAGGATATTTCTAATATTTGCAACTTGTAAAAAGTATTGCAAGCATATTTCATCTTCAGTGAAGTTTTTGTTAAAGGGAATGTCCCTGATTTAAGTAAAAACTTCTGCATAATTGTCCAGATGAAAACAAAGTATTTCAGAGTGGTTCGCTGTAAAATGTGCTGTTTTAGAGGAACTCACGGAGTCCGTTTTATTCGCATTGATGGTGATGAACCTGAAAGCTGTTGCATGAAATTTTTGCAAATGGATGTCTTAGACATTGTTCTAGTCCTCGATTAAAACATGTATTTTTAGGTTTACTAATATTTTACCATTCTCAGCATTACATAAAAACTCAGGCATATGTAGGCTCACTGATAATTTTGATCGTAAATAAAATGGCTTAATTCACGTTGTAAACATAGTGACCCCTGGTTCCTATCATTATCACTGTAAAGAAATGAGTTGGTAAATTTCTTAATGAACCGTTTCACATCTAACCACCCTGAATGATTTTGCTTACACCTCTGATTGATTTGTACAGAAATTAAAAATAAATAAATAAATAAATGCAATTGTCCTCTAAAGCTCATCAGCTACACCGACACATGCTTCTTAAGTAACTCACTGCAACCAAATTTTATGATGTTAAAATTCCACATTGAGAGAATTAATTTTACTTGAAAGCGTGTTTTCAGCTTCATATTGATTCTTTTACGCTCAACCTTAAGCATCATTTTCAAGCCAGAGAGCAGTAGAGCTTTATATCGATGAAAACCTCAGACTGCCACTGGATCAAATCTGTCTGTGCAGGTGCAGCACACATGACAACCTCAACTCTTTTCCTTCAGAAACAGCTCATGCTGAAAATCTCTATGAACAGTTGATGTGTTTGGGTTCAAATGTGGATTCTGCAGGAGTTCTAAGGCCACATATTGCTTCCTTAAGGCCTGTCCTTTAGTGTCTAGACTGCTTTCTAGGTCTGAGAGTATCTGGAGTGCTAAAGATTATCAGTTGTGATTTGGCACTGCTACTTGTGTATGTGAAGGGGGAGGGAGAGAGAGGAAGGTGAGATACAGCAGTAGAATTTACTCAAGCATCATGTCTGAATGAATGTCAATGCTTAGCAGCTAGAGGGGGGAAAACAGGAGAACATATGCTTAAGAACAGTGGACTTGTTTGAACGACTTGAAATAAGTAATTTGATCAGCACAAGTCAGTTATCTTTGCTAGTGAAAGACCCCGTGAAGTGGAGCTGATGAATTACTCCTTAAAGGCATGACCAAGTAGCTTTCAATGCAGACGTTTAGCTGACTTCTTCTAGCCTGTGGCTTATGTTCCTCTCTCTGCTTCTTTAAAGCTTAGAACAAATTACAGCCCTTAGATTTTTTTTTCCTGCTTTCCAATGAAATGCTTATACAAGTTCCCAACATACATGTTTGGGGCTGGTTAATGTCAACACATCTGACCAAAAATCTGTATTTGAGTGTCCAGTATTGCTGGGTTATGAATTGTCAGTACCGCTACTGGTGTCACTAGACATTGGCACTAGTCTGATACCAGCTATTAATATTAGGCTGAATCAGTATCAGCATGAATCTGATTCCTGTAACAGATTAACCATTAGGTAATGTGATGTCGGCTGTGAATTCCTTATAGTGTGGTGGTAACGTTTCAGTAGTTTGAGCATAGTAGTCTAATTGTAGTTGCTCATCTTAAGCTTAAGTGGGTTTTAAGAGTTAAGAGTTTTGAAAGAAAAACTGTTGCATCAGTATCAGCCAGTACTCAAGGTTTTGGTGTTGGATTGGTCTGTGTTCAGGGACCTATTGCACTATTACAGTAAAACCCCACCGTCTCCCATACCAAACTATAGCAAGACACTGGCATTCACACAGATGAACTTGTAAACATATTGGTTCATGTGACATTCAACATCCATACCACTTTTTTTCTACCTAGCATAGACAGCATTGTTATGATGTTTATGTAGAAATACAGCTGTTGAACTGTAGATATCATGCCTTAAAGTCGTCTAGTTGGCATGTTGTACCTCAGTCACGTATCAAACATAAAAGCTTCAGGTCTTAGGAAAAGCATGTGAAATCATGTCTCTGCTCTAATGCATCAGGAGAAATGGGCTGTTTCAGACGTCTTTGGAGAAGGCATTGGTAGGCTACGCTAAGCGGCTACAAAATCTCAAACTGTAATGTCTGTGTGATGTTTGCAGTTCCGTTCTCTCTTACTCGAACAGTGGTCAACAACCCAAAGGGTTATTTTGTCATTTAGTATAAAAATCCACCTTGGGAGCCACAACATTTTATATCCGTTTTACTCTCTTGACTGTAAATATGTCTCTGTATGTGCTAACGTCCTCGTACAGGCTAAAAAATGCAAAATTCCAGACTTATTTTGCTCTGCTTTAAGCTTTAGCTTAGCTCCAGCAGGAAACTTTTCCACAAAAGTGGAATAATTTCTTGTAAAATGTCTCTCAATGTTTTGACTTTATACAAGGCTGAAATCGCTTCACATTCACCAGTTTCTTGTTCAGATTTTCTCATTCCACCTTAAATGCTCATCTTAAGCACAATGCAACTGCACCATTTAAGGGGGAATGGAAAATGTTTTTTATAGTTTTCTTTACAGCCAAATTGTCCAGTGGTCAATTTTTAGTAGCCCCTTTTTCACACCACATGGTGTAAATGATCTAAGTGTGAAAATACTAATATTTTATTAGCCTGACTTGCAGCATATGCAACTTTTATTAGCTTTTTGCGAAGCTGCCTTTTTTCAATTTTAAATCAGTGACCTATTTAAAAAATGAAGTGCTGCATTGAGATTTAGAACCAACTGACTAATTCATGCAATGAGTCATGCATAATTGTGCTACGTTTGGTACATATGTAATAGCAGCATTTAAATGCAGAATAAGTGCACAAATGTGCCTTACTCGCATCATAAAATTGCAAACAATTAGTCAAAACAGCAAATTGGCCAGTGTGTTTGTACCTGCATTCACTTCAGAGTTGGCAACAGTCTAAAAATTACCCGATGAAAAGTGTTGGTGTGTAAAATAAACTTGGTGGAAACGAAAAACTGTTCATTTATTACTACGGTTACTTTCCCACACGGTTGCCTAAATAAGCAGTCCGGCAATGGCACATTTTGGGAAAGCGGTATCCAGTGATCTGTATGTGTCGCACAACAATATTGATTTGGCAAACAGTTGAATGCAAGTTTAAAATAAAGTTTTTTTGTTTTTTTTGGTTAACTTCTACGATGCTGTATAAAGTTTCTTTTGGGGTAGTTTTAGTTTTAACAAAAGCAGAACCAAAAAAAAACAAGTCAAACTGTATGAGATCATCTTCTAGCTTGCTATAGCTGTGTTTAGGAAACATGGGCTCATTAACTTTATTAATGCCATCTACCATGTTGCCATGATGTATTCATAAAATTATCAGTGCTGCCCAGCACTGGTTTCCAGTTTCCCTGTACTACCTCAGTTGATGAAACCTTTTCAACTTGATTTGCATATTCTCTGCTTCTTAGGCAACATTGATTGTGTCTGTGGATTGCAGCTGGAGGCGCATTTATTATTCCCAGATAGATTGATGCTGTTTTGTTTGCCGCTGTGAGAGGCAATTGTTTTATTCTCTCCGCGTTATTTCCTCCAAAGATGTCTAGTGGGAAATGTTGAATATCTGTCCTCTTAGCAACAGGTGAACAACCAGAAGCTGTTGCTAAGGGCCCCAGAAGAAAGGGAATTCATCTCCGTCTGAAAGAGTTTTCTCTCTTTGGGGAAATGTCTTTATCAAGAGGATCTTTCTCCTCTGTGTTTCAGGCTCCTCATAAACTGGTGCATTGCATCCAGTGCTCTGAGTTATAGTGATACTAATATCTTGTCGAGATGTTTTCTGTCATTTGATTTTGGTGCCCTGGGCCCATTAATCTCTTCTCTTTGCGTTTTTGTTCAGCAATTTCTGAGCTGTTAATAAGGCAACGCACAGTTTCCCTTCTGTTTCTCTTGCTCTGTATGATTATGGGAGAATTAAGTGCTGTCAGGGTCATGTTGCTGGTTTATTCATGTAGCTGATTTGTGCTTTTTAATGAGCATAATGGCAGTTCAGGGTAAATGTGGGAGAAACAGCATCCCCTGTGGTTTTCCACTCCTCTCACTTTTGAATAATGTGCAGAAATCAGTACCAGCCTCTAATAGTTCTTATTATTCAATAGCAGCTGTGTCATACCCTGACCTGTTATATTATCCCATAGCACATTTTCACTCAGGCCAAGTGTGAATTCAGAGTGTGATCATAGCAGTTGTTGAAATATTATGGTTTGTGCTGTTTATTTTATGAGCATCAGTTCTTTATTTATATTTGAATGTCTGTAAAGATGTCTTTGAAGTACTGCTGTTTGGGGTAGGCTTATATGAAGACAACTTGCAGAAGAACATTAATGTAATGTTAGTTGTGCTAGTGGAACAATCTGGGCAGCTGGTGTTTGTCTTGAAGTGTTCTTTCTTGCTTTTTGTCAAGCTGTTTACAATGGTAGATTGTAGTGTTGGGAGTCTAACCCAAGGGCTGCTTAGCATAAGGAATCATGCATGATTGTAGTACTATTTTAGGATGGATCCCTCACATTATTCATGTCATTTTATATGAGCTCAGATCAGCCAGGTCAATAGAATAGAATCTATTTATTTATTAATCTAAAGTCTGTTGTGGTAATCTAATTATTACCAGCGTTCTTGATGATTGTAGTCTCGGCCGAATGTGCCATTTTTCCTGTTTCTTTTACCTTCTGTGAAACAAGCTATAAAAATAACCTCAGGTTATATTAATCCTGTGCTAATCAACGTGTTGGTAAAACACTTTCATATACTGTTAGAATTGAGTATGGACACACTCAAAGAAGCGCTTACTTGTGTTCTCTGAACTTTTCCACCTCATAGTGTGACAGTTATTAACGCCTGAGGTGCCAGAATGTAATGCTGCACCATTTAAGGTGGAACAAGAAAACTGGACCAATTCGAACTCTGAGTATGTAAGAATTGCAAAAAAATGTATTTTATGTGGCAAAGTTCACCGTTTGCTGTGAATTCCCAACCTAATGTTGATACTAATGATGCACTGTGTTCACTTATGACAGCAAGGTAAATGGTTAGGGTAAACGAAATAATGGCTAATTTAATGTTTTTATTTAATTTTATGTTTTGTTTTCCACTTTTTTATGGAGTAAAGGCAGCACAAATTAAATAACCACTCCCATCTCTGTAACTTATACCGAGATTTATTATCCCGTGGGAATCACTCAAACATTAGATGCTCTCAGGTAAACTCACCATGGAAAACTAATCCTGTTCAAATAGTTCTTAAGTTGAATGTGAAGAATGGAAAAGTATATGGCAAATAAATGTTTCTGCATGATTGTTTAACATATAAAACATATTTTACCTGATGTTGTTTTAATGTCCAAGTAGGCATTACAGCCCTTTTTTAGCAGCGTCGTCTCATGTGGACCCGTCACATTTTCGGTCGACTTGTTTCACTCAGCGAGTGAAATGGAGTTGGGCTTTGAACTGTTAAGTGTATGCGGGTAACTCCAGCTGCCATCTGCGATTCTCAGCTTTGAGCGCTTAAACCCCCCCACCCCCACCCTGCGGAAGGCCGGGTTGTATTTCATCCTTCAGTGTGTTATCCAGGCCTGTTTGGACTTCTGCTCACCCCGTCAGTGCTTAAAGCACGTTTTACTGACTAGTCATAAGCCCATTCAAAGAAGGCTATGGAGCAGGTCTCTGAAGTCTAATGTCCTCCGCGACCACAGTCTGCAAGAAAGGTTGATTATAATCACATTTTGGGGGGGTTTATTGCCACCGTGTTCAGCCAGGTCCTTCAGATTTTACCTTATTCCATGCTTCTCATGGTAGATTGTTGAGATGACTGTAAATGACTTTATCCTTATAAGTGATCCTCACTGCTGGTTAGCGCATGCAAACAAGCAGTGACTCAGTTGTATGCAGAGTAAAAATTAAAGTGTCAGTTTGACTGAAAAAACTAACATGCCTGACTGAATAGAGTAGTTTGAGCAAGCTCATCCTGAATGAGTGTCCATTCTAAAAAGATGTGACACAAAGTACCTTTAGTAAACCATTTTGAAGGAAGATACAAGGGCTGTGTTATTAGCATCATACTTAATTGCTGTATTGCTGCTGTCAGGAGAAAACCTCATATTTCTAAAACGATACTTTACTGAAGAAGAAAAAACCTTCTGAACTTCGAACTGAGGTTAATGGAAAACAGTTATTTGAAACCAGCCATCATGCATTTCCGAACTGCCACTAATGCAACGTCGCTGCATCAACACACTTGGATGGGAATGATAATTCCCAATTCTGTTACACCTGCTAACAGGCGGCTACACTGGTTAGTGTTCAGTAGATTGATTGGGGGGTGGTATGCCTTCATTTGCAATTTCATTTTTCACATGAGCACGAGCCGTTTGTGACAAAAATAAACATAAACATAAAAATAAACATACATTACATTTTCCTTTTTTTTTTTTTTTTTTTTTTTCTTTTCTTTTTTTTTTCTTTTTTTTTTTTTTCTTTTTCTTCTAACTGACCAACATACAAATACATGTTCATTAGCACTAGGGGTGCATTTTAGGACATCCTCATCCGTCTCCGTCAGAATCGCCAACATTCCTCAAGATAAAAGTCCAGAACTTTCTTCAAGTCTCCAGAAAAAACAGTCATGACTCACATCTGGTGACTGAACATCAGACCAAATGCTGTCAGACCAAACGGCCTCGGAGAAAAATGATCAGACCAAACGCAAGCCTGGTCTAGCACAGACTGGTTCGTATGACTTAGAAAAGTAATGTGTATCTCGATATAAATGCCAGTGTAACATTTTTACAGCTTTTTCTGAGGCCATTTGGTCCGATACTTTGTCACAACAAAGTATTAAATACTCTACACACTTTCAGAAAAAGAGTGAAACTGTCAGTGTTTACATTCCTGAAAGCATAAAATCACCATTGAACTATATTTTCCCACAGTGAAAGATTAATTACCAAAGAGCAATTATGAATACAGGCATGTTGAATGGTACTTAAGTACCTATACACATGAAGTGTCATTAATTTTCACTGTACTTGGTAGCAGAGCGTTTACAGTTAGTATATGGGTTTGAGTGTCCAGTTGGTGCTGGCAGAGTTGATTGCGTGGGTTGGAACTGTTATTTTCTTTCATTAAATATTTGCGTTGAATAATGTATTGCTCACTGTCTTCTGTGTATTAATGAACCATTCATAGACATTGTTCCATTCGATGTCCTCTGTTTCACCAGATAGTAGTGCTGCACTGTTTAACAGATTAGATTCTGATTATCTATGAATTAACATGGCTGATAACCATGTGCTACAGTAGATGTTGGGCTTGATAACTGCCATGTGACTAGATCAGCCGTGTATGATGGATCACCACTGTACACACTGTTAATGGGAAAGTGTCTGTTGCCTCTTTTTCTCATAATGCTTTGTTGTTGTTGATGATGTTGATGTTGTTTTTTTTTTTTTTTTTTTTTTTAAATAACTCATTCACTGTCAAAGAATTTGGCCAAAAGCCTCTCCAATTAGAAATGTTCATAGGGCTAGGGTGCAAGTGCTCAAAACAATCTAGATTGAAATATCCCCTTCATAAAAGAGGACTCCGGCATGCTTGAGCAAGGCTCTTATTTTCTGTAAAAGCTGACAGCTGGACGATGACTGTTCGCACACCAGCAACCACTTTGGCAAGTCATGTGTGATCATAAATCACAAAGTGGTCTAGATGACATTAGATTTTCTCTCTAGTGTTAAGTTTCACACGGCAGCTAAAAGAAAAGTAATGGAAAGTCTGAGCCTGTTATGAATGTGATAATTATCCTATTGGACTTCTCCGAGGGTGTCTCAAGGCCCCTTTCTTTTTTCATCTAATCTCAATGTTTTTCCTCTTTATCTGAACTTGTATTCCACTCTAGTTCTGAAAGTCAACAGATTTTTCTTGCCATTTTTTGTCTGCCTAGGTAGGTTTCTTTACATTGAAGCCTTCATGTTTCTCTTTTGCTGCTGGGCTGTGTGGAGTTCAAAATGTTGTGTGGTTTCACCTTCTTGTTTGAGATCACTTTGCCTTCCAGACTGTCTCTGTCTTGTTTCTGGTCCGTTAACTCTTGTGGTTGTATAGCACAGGTAGAATCAATTACTGGCAGTTCCAGTGTTCATACCCACCACAGCCTGAGTCTTAAGTAAATGACTTGGAGTTCACACTATGAGATGCTTCCTTTTCCTGAGCCTTTTCCTGAGCCTTTTCCTGAAGTGCAGCTTAAGTAACTCAAAGGACGTCCTCATTCTAATGAGGTCCACAATTTGTGAGGGGTACGTCAGGGCTAGAATCTGGGGCATGAGCTTTTTTGCTAGGTGCTTCAGTGCTCACTCAAAGTCCTTTACTTCAGCCTTTGAGGTTTTTGATGTATTGTAATGACTTAATCTTTTTAATTTTAAAATACTAAAATGATTTTACAACCTTGTTTCCAAAAATGTTTCGAAGCTGTGCAAAATGTAAATAAGAACAGAATGTAATGGTGTGCAAATTTTTTAAACCCTGTATTTCATTGAAAATGATACACAGACAACATATCAAGTGTTGAAACTGAGAAATACTTTCTTTTTTTTTTTTTTTTGGTATGTTCTCCACTGTGTTGCATTACCCCTTCTTTTAACAACGCTTTGTGTTTGGAAACTGAAGAGACCAACTTCTTTCATTTTTCGTTCTATGATGTGACAAATGTTTTCACTGGGCGACAGGTCTAGACTGCTGGAAGGCCAGTTTAGCATCCGGACACTCTTACTTTGGAGCCACATGGTTTTAATACATGCAGAATCTAAAATGAGCTCAGACCCAGAGAAGGCGGCAGCGTTTCTGGATCCTTTTCGTATTTGGTTTCTTAGTATGGTAAAGTTTTAAATTGTATTTGTGGATGCATCGATGAGCTCTGTTCACAGACAGTGGTTTTCAGATGAGTTCCTGAGCCAATGCAGTGATTCTACAGTGATTTCCAGTGCAGTGCCTTATTAGGTCCTGAAGATCATGGCAAGCCGATATGTTTTCAGTCTTGTCCCTTGCATACAGAGATTTCTCAGTTCTCTGAATCTTTTAATGATGTTATGTATTGTAGGTGATGATCTCTCCAAATTCTCTGCTGTTTTGCCACTGTGAACTCCTTCCCATCTTAGCCTCTTTGGAATGCTCTATTTATGTGCGGTCATTTTACGGGCCTGTTGCCAATTAACCTAATTATTTGTGAGATGTTCCGCCAGGTTTTTAAGCGTAACACGACTTTATCAGACTTTTGTTGCCTCATCCCACCTTTTTTGAAACATGCTGCTGGCATCAAATTAAAATGGGCATGTATTTCTCAATAAACATTAAATTTCTCAGTTTCGACATTTTGATATGTCGTCTTTCTACTATTGTCAATTAAATCTAGGGTTTGCATAATTTACACATAATTGCATTGTGTTTTTACATTTAGCACAGCGTCACAGTTTTTTTTTTTTTTTTTTGGAAACATGTTTGTAATGAATTCTAATACTGAAAAAAGTATGCACATATTTGTAGGGAGACTGATTAATCACTGAGGGGAAATGTGGGTAAAGACAGAAATCCACTTCGTCCGTTGTTGTAGATAAGTCATCCTTGAAACTTTCACTTTTCACAAAGTGAAACTAAGTGAAAACATCCTCTACAGAGAACCAACTTTTAATGCACAGCTTCATTTTTCATGCTTTTTGTTTACCATATTGAAAAAACCTCAAACTGTTGCAAGGTCCACATTTTGTGTGCGTGTGCGCGCGTGTGTATGTGCGTGTGCAATGTATGTATTTTTATTTATTTATTTATTTTTTGACGTTACATTCATCATTACAAGCTGAACAGAACGTCAATTGGCACCAATGGCACCCAAACGTGTTCATACAGAAATGTAGCATATGTAACTGTACATACTATAAATCGTTGTGTATTGTGTTTTGTTTTTTTTTTGGGTTTTTTTTTGTTTTGTTTTTTTGGTCTGTTTTTCACTGCTGTGAAATTCATTATGTAATTTGTAATTAACCATTCGCTGAAGAAGCACAATGTAATTAACTTGTGAGCACAAAGATTTCCATCCCTGCTAACAGAGATCTTGTGTGTCTTTCTTTCTGCAGATGGAGTCTCCGGTCTCCACCCCAGCCCCTCCCCCTCTCCACCTCGCCTCAGTGGGAAATACTGACATCGCCTCTCCGTGTGAACAGCTTATGGTGCGGACACGCTCCGTGGCTGTCAACACGTCTGATGTGGCCTTAGCCACGGAGCCAGAGTGCCTGGGGCCGTGTGAGCCAGGCACCAGCGTCAACCTGGAGGGCATCGTGTGGCAGGAGACTGAGGACGGTAAGAACTCAGGACATCAGTTTATTTTTGGAGCCTAATGGTGACCACCATGGCTGAAATATTTTCTATGTAGTGTTTTGGTGAAAAATCAAGTACACAAATTTCTCTCGAGTGTTGCAGATCATGCCAGGACATGTTTGGTGACAGATAAATTGCTTAAAAATGTATTGATATTTCAACCTGATTATTGATGTGTTTATCATACTATGCTTAAGTGGCTCTGACGACATTGCTAACATCTCTGCCAGGCTTGAGCTGATTAATAGCATCAGGATTCCATCTGTTGTGATTGCCTATTAAGTTGGCTTATTTAAATAGCAGCAGTTGTCTGGTTGTCTGTTGCTTTAAAAATGCTCAAAAGTAATCTTATAGTTTTTTTTATATTGTAGTATATGTCCTATAGTGGTAATATAACAGCAATGTTGTTTCTATGTAACAAAAAATGGCTAATGAAGAAATGTGAAGCATTTAGCAGTTAGTATTAAGAACAGCCTCTCAGTCAGGTTCTTTTCAACGCATACTGAAAATGCACTCAAACAGTGTGCTGATGTGTGATTTTAGGTTTTATTGACTTTCTATGCTTCTTGAAAAGCACCTCTCACTTGTGTGCCACTGCGCCCTCCCCACGATAGTATCTTCAGTTAACATTGTCTATGGAGCACGGTCAAACAATGGCATATTGTCCATGATATAACCAAGGCTGATGTCTGCATATTGTTGTTTTTGTGTGTTTGTAACACCTAAAGAAATGAATGTCATTTTTCTATAATGTTAATCTACTTAGTCCCAACCCCTCGCCAAGTACCTCTATAGTGCATCACGCAGGTGGAGGAATTTTGCAGCCTCAGTCGCACAGGGAAGGGATTGTGAAGTGCCTCTATTTTCATCTCTCCTGTAGCCATCTATTTAATGACCGGGCAGTCATGTACACGTGGACATGCAGGCATGTAAACACACTATATGGCCTTAGCACTGGCAAAGAAATGTAGTACCACATTTTTAGTGGCACACATGAGCACCTTTTAAATCATCTTATATTATTATTCAGAAATAACCAGATGAACAGTGGGTAGAACTGATAGACCTTTGGGCCAAATCAAGTAGTAAAGTCTTAATTGTCAGAGGCTGCCCTTTCAGATGAGCTACATTAGCATTAATTAGGAATGCTAGTAATTTCTACGTTTTATAAATGTTTATGTATCAGCCTAAGCACATAAAACATCTTGCATCAGCACGTTCTATTAGCTTCCACTAGCTATATTAGCTGCGTTTGTAGCTGCAAAGAAATGTATTTTGGATTTCAAACATGTCTTGGTTAAGCAAATGCTTTTGGGCTAAATGTGATGTCTTTTCAAAAGATATATTTTATACTTTTTTTGAAGGAACTGCTACTTTTTAATATAAGATTTAGCACATTTGTTTTTAATCAGACCGAGAAACATCCAAACGTCTTGCTTGCTGCAGTCTGTTTTTATCTCAAAGCCACTTCCTAGTTAATTAGAACATTAATTGATTCTTGGCACCGGTGTTTGGATGTAAAGTTTGGATTCTGCAGTGCTGTTTTTCACTTCAGTTTCTTTTTTTTTTTATCATCAAAGCCACAGTTATGCCGCAGAATCATGCACTGAACACAAAAAGTACCAAATCCTTAAATGAGAGCACACACAGGCTGTGGGTATAGGCAGGCGGGTGGAAACCGCCCACACTGTGCCTGCTGGTACCCTTCAAGCAGCGGCACATAAAGAGGCCGCCTCATCAGCATTCAGTGTGCTGGTCGCTTAAGTGTTTGCTTTCTCTCCTGCCATGGGGATGCTTTCTCTGATTCACTCTGCGCTTCTTTTAGCCACTCTTGCATGTGTGTGTATATGTATGTGCATGTGTGTGTCAGGGCTGTAGAGTGTGACAGTCGTATGCACATTTGCAATTATAAATATACTGGGATAAGAAAAATATTAATAAGTGTGTGCACATAGTCACACTTTGCATTACTATCATTTGAGGTTGGCTAAATCAGTGAAAGGAACCAATTGTTTTGTGGCCATTTTATATATATATATCACACACACAAACATATACACATGTACTGTTGAGGCACATTATTATGACCACTTCATGTTCACAAGCTGGTGGTGGCAGCATTACGGTCAGAGGATTGTTTCTGTGGCATACTATGGGCCCAATCTCTAGCCTATATGCAGGGCACCTTCAACCAATCTGGGTATGAATCCAGATCACATACCACACACACCCATACATGATGATTTGTCTTCCCTGGGGCAGATGGGATCTTCCAGCAAGGCAGTGTGACATGTCACACGGCTAGAAATGTCCAACATTGGTTGGAAGAACATGACCAAGACTTCCAAGTACTACCTTGGTCCCCTAATTCCCCAGACTTAAACCAAACTAAGCATCAGTGGGACCACCTTGGTCGTTGTGTTCGCTCTATGGATCCTTCCCCATGCACCCTCCAGCAGTTGTGGAATGCACTACAGTCAGCATGGCTCCAGATACCTGTGACAACCGACCAGGTTATTCTGGATATTAGCTGGTGGTTATAATAATGTAACTCGACTGTTTACAAGCATACATAGATAATAGCATTCATAGACTTTCTGCTATTGTCCACCATATATTGTCTTCAGTCTCAACATTTGTTTGTCGTACAGGCTTTTTGGATCTGCTTTAAGTAAGAGTTCTGCTGCCACTCTGATGCACTGATTGGTCAGCGAGGTTTTAATGCTAGGATAAGATGCAGAAAATAGAACACTCTTCTGAATTCTGTCAGTTTAGGACTTGTGTTGAAAGATGACCATTCATATGATAGCTGATGTTAGGGTCAGAAACAATGAAAGAGAGCTAATCTGTTGGCCCATCATGTTCTGAGGAGAAAAATATAAAAATATATATTTTTAAAATATAGTACTACATCCTTAGCCTGCTAGTACCATGGCTACCTCCTAAATAAGTATATGTATAGCCCTTTTTGTCCATGTGTGCATGACAGTCCTCTAACGAAGTTCGAGAGCTTCCGGGAAGAAAGGAGAACAAGTCTATATACAATCCCAGGCTCAGGCCACTAAGGCCACTGAAGCCCTCCACCTAGTTAATCTACTGGAGGGGTGTAGTCAGGGGGGTTGCTGGTCCCAGGCTTCTCTCATCTGCTCCCCCTGTGGAAAGCATGTAGGAGGCAAGACAGTCTGTTCTGCAGGTGCTGGATTTGATCATCTTTCTTGGCTGAGGGAGCTCTTGGTCCACCAGGGTGCCTCTGTCTTTTTTGAAGTCTTTTTTTTTTTTTTTTTCCTCCTCATTGCAGAAGCGGGCAGATCTGTATCTTGGTGACACTTTGTGTGGGTGGAAAGTGGAGCAGCAAGATCCTGTGGCAGAGAAAATGTCTTTCAAGCACTTTGAGATGGCTTTTGGTTGTGCTCGACTCCCTTAAGGATGTCTCAGTCTATCTGCCCACATCTTTCACAAGCTTGAGTTGTTATGTCCTGGTGCTGCCCGCATTGCTGTAGTAAAAGGCAGCGTCGGACCAATTTCCAAATGTCCATTTTCCTGTTTGTGAAATACTTAGGATAATTGGTTTCAGTGTGTACATGGTATGTTTGCTTACTTGAACACGAGAAACCTGTACAAGTCACCTGTTTTAGTGATTTAAATGTTGAATTACTGTGCCAGGTGCACTGCCATCTAACCTTGTTGGCCTCCCTGTTGTACTAAGTGGACCAACACCCAAATATCTGGTCATTTATGGTCCTATGGTGTTTACCTCATCCAGCAATGGAACATAGACTCTAGATGAAAAATGTGTAGAAACAGAGAGGGCCCGTCTACAGGCAGTGATGGTAAGCCTACAACGTGCGCCTACATGGTAGGTGTATAGTGATCAAATGTAATCTTGGAACACCCATCATACTTACATTTATTTATTTAAGAATTATTTAATTTGTCAACTTATGGAAAATGTCCTTTACCATATTCAGAAGTACATATTGTTAGCTGTATTATAACTTATGAATCAGTACTTGGGGTCCAACTAAACAATGGCAAAATAGAAAACTTTCACTTAACCTCTGTTTTATTACACAGAAGATTTTGGGATATCCAAATGCACATTGAAACCAGAGATTTGCAGTGCAGCTCCTGGAGAGCCACCATCCAACACACCTGACTTAATTTCATTAACATTCTCAAAAATACTGCTTTAGTAAACCTGACTATTTAGTTGATTTGTCAAATATCTGAATCGGTCAAAAATATTGTCTTCATTACAAATTGTAAATTCCACAATTTACAATCTAAGGCCCATGGGCCAAATCAAGCCCTTGACACAGTCCTGTTGAACCCTTGAGATTATTTAAATTTCCTATTGATTTTAGCCTGTTCCACTCTGAGATGCACTACAGTCCCCAGCAGGCACTGCAACATAGTGTGAGTTCTGGGCCTCTTCCCCCAGCAACAGTCTATGGACCAGCAGTTACATATAAAGAAAAAAGACAGGTGTTGAGTTCAAGCAAATAGACAATTTTAAAAAATACCAAAAACTATTTATTTTTATTTATAATTATTTTTGAATAAGTATTCAAGGCCTATTTTTGCTGTTGCAGTTTTAGCTTGTTTGAACGCTGTTCCGTTGGGTCATGGCAAAATGTAAAAATGAAATGAAAAACACAGCTGGCCCACAGATCTGCTGAGATTTTTTCAATATGGCACTGTTAGTGGTTGAGTTTGACTCCCCTGATCTAAGCTGAAAAATGGACTGAAGTGGTAGAGGACACTGAAAGTGTGTCTTTAGATATTCAAAAGAGAAGCCTGGTTGGTTATCAGATGTGCACACTTGCTTTACTTGACCTCTTATGCTCCATGGTATATTTTGGTTTGTCCATCTGAATTTATGTGACCAAGTCATAAGGCAAATTATTCAGTAACTGCATGAAATAAATGCAATTTTTTATTTATTTACTTATTTTGTAAAAGTTCCCCTCAAATGAACAGAAAATGTTTTATGAACTACACATATTGCCATATACTTACAACTTACTGCTGAAAGCCAAAAAATCTTTAATTTTTACAGAGCAGATCACTGATGAGATGCAATCTGTTTATAGTTTATAGCCCAGATTTGTGGAAAAATGGGTTAACTTTCAGTAGAAAAAAAAAATCATGAGTTCAGCATCTTTTATTATAAGGGTTTTAAAGTTATATCACCATCTATTTGACTGGAAAAGACTGTTACAGCCTCATACTACACTCACCATCTGAAGGTAGCTTATGAAATATGAAAGTTATAAAGAATGTGACAGTATGTAGTGAAGGTGGACATGGAGATGGTTGGTGAGAAAGTAGAGGAGGCAGTGGATAGGGCAAGATGGAGGCAGATGATCCGCTGTGGCGACCCCTAAAGGGAGCAGCCAAAAGAAGATGAAGAATATGACAGCGCGCTTTGAAATCACCGGTGGTTCCAAGAGCTTAAGACTGTATGTTCTCAGTGAATTACTGGGATCATTTTGAGTTTCATTTAGTAAACCTGGTCGTTATTGTTGGTTGTTACATCACTTCTGAAAGTTACAAAAGAATGAATAAAAATTTTAGCTTGTAAAGTAACGAATAAACTAATAAGACATTGTATTGAGAAAGTGTCCCAAGGCTACTTTTGAGCACCGTGTACAACAAGTGTACGTACAGAATGTACTTGGTTTAAGAAAAGTTTTGCCAGAGTAAGTGCTTATACTACATTTAATATGGTTGATCCATGTTTTCTATAGTTTGCGCTTTCTTTCACTTTTCTTGAAGACTTCCCTGACTGTTTGTGCCAAACACACCCTTATCAGCAAAGCTGGCTTTTGCTCAAAACTGTGGAGCTTCAAAGCTGCTTCAATTTAAAGCTTTAAAAGTTCAGCTTTTAGTGAAAAATTGAGTGTAAACTTGCTATGAAAACCTTTTTTCCTCTGTGTTTATCTGGACATCCAGAAAAGACACATTAAAAAACAGGCTTGTCTATAGAAGATCTTTAAACTGTATGTTGTTATAAGCCAGTAGCCAAAAGTGAGGCTGTCTCTGTGTGAAAGGAATAGTTTGACTAAACGTGCTAACATGGCTAACAAGTGAAGCGTAGGAGCTACCAGTTAGCATGGCAATATTTGCATAGTGCCAAAGGGCGGCATATTAGGTACTAATCTTAATTTGCTGTTAGCAGTATTAGCTTTTTTTTGACACTGCTGTTCTTTGACACAATTTTGAGGATAATCTCCAGCTACCCAAATGCTGAAGTAAAAATTGTAAGCAAATGAGGAAGCCATTAGCAAAATGTCAAACAGAGCAGTTTTCTACATGGTTATTGAAATGATGCCATTTGTGCCATGCTTTAGTTCAGCTTTAGGGATAAAATCAATTGGAACCCACATCTCTGAGGCTTAAGAGTATGCGTACTTAATTACAGCGCTGATGAAATACAGCATGTTCTTCCAGCCAACCCAAATCAGCAACAGCTCTGTTTTCAGTTCCATGCAAAAACAAGACTCTGTTCCAGTGCATTGTTATTTTTGACTGCAAACCACAGATTTATCCATTATTCTCCGATTTGCTGTGACTCAGGTTCATATATGAAACCAAGTGGGCAGAAAAGCTTTCAGTTCCCAATGAGACAGCGTGAGGCAGGTATTTCAGATGATGTTTCAAGGCATCACTGACACAGATCCTCTTGGCGCGGAGCTGAAGGCGCACCGGGGTCACGCTGGTGCCTCGTCCACCCTCACAAGCTTCACATGCTGATGCCTCCAAATGTCAGCCCTAAATCTTCAAGTTTATTGCTCTTGAAGCAGAGCCCAGAAAGCCCTCTGCTCTGAGACGGGCAAAGGGCCCGGTGCCAGGGAGTACGGCTGGACCCACAGCTCTTTTGCCAGTGTACTGATGTCACCCACCGTGCTGCACCTTCCCCACAGCAGTTTTTACAGCCACTTGTGCCTTTTTTTTTTTTTTTAACATGCTTTGCTGTTCCATGTTTAATCACACAGTTTGTATTGCACATTTTTTACACGTGGTATGAGCTGGTATTTTTATTTCAATCCAGTGTTCAAATGTGGCTGTATATAAAAGAAGTTGTCAACCCTGTGGAAGATGGGCAGTTCACCTTTTTTTCTCATTTTCGAGTTTTGGCTCTACCGGTGGCTTTTCTGAAGCTGCATCCCCAACCCCCCCACCCCCAATATACTGTTTGAACACTTTTCAAATCAAGTTTTATCCTCTTTTATGTATAGTTACATGAGTTACAGTCAATGCATAATTGCCTGGTTATGTAATAGTTGTTTGAGCTCACAGCAGTACTTTTACACAATTGTTAGCTTTCACAGTGATATTTTTTTATAGCAACAAACAGGCAACAGATGAAAATGCATGTAATTCACATCCTGTGTTAATACAAGACAGCTGAAAATGCTATTGAGCTTCTGACTGCTGTAAGTGCTATAACACTTTTAGAGGGCAGAAGTTAATAATGTTTATTTGAACTCAACCTGTTTCTGTCATCAGTTGGGAGCTGCTGAGTATTGACAGCCAACGTGGTTGCATACACTTAAGGGGACAATGAAATGATTAATTGCTTGGTTAATTGAATGGTTAAATGGAATTATTAAATGGTTAATTATTTATATGCCAACTAATCAGCTAAAACTTCACAGTTGTGACAATCCTATATGTAGCCCTTAACACTTGGCTACACAGCCATAACTGTGTCACTTTCATGACTGTTATTGCTAAACTGTACACATTCTGGTCCCTTCGTGGCAGAGTGGTCACGTTAATGACCGATATGGGTCACTTACAACAATGAATGTGAGCCGTCACAGAAGAGAGTGGATTTGAGTGGAAAAACCAATGTGAACATAGCCACACAATGGCAGTTAACACTGCTGTGCTATGAAAAAGTCCAACTGGAAGACAGCAGCGTTGATGATGCGTGAAGGGCCCGGAGCTCAACCTCCTAACTGCTTTAGAGGTATTTATTAATGGACTGTAAGAGCACAGGGAGGACGCATGCCAAGCTTCTGTTTGTTCCGCCGAGGCCTTTGAAGGGCATGAGAGGTGAAATCATTGGCCATTCACCCCGAGTTAGCCCTCGGGTTCAGACAGGTGGCCGGAGGAACGCTAATGACTCTGGGTGAAAGAGGAGGGGGCCTACGCTAATGTGCTCCTCCAGTGACCCCATTGACATTTTTCAAAGGGACGGCAGTAAGCTTTGCTCTGGCAGTCTGGCAGGCCCCCCGTGTGTGACATGAGGGGAGTGGGAAAGAGTTACACGTGGTATGTTTTAGCAAAACATGTTTCATTACTTATGAGGACATTAGAGCTTTTGTTGGAGGGTGTTTATCTGTGTTAGCACTAAAGGAATGACTGCATTTGCTACGTTTGGCACGTAGTGTGGATCTTTGTGAGTAAAAGGAGGAAAATGACTGAATCTGTCTTTAAAATCCAAATGTTTTAATGAATAGGCTGTACGAATAAGGGAAACCTACATACCGCTCTACTTGACTTCATATCTCTCTGACTTTTGTCTAAATGTGTCTGTGGTTCATTTTAGTGTGTTTAAAATGAAGCATTTTGTAAGATGAAATGGAGCCTGGATTGTTGTTTCACTTAGTGCTTTACTGTTAAAACTTTATCCTGAAGTGTCTGTGACATAATCTTAAGTCTGTGTTCCTGGGTTAGCTCTGCCAGATGCAGTTTATCAACCATTATGTGCTGACACCAACACCACGGTGCAATGGCTGAGACGTTTTCAGCCACATTTAGCCTTTTTAACTGCTAAGAGTGCATAAATATAATGTCAGCCAGTTTGATTATTACTGCTCTGACGGAAGCGCAAAATCATAGTGATGCCCTCATCTCACCCAAACAAGCCTGTCTAGTGGAACTCTTTGATCCTATGCCATGCACATGCCCTTTTATTTGCTTCAGCTGTTGTCGCGCTGTAACTACACCTCTACTGGAAGCGGAGGCAGGGACTGCTCAGTGCTGCAAAGTCAGATGGAGGACACCATCAAACAATTTTCCCCCAGAAATGACTCACTGTGCACCTTGCAGCCTCTTAGCTGCTGTAATCATGAAGCAGGCAGTAAAAATAGGAGGGTTGCTTTGAGAGCGCTGCCCTCAGAAACCTCCATTTGATCTGTTTTAAATGGGAATGGCGCATCTGCCACGGTTGTGCAAGGAATACAGAAAGAGAGAGAGAAAGGGAGAGCGGCCGCTCATGAATGAGTCACAAGGTTGAAGGAAGAACTCTACTGTATAATTGTGCCGTTGAGCCTTTGTAGAGATGACAAAGGGAGAGGACTTATTCTGCTGCTATAATGAGAATCCTCTTTTCATCTTTTATAGGGATGCTGGTGGTTAATGTGACATGGCGGAACAAGACGTATGTAGGTACGCTACTGGACTGTACTCGCCATGACTGGGCTCCCCCTAGGTATGTATAAGGATATAATACGTCCTTATCTCCACTTCAAATAAAAATCACATCTAATGAAACCCTTTCAAACCAAGACAGGCACACATGCAGCGTCTTCAAAGCAGGGCACCTCATGCAAAATCTTTCAGTTCTGCATAATGTAGTTAACATTCTAAATAGATACAGTTACAAAAAAGAATATCTAATCTAGTTTATTCAATCCACTCATCCAGCCATGCTGGTTTATCTGGGCCGACTGTGACAGGAGCTGCTGTGGAGCATGATTAGATCCTTGGCTCTGCTGCACTGCTTCCCTATCAGCTCTCAAAGGCACAACCTGTGCCTGTCTGTCAGCTCTCCTTAGACACGGGTTCCTCCTCCCCCCCTTGGGAGCGTCAGTAAGCCAGGTGTATCCCACACACTTCATCTTAAGCCTCAGGGAGGAGGCCAGACACAGTCTGCTCTGAGCCTAACAGGAAAGGATAAGAATAGAACGCTCTCTCTAGCAGGAGACAGAAATCCAAATATTGTCCCAATCCATTTTCACTCTTGAGTGATGAGGCATATTAACATAGTGTTGATGGTGTACTCAGTAATTGCTTGACATCAAAGAGGATTATGATGATTTATTCATTTGAACATGGTTGACTGCAAGTTTTAAAATCCATTTGACATGCATCATGATCCTTTCATAGCCTGACAAAAATGAATAGGTCAGCCACTGTGCTTAAAACTGTTGAATAATTAGTCTTGCATTACAGAAGATGAGGCTTAATTTCCAGTTTTTATTAACAAATTCAAGTGTGTCTCTTACGAGAACACAGTTGCAATAAGGCAGATTAAAGCATGCTTGATCTACTGATCTACCAGTACTGAAGTTTAATCTCTTACTTTCTTTAGTCCTTCCAAAGATTTTTCACTTGTGTTTCCACTTCTGTTGTATATTAATTTGTGATGCCGAACATGCATAATCTAGCGCGATGTCATCCGAATTGCACATCACTGCCGTATTTTATAGCTAATCTCATGCCAACTTTTCAATGAATTTTTTAGGTTCTGTGAATCTCCTACGAGCGACTTGGAGATGAGGAATGGCCGTGGCCGAGGTAAGAGAATGCGTCCGAACAGCAACACCCCAGTCAATGAGAACAGCAATTCCTCTGACAATAAGGCCAGCAACAATAGCAAGACCAGAGCCGGATCCAACAGCAAGGGTCGGCGTGGCAGTCAGAACTCTTCTGAGCGGAGAACCCCGCCTAATAGCAACACGGAGGATGTCAAAGCCAGTCCTTCATCAGCCAGCAAGCGCAAGAACAAGCCTGCTTCTGACATGGAGCCCAACTCAAGCTCAGAGGACACTAAAGGCAACAAGCGTATGCGCACAAATTCTAGCAATGCAGTTACACCTTCCGGACTCTCTATTCCCACCATTAAGACTGAGTGTCTTCCTCCTCCTCTAGATCGCAACTGCCCCTCACCAGTACTTATTGACTGCCCATACCCCAACTGCAACAAGAAGTACAAGCATATCAATGGTCTAAAGTATCACCAGGCTCGTGCTCATAATGATGATGACATAAAGCTGGACATGGACGGGGATAGCGAGTACGGGGAGGAGTCGTCCCTCCACCCTGAACCAGGCAGCTGCAATGGAGCCTCTGTCTCACAGAAAGGGTCTCTTTCCCCTGCACGTTCAGCCACTCCTAAAGGAAGAGGATTTGATGCTCAGAGCTCATCTCCTTCCCCTGGGAAATTCGGCTCCAAGTCTAAGAAGAAGAACGGAGAAACAGATGTGGAAGCTTGTGGCATCCCAATGGATGGCTGTGAGGATGGGCCTTCCCTCACTGACGATGCCAGCAATGACGGCATGGAGGACAAGAAGTCCAAAAAGTCCAGCAGCACAAAGGCTGATAAGCTGTCCCAGAAGAACATGAAGACTTCCAGACCAATGGCGCCAGCCATCCCCTCTCAGCAGATGTACTCTCTACAGCAAACGCCGTTCAGCACAGGGAGCCCCAGTCATCCTCCGTCAATGAGCTCAATGATGCAAGCCATTCCCAAGAGCCCTCAGATAAAAGGCATTCAGCCGAAAACGGGTGTGTCTGGAGAGTGCTCTCCCATGAACCCTGTTCTGGGGAACCCAAAGGACAAAAAGAAAAAAGACAAGAAAAAGAAAGAGCCTGGTAAGGATGCAGACAGCCCCAAGCCTGCAGGTAAAGGCGGGAAAGCTGAAGGGGGGAAAAGCCCCTACTCAGAGTCCTCTGATCCTGGAACCAGAAGCGAAGGCCATTTAAATGGCTCTTCGGATCTTCACCAGAGTCGTCTGGCCAGCATCAAGGCTGAGGCTGACAAGATCTACAGCTTTACAGACAATGCTCCTAGCCCTTCCATTGGAGTAGCAAGCCGTATAGACAACACTGGACAGCCGGCCACTCCCCTCCATGTGCAGAATGGGGCTGATAACTTTTCAGTGAAGACAAACAGCCCTGCATACTCAGATATCTCTGATGCTGGTGAGGATGGTGAGGGTAAAGTGGAAGGTGTAAAGTCTAAGGCAGAAGATCCATCTGTAAGGGAAGGGGCAAAAAAGGCTCTGTTTCCCTCACAGGCCTCCAACAAAGAGTCACCTTATTACACTAGCTATGACAACTACTACTCTCCAAACTATGCCCATCCTAGCCCTGGCAGCGCTAGCACTGGAGGTCCAGTGCCAGATGGCCAAGCCATAAAGGTGAAGAAAGAGGAGGAGCAGGAATTGAGCGAGGAGAAAATTAAGCTAGAGGCTCAGGAGGAACGCAAAGCAGACACAGTCTCTTGTCCACCACATCAACAGCAACAGCAGGCCTCAGTCATCCAGCAGCGCTCTAACATGTACATGCAGCCTCTGTACTACAGCCAGTACTATGTTCCTCCCTACAGTTACCCAGACCAAGTTTATCACAACCACCTCATGAACACTAACCCAGCCTACCGGCAGCAGTACGAAGAAAGGCAGAGGCTGATGGCTGAACAGCACAGGGTAGCTGAGAAGAAGAGTGATGCAAGTATGAAGGACAGAGAAGGGTCCATGAAGGAGGACTGGAAGCAGAAAGGTCCTGTTCCCCCAGGGCTCACAAAAGCCCCCAGTCTCTCCGACTTGGGCAAGCCACAGGTACCCGGCAAACAGAGAGATCCGTCTTCCGAGCCAGCCAAGTCGGTCATCATCCCCAAAGGGGAGGAGGCTAAGCTCCAGCCCCAGCAGACTGAGGGCCTGAAGGTGAAGCTTAGTGAAGGTGGTCATCATGGCAAAGAGGACTCCAAAACGGGAGTGGAATCTGCCAGGACGGGCATGGAGCAGGCCATGTGGTATAGACAAGTAAGGAGGCATCTTTCTACGTGTTTTGTAATAAATGTACCCCGAAATGTAGGCGACCTGTCAAGTCATGGTTGATGTCTGAAGTGTGCTTCTTCATTTCTGCTCCAGAGTTATGAGTCTAATGTAGCAAACAAGTAGTGGAGCTTGTACCCCACTAATTAGCATCATGCAACCGGTGTGCATAAATCACACCAGGTATAAGCTTCCAGGGCTTTGCTACATTCGCCTCGTATCTCCAGCGAAAGCTGAGTAAACCAACTTGGGACCAAAAAAATGACACTGATCAGCTATATTTTGTGTGAAGGGAAATATATGTAAATTGCAATTTTCAGTAAACTGTTGTTATATAATTGGAGTAGTGCATAACTTTATTTATTGTGGTCATGTGAAAGTGAATTAAAAGTGAGCTTTTGGCTTAGGTTTCCACTTTGTGCAAGTCATTTCATGCCTGCTCAGTATCCCAAGTTGTACAATTACATGACCATGTTTTTCAGTATCCTGAGAGCCAGAGGCAGGCTGATGAGGAGCGAGAGCGGGACCGTGAGAGGAAGAGCAAAGATGAGAGGCCCCGCCCTAAAGAGGCTAGCTCCAAAGAAGAGAGCAAGGAGGCTGCTGACCGCTCGTCTGCCCCACTCTCCGAGGACTACCGCGGGGCGGGGAAAGACCCTCGGGCAAACACTCACATGCCTTTCTCGTCTGCTCTGGCACAGCAACAACCGTACATGCACTACATGCATGGCTACCCCTATGGGCAAGGCTATGACCCCAACCATCCTGGATACAGGGGAATGCCTTCAGTCATGATGCAGAACTATCCAGGTATGATCATTGCTGGCTTTTGGACGTGAGCAGTGTATTTACTTAAAAAGAGAAATCCTTTATAACTAAGATTACTTAGAAGTTACTTTACTTTTAAGGTATTCTCTAAAACCTGTACAAATCTGTACCAACTGAAAAGTTCAAGGGGAAACTTATTAATGCTTTATTTGGAATAAAGTAGCCAATCAGAGTACACATTTTAAAGCCCTGTTAGTAGTGTTGACTTTAAAGAAGACTGGCTACTTTTGATAACATAGAAAAACAGCTGTCCTGAAATTAAAATTGGCAGAATAAAATTTGAAGATGACAAAATCAATCAACCTTTATTTTGACTCTGAAGTAATGAAGTAATTGAGGGCAACCCTCATTTTTAATGTAGCCGAGCAAAATCCGGCCTGTTTCCTAGTCCTGCCTGTCCAGGTAAAGTTGCGGTTCTGTTTTTATCCACAAGTTTCATGCATTAGCCTGATTTTAGATGTTTCAACAGATTGCTCATCAAAGTAGGGGTGCTGTGGCTGCACTCACATTCACTACAAATCAAGTTGCCAACTGTTGCAGGTACCATGTGCACAGATTACATACTGAAACAGGCATGGGTAATTGCTCTGTAGAGGGAATGTATGTTTTGAATGCATTGCACATACTTGTGATTGCTCTACTATGTCCGTGAGTAATGTAATTCTTATGAAGTCGCTAACTATAATGCAGTTTTAGATGTAGTGTGAGTGACGAAATGTTTGCCTTTATAAAGTTTGAATCCAGTGACATTATGCAGGTTGTTAAAATTAAATTCAACAGTTAGAAAATGCCAAAATGCCCCCACACAAGATGGGCTCCTTTTAACATCAGTGCCAAAAAGGATAAATTGTAATAGCCATTTGACAGGTATCTCTCAGACTGGAATAACCCTGAGTAGTTTGTTTTTTCCCCCCCCTATATCACCTTACTGCAAAGATGTTGGCAGCAAGGAAAGTGTGAAATCAAGCTAGCAGAAATAGGTCTCTAGCAACACATTTATCAGCTGTTAGTTTAATACCATGCTCTGTGGGTTTGGAGCATATCGACAGTTAAGTCAATTTCTGTCTGTCTTAAGGCAGAAAGAAACCGTATCTATTCATGAAGTGATATATGTGCTTGTTTTTTATTTGGTTGTTTAAATAAAGTGACAACAAAGCTGTAAACAAGTAAACAGTTCTGAGCAAAACTGTTAGTTTGAAATTCAGTTCAAATGTAAATGTATCTTAAGCTCTGTCTCTCAGTGTGAAGCTCAGTCTCTCACTTCTTTATTTGTCAGATCAAGTGATCTAATAGCTTTTTCTTGGTGTTGCCTTAAGTTTCATTATATAGCTTCACTTCAACTTCACTTCCTCAAGTAAAAAGACATGCTTGTTTTAACATGCTTAAGTATATGCATGCACAGACATGGCTGTTGTGGGCCAATGTCAATATTTAATATCATACATATTCATGTACGTATCTGGCAATGATGATGCTGATACATAACATTTATGAAATGTAGAAACTGGGAGTACATTTGCCTTATGGAGACATATAACACTAGTTTCTATTGGGCTACAAGTGTAGTAAAACAAAAACTGTAGACATTATAGTACAGTAGCCCAGGATTGGCTAAATAATCTAGGCTTTAAGTGTATGATAAATGTCATCAAATAGCAGTTTCAGTTTGAAATATTGCTCAAATTCAAACATCTGTGTTATTTCTTTTAAGCAAATGTCTGCCGACATCAGTGTGATATCATTGCACATCCCTGTGTAAAGAGGAATTCTGCCAATTTTTAAACATTGCTGCTTAATGTAATTGTTGAAATGTAAACACGGCCGTTCAAAGTTGTTTAATGTGTAATAGTTTACTTTGGCGATACTTGCAGACTCAGAATTCTTTATACTGGTGATGATGGGAACCATGGGTTTCAATGTCTACAATGCATATATAGCCATTTTATTTAATATTCAAAATGATTGTTGAGCTTAAACATGGCTTCTGAGTTGTTGTAAGTAATGTTGATAATGGTAAAATGGTGGTAAGTTGTGGGGACATTTTCTTTGAGGACTGCTTTGCCTAACCACAACCTGCAGGTCCACCATCCCTGTCAGTAGCACTTTGAACAGTTCAGGCTCAGCAAAATTCGCTAAAACTAAGCATTTCACATCAAATCACACCTTTGTTTACATCTAAACAACATCTAATCGCTGTTTCTTTCTTGTTCAGGTTCCTATCTGCCCGCTGGTTACCCGTTCTCGCCTTACGGTGGTAAGATGGGCGGCGGGGAGGAGGGGGAGAAATCACGTTCCAGCCCCACAGTAAGCAGCAAGTCTGCCTCGGAGGCCAAAGCTCTGGACATCCTTCACCAACACGCCAATCAGTACAAGAGCAAGTCCCCTACAGTGAGCGAGAAGCCGTCCCATGAGAGGGACAGAGGAGCAGGGGACCGCGAAAGAGAAAGGGAGCGGGAAAGGGAGCGGGAGAGAGAAATGGATCGGCCTCGGTCGTCCCCTTCACAGCGAATCATGCCATCCCACCATCATCTGGGCTATCCTCTCGTGTCTGCCCAGTATGATCTGTCTTATGCCACAGGTATGCCTGACACACATGTGCACTCATCCATTTAAAGAGCCTGTATCCTGTATTTTTGATGTATTTTATTCTTTTCTTATGACATTTGAGTCTATGCACCAAAATGATAATAAATCATTTAACAAGAGCATTTACAAATAAATTTACAAAACAGTTCTCTTTGGCTGCCCTGTGTTGTGCCTCATCCAAAAAAAGTCTCGGCCAAAACACTCTATAGCTGTGTATATGCAAATACACTGGATTTTGTGACACCACAAAAATAATAAATTGAAGGAGACTGTTTTTGCATCTTGGTTGCATATGGGAACCAGAAAGTGAAAACTTTTGAAATTTTGGCATGTGTGAATTGTACATCAAACTCTTAATTCATTTAAAATATTTTTAAAAAAATTGTCATGATGTTTTCCCTCCTTTCGCACATCCATTGCAAGTCAAGGGGGCATTATGAAACGAGTACTTCACCTCAACTCTGTGTGCCAGATCAGTAGCATGTGGTCAATAACCACAGATAAGAATTTCCGCGAACTTAGTAAGGAACAGAAAACCTACTGACTCGAGACAGAGTGGGCAGGTGCTGAAACACTTTCCTTTTGGCTTCTATTCTAAAAGGCATTTAGAGTAAACAAGTTTTCTGTTCTTTTGCAAAAAAAGGCTCTAGCTTCTTAGGGGCCCCAAATCCTACAAGCTGATGTACTATAAAACTAATACGTAACTAATAGCAGTGACTACCACAAACTGTTGAATTTGTGTAAATTTCTAACTGGCATATTATGTATTTTGCCTGATTATTGCTGATGATTGGATTCTGATTTTGGACTGTAATAAGTTACAATTTAGATTACAGATCTCTCCAGCATTCTCTATCCAGGGCTCGTTCTCAAAATGCTGCATTTGTTGCTTATGCAGCCAATTTAGGTGGATCTAACTCTGGTGGCTGTGACAGCAGCATTTGCCATTATTAATGCATTACTTTATACATATTTTGGTAGCATGATTACTTTTTCTTTCTCTGGTGACTCCTCATGTTTCATGCAGTCAGACATTCATCATAAACATCACGCTCTTATGCACTTTGAACATGAGGATTAATCACAACCTTAGTATCTAAATCTGGATTAACAGAGAAGATTGTTAGCTGCTTTTGTAAAAACAAGTTAACTGGGGCTGTGTTAGTTTTGTGAAGGTGGCTCAGTAATAAAGCCTGTATGTTAAACTTGTCTTGTTAGTCAGACCCCAGATCAGTGACTTCTTGCTGTCCAAAGCAAATGGCATATGCAACACCACAAAAACACCATTACCAAACCAAGCAAAGCCTTTTCTTCTCATATTTGTTTTTCAGTCCCAAATGCATGTTCTTTTCTAAAGCATGCTTAAGCAGTTGCTACCCTCCCCCTCACTCAAGCATGTTTGACAACATAATTGTACAGAAGTAACCCAGAAGTTATTAGGGAGCCCCTGGTGGAAAGCTGCTAATGTCGCTTATTAGGTAGAGCAGGCAGCGTCCATGGTAATCAAACAAATGCTACAGATGCAGCAGGTGGAGATTAAGATGAAAAATGCTGTTGATTTAAATGAGCTGATTTGTTGGATCCGGTTTATTAAAGGAGGGAAAACACTACAATATGCAAGACAGTCAACAACCAGCTTAGCCTGAGCTGTTTGAAACTTCACTTCCATAATAACAGAATGTCTTGCTTTAGGACTGTTCCTTTTTTTTTTGTTTTTTGTTTTTTTTTCTTCCCCTCTTTCATTTTTTATTTATTTATTTTTTTGACACCTCCCCCCCTTCTCACTTACAGGCCTGTCATCGTCAGCTATTGTTGCCAGTCAGCAAGCTGCAGCCCCCTCCCTCTATCCACCAGCACGGAGGTGAGAATGGTAAGACAAACGACTAGATAACAAGACAGCTCAGAAAGCAGGAAACACAAGATTGTGTGAAATTGGGAGAGCTCTTGAGAATTTCTTTGATTTCAGCCTTAAAAACCACAGTGCATTTTCTGTGAAGACACCTTTAGCACGACAGCAGGCTCTAGTGTCGTTTTAGCTGGGGTTTTTTCCAAGACCATAAAATGGGACAGCCTGGTATTTCAGATATCTGAGCTTAATGAGAGGTCCCTGTACTTGCTGTACCAGCTCTGAGGTCCCTCGCTAAAAAGCTTTCTGACACATGCTCAGCATTTCACGATCCTCCATCTGTTCTGAAGCATCATGATTATTTAAAGGTCCCCCGACTGATGCCGGTCTTTTCAGGACAGCAGCAGAGTCTCAGCCCTAGCTGGTCTGTGTTAAAGCCCCTGGCCTCAAAATAAAGGTTTTTGCTAACCCCTGGTGGTTAATGAACACATTACAAGCACCAGAGAATTGAGTTAAAGGTGAATTCCACACATTTTTTAAAATTTCCTCATGATTACATGGTTAAGATGGGAATGTCATCCAGAGTGATTTAATGTTAAATGCTCGGTTGTAAAGAAACATGCCAAGTGAACCACAGTCGTTCACATCGATGGTTATAGGAACCAGATGTCTGAAGAGTTCAATAGAAAAACTCCCTCATTAAAAGTAACTAAAGCATAGTTTTGAGAAGATTTTAACCTAAAATGTTCATTTTCATTTCAGTACTTTTATGGCAAAGAGGTACATGCAAGGCATAGTAAGCCAACAAAATCCAGAAAGAAAATAAATTTTATCATATTTACTTTGTTTACTAATATCAACATTGTATTCATTGCAACCATTTGTTCCTATCACCACCACTTTAAAGAAACCTGAGACAGCACTTAGCTATACAGTGAACCACTTCACATCAAACCACTCTGAATGGCTTTGTTTACATTTCAGTGATTGAATTATGCTGAAGCCTCTGCCCATTGAGGTCTATTTTAAGTGTGTTACAAGTCAAGGGCTTTGCTAACCTATTTGGTATATATGTTGAAATGAATTGAAATTGCTTAATTGAAAGTCCATAATATTTCCATATATTCCAATATTTCCATATTTCCAAAATGCTTTTAAATCATGTATATGTTTTCCGATATTCAACGTGTGTTAAGTATGTGTTTCTGCTTTCCTTTCTTCCAGGGAGCCCTGATTGCCTCACCTCATCTTTACAAATGCACATGTGACTGGATCACATGGGGAAGTATATGGAGTTCATTTAGACATCAGTTGAATGGTGTTTCTATATTTTTAGTTTTTGTTTTTTCTGCCGGAATGTGTGGCAGGCCGATGTTTTCTTAGCATCCGTACCTCGATACCCCACTGAGGACTGTGACACCAGGTTCAAAGCCATCCTGCCCCGCCCTCTCTCGGCTGGACACTGAACTCTCTCAGAGAATTTGTGAGCAAGTGAGGAGTCACTGAAAGGAGAAAAGAAGATAGAATAAAGAGAATATAGTAAAAGATCCCCACTCATGGAAGTGGCTGACTGCATTGCACTCCCCACATGCGGAGTGTGGCTGGAGAGGCATGGACTGGTGGGTGAAAAAAAGAAGATAAAGACTGAACATAGTTTATCACGTTGAAATGGTTTCTTTTTTTTTTTTATTCAGTGCACATCCTATTTGAAACGTTAACCATCCTGTTTTTCGCAGATGTGTTCTAGATCCACACGTGAGCAGTGCAGGTTCTTGGTTCTTTTCTGCATTGTCTCATAAATGTCTCTCCGGCAGTAGTTCCTATTCATCGCTGCACGCCTCACGACTGCTTTTTTTGTTTTGTTTTGCAACGTTTTCAGGAGGGTCAGCATTGTTTTGGTTTTTTTTTTTATTTTGTTTGTTTTTTCTTCCCCAACACAACAAATAGGTTTGCAGTTCCATGCAAAGGAAATGCCAGTATCATTGCTCTTAATCTCGATTACATGTCATTGTTTTGGCTCATGGATTAGGGTGAAATTCTGCTCAAGTATTTATTGAAATAGCTGGCAGGTGGTGTTATTGCTTTTATTGTTGACTAGAGTGATGCACACCATGCTCTTTCAGTCACTTTGCTTTTGGACAGGTGCATGCTCAGTCTTTCACAAGCGTCTACAAGCAGTGCTACTAGTAGACCAACATGACTCTCGATGAATGTCCTGCAGAACAGTTCGACCTAGTGAAACATCTCGCTCTGTTTCAGAAGTCGCAGCGTTTCAGCAGAAGCCTCATAGGTAGCGTATCACTGATGGTGGGTTTTGGCTCGGTTTTTGAAGTTCTCTCATTCTGCGGCTTGCGAGGCCAGGTGTGCTCTCTTTACCAGCTACGTTCTTCAAGTGAGTAGTTGACGTTGTCATGAAACATAATGGGTACTGAGTGATGGGGTGTTTTTAATAGAACAGTGCGTGTGGCCTGTCTTATGTCATGTACCCGTTGGCTGAGTGACATCAGAAGAGGCCCGGTAATTTAGTTTGCTCTGCGGTTACTTGCATGGGGCCCTCCTTTCCTGGATACTTATGATGTGATGCTCCACCGTGTTGCGAAAAAACATAAGAGCTCAATTTTACACATTTTGGCTTTTGTTTTTTCCTTCTTTTTTTTTTTCCTCATAGCCCTTCATGGTTTTTCTCAGCAGGTATGTGTCATGTTGGTCAGCATGGTGTACTATAGCACTAGAAATGTGACGGTGTGTCTCCTCAGGCAAAGCGAGCTTTGTTCCTACCCCTTTTTTGCTATTGTATTGCTGTCTTGCTCTGCACACTCAAAATATGGTGTCTGTATATGATGTACAGAGGAATTATTTTAAAAATGCGACTGGAGAACCATCCGTGGTGTTTCAGTGCTATTTTTTAAAGTTATAAAAATGATCCTGAGATTTTTAGTTTGTTTTATTTTTGCTCTCCAAATTGTCCTCTAACCTACTCACCATATCTCTGTATCGATGTCATTGTAACACTTTTTTTTTTTTTTTTTCTTTTATAATGGAAAACTCAATAGGGCCCACTCCAAACTCTGTTAGCATTAGCATCAGGACTCCGCCCACTATTTATACCCAAAATGTCATTGTTCAAGTTGAGGAAAAATAAAATTGATCCTTAAAATCTTCAGTCAGTTCTGTGAAAGTGCTGGAAATGTTTGTAGGTGATGATTTAGGTGAACGTCTTAAGGAGCAATCTCTTGGCTCATGTCCTCGATCTCATAGGCAGTGCTTTCATTTTCAGAAAGGAACAGCCCTCAGCAGTAGGACACCAAGGTACATGGAACGCAGCGGGAAATAGGTTTCAAATTGCACCCTTGAGCTGTCATAACAGATCTTTTTTTGAGTTTTTGGGCCTGTTTGGGTCTTCATCCTGAGGGTCTACATACTCTGCACTGCGAGAACCTGATAAGAAAATTGGACTCTCGTTGGCTCTCATTTCAGTTGGTTTTCTGAGAAAGAGCTTTGTTCCCGTTTTGCAGTCACGTTTGTCTGCACTGTACTCCGTAAAACCTCTACAATGGTGCTTGACTGACATTCTTTGATATCTTCGCAGTAGAAGCTGTGCACTTCAGCATGGTTTGCATCATTCTTCACACTGGACTCTCACCCCCCCCCACCCCCAGACCCCAGTCAACACCTGTCTCTGTCCAAACGAGATTTTTTCCCCCACAAAGTATCAGTCACTGGTACTAAAGGATGTTTACATTTTTTATGGTTTTGTTTAAATAGTTCCTCGGCCGTTAATCACTCAATCCTCCTGCTCCCTACTGGACTGTCCTCTTGTATGTAAAGTGTACATTACCATATTTCTTTTTTATACAATACTGTAACTTGCCTTTGTACATTTAGGCAAAAAAAATAAATCTTTTTATGAGACAATCACATCTGTCCTATTGTGGCTTCCTTCTTTGGTGTCTCAGTAGAAAGTGTTTGGAGAAGTTTAGCATTTATCTGTGTTTGTTTTTTTGTTTGTTTGTTTGTTTGTTTTTTAAACACCAGTATTGTTCAACCCTAATCCCTGTCTGCCACATGTGTAGAATACAGTCAGTTGCCATGGACAGTAACATTTTTTTTTTCTGAAATTTCAAAAGGGTTGAAACCTTGCCATTAGCTTCTGTTGTAAATGAAGGCTGGAGTGGGACTCGTTCTCAGCCTGGGAGATACCCACTCAGCCCAAACGTTTAACTGTGTTTCTCTGATGCATACTGTGTATGAATCTCAACCTCCTGAGCTGATATTCCAGACTTTTAACTGACATTTTTGTTAAATAACTGATTAAACATTCATTTTTTCCCCCCCCAATATACAAAAACAGAACAGAAAAATTACAGATACATATGCAAACCCACTGCTATACTAATAGGTTAAATAAACGCAGTATAAATAAAGTGTTTCAGCTTATTCTCAGTGTGTTTCGGTAGTAATGATTCTTAACGTTACACACTGATTGTCGGACTTTGGGACAAAAATAAACTTCATGCCATTTACTAGAGCGTCGCCGCTTCCGGTGTCAGTTTCCACAAACGCTTCAGCCAACTGCACTAACGTTATTCCTCCTTTAGAAAAAGAAAACTCAGGCTACTGTCTTTGAATGGGAGACCTATCAACGTGAAATTGAAGGTCACAATTTACAAAACACATTTGAGATCACTGGCAAAATCTAACAAAACTAAGAAGTAGTTTGTAGCAATTTCCTCAGTAACGCATAAAAAAAAAAACGTGTTTTGGGGTTTTTTTTTTTTATTTGCAGAGATATTTCAACAGCTTCAGTGACTACTCTCCTCATTTATAACATCTCTGGATCAGTTAGCTAACTTGTTAGCCGTCAGCAGCTAAGCTAAGGAAAACTATCTTCATAAACCAGTCAGATTAAATAAGACTGCAGTTATTGTCCTCTTTCATTAAAGCTTGCTGAAAGAGATTGTGTAAAAGATGAGTCCTTCTCCATACATGACCGCTCTGGCTGAATGGAAGGGGTCTTAATTACAGCATAGACATTGCCTTCATTCATCCTTCTGTTCTTCTTTCTCTCAAAATAAGACGTTTTGGTGCATTAGTCACATTTCTGATACAAAACCTCACACTGCCTTCAGACTGATCTGCTACTGGGGCAGTTCATTGCAGTAGCTGGTTGCTGTCTGACCACAGGAAGCTTAAACTAATGGTTCATCAAACTGACCTCTGCGCTGGACAAAATGTTTAGCACTGACCTTTATACTTAATTTGCAAGGCTTTTTTGAATAAGGAACAGATGATTTGTTCTAAAACTAGAAATAGATGTCAAAGATATGTAATAAAATAAATGCAATAATGTCATAGAAAGCTTTAAATTTAATTTCCTGGTGATGCAGACAATCTGTTGTGACTGATTTTGTTTAAAAATAAATTATGAATAGTTTTTCCTTAATCACAGGTTTTCATGCTTTGTCAGATAAAACCTCATAAATCCAAGCAAAACGTGAGTTCTGCATGTGACCCGTTCCAAAAACACTCCTTTACAAATTTATGACTTAGATTTTGTACATTTAGAATATATTTAGGATGTCTGTCATTATCACACATAGACGTGTTCCACATGTCAGTATTGCAGTTTGCCAAATCTTTTAAGCTTACCATCTCAAAATCGCTCAGAACGCAGACAGAACCCTATAATGGGGGCTTATGAGGGGACGAACTGTTATGAATGCTAACAGGTAGCCTGAGCTGTTTGCCAGATGTGGCAACAATAATTAAGGAAGGCAGGATTTTTCCAGAATTTTTCAAATAAGCAGCACATCAGGGCTGTACCATTTGAGGGGGTTTCAGATTTACCCCTAAATTATTACAAATGAGACTTAAAAAAAAACAACTGGTCATTCTTCATTTGGAGAGGAAATTTAAGGTGATACATTCAACTTCTTTCATCCCAAAACAAATAATCTGAAGTCCATTAACATCTATTATCATATGTGTATATACTGCTCAAAAAAATAAAGGGAACACTTAAACAACACAATATAACTCCAAGGAAATCAAACTTCTGTGAAATCAAACTGTCCACTTAGGAAGCAACACTGATTGACAATCAATTTCACTGCTGTTGTGCAAATGGAACAGACAACAGGTGGAAATTATTGGCGATTAGCAAGACACACTCAATAAAGGAGTGGTTCTGCAGGTGGGGACCACAGACCACTTCTCAGTACCTTTCTGCTTTCTGGCTGATGTTTTGGTCACTTTTGAATGTTGGTGGTGCTTTCACACTCGTGGTAGCATGAGACGGACTCTACAACCCACACAAGTGGCACAGGTAGTGCAGCTCATGTGGCAAGAAGGTTTGCTGTGTCTGTCAGCGTAGTGTCCAGAGGCTGGAGGCGCTACCAGGAAACAGGCCAGTACACCAGGAGACGTGGAGGAGGCCGTAGGAGGGCAACAACCCAGCAGCAGGACCGCTACCTCCACCTTTGTGCAAGGAGGAACAGGAGGAGCACTGCCAGAGCCCTGCAAAATGACCTCCAGCAGGCCACAAATGTGCATGTGTCTGCACAAACGGTTAGAAACCGACTCCATGAGGATGGTATGAGGGCCCGACGTCCACAGATGGGGGTTGTGCTCACAGCCCGACACCGTGCAGGACACTTGGCATTTGCCAGAGAACACCAGGATTGGCAAATTCGCCACTGGCGCCCTGTGCTCTTCACAGATGATAGCAGGTTCACACTGAGCACATGTGACAGACGTGACAGAGTCTGGAGACGCCGTGGAGAGCGATCTGCTGCCTGAACATCCTTCAGCATGACTGGTTTGGCAGTGGGTCAGTAATGGTGTGGGGTGGCATTTCTTTGGAGGGCCGCACAGCCCTCCATGTGCTCGCCAGAGGTAACTTGACTGCCATTAGGTACCAGGATGAGATCCTCAGACCCCTTGTGAGACCATATGCTGGTGTGGTTGGCCCTGGGTTCCTCCTAAAGCAGGACAATGCTAGACCTCATGTGGCTGGAGTGTGTCAGCAGTTCCTGCAAGATGAAGGCATTGAAGCTATGGACTGGCCCGCCCGTTCCCCAGACCTGAATCCGATTGAGCACATCTGGGACATCATGTCTCGCTCCATCCACTAATGTCACGTTGAACCACAGACTGTCCAGGAGTTGGCGGATGCTTTAGTCCAGGTCTGGGAGGAGATCCCTCAGGAGACCATCCGCCACCTCATCAGGAGCATTCCCAGGCGTTGTAGGGAGGTCATACAGGCACCTGGAGGCCACACACAATACTGCGCCTCATATATATATATATATATATATATATATATATATATATATATATATATATATATATACATATATACACACACACACACACACACACACACACACACACACACACACACACACACGTATATATGACACACAGACAAAAAGGAGAGGTTATTTCCAAACATACTTAGTCACTGGTGTTCTATGAATATGGTGTGACACCAGTGACTGTGACACCAGTGACATTCTGGGTAAAACTGAAGATTTAGTAAATGGTCAGTTACCTTTTGAAATTTGTTCTATTATTCTGACATTTTAATTTTAATAAATAAAAGGAAATACAGTGAGCAGGTGTGACTGGCCTTCTCATGCCTTGAGATATTTCCTTTCTCAGCCTCAACCCGAGGAAGCAGTTTAATAGAGCTGAAAATACTGTGTTAAAATGTAAAATAAGAGTCCTGATGGCACCAGTGACCAAAGTCTCTGTGACAAGTGATTTTTGTAAATATAATACATATTTTTGAAATGTAACAACATGAATAATTCAAAAAGTAAACATGAATATATTTTATACAAATTCCTAAATTTAACCTCTAAAGAAAAATTTAATATTAAAAATGAATTTTTAAATGTTGAAAATGTATTTTGTGTCAAGCTGTTTTACAGATGCGGAGGGACTATGAAACAGGATGAAAAAAATCAGAGAAATCACAGGGGAAAAGTACTTCTTTAGGTCTTAGGTCAACTGTGTAAATATGCAAAATGTATGTATGTATATGTAAATATGAGTTTTGGAGCTGTGTCTTATATTTTAAGTGTCTTTTTAAGCCCTGCTGTCTTTGTGGCAAGGTTTTTGAAATATTTATAATTAATAGCTCAGTAGAAATGTTTGGAAATTGCTTGAAATGTAACCTCTTTACATCAGCTTAGAGTTCAGAATAGTTTACTTTTTCTGTAAAAAGACTATTTTGAACGTGTTTTTATTGGTCAGTTGTGAAACACAGGCTTGGTTGTAAGTGTACAGGTTGTGTGTTCTTGTGTTGATGCGTGTGGGTTTATACTAGCTGGCCCAAAGCTGGTTTGGACTGTTGCTATAAAGAAGATATTTGAGTAGGTTGAGTTTGACAGTGAGATCCAGTCATGTCTGCAGGCCACCCACCTGCCTCTCTACTCTCTCTATCAGTCTCTACCCATTATCCTCTCTCTCCTGCACTGCGTTATCTTCATGCGCTCTTATCCTTTAATCTCTCACCCATTGCACATTACCAGGAACACAAATGTGATTGAGCTTGGCTCAGTGTTGCAACAGGCCATGAATAATTGAATTATTGGAAATAAGGCAGATCCTTTCATATTTCACTCATAAGTGAGCCTGAGGCTTTTCTGCTTATTCATACCAGCCTGTCGCTGTTATACTGGGGAAGTGTCACATGACGCCAGTCATATCTTTGAGAGGGTAATTGTTTTTTTATTGTTGGGTCAGTGCCTAAGCCATGTGCACAGCTGTAGTCCCTGGGCCCATTTGAGTTGTGTAATGGTCTCTCTCTCTCTCTCTCTCTCTCTCTCTGCGCCTCTCACTCTCTCTCTCTCTCTCTCTCTCTCTCTCTGCGCCTCTCACTCTCTCTCTCTCTCTCTCTCTGCCCGTGCGAACAGGACCTGTTTGTGTGCAGCTGTGGAGATTATGTAGGGGGATGATTTTGTGGAGAAGTAAATGTGAAATCTGATTATGCCTGGGCAGGGGGAGGGAGAAGCAGAGGGAGAGAGGGAGAGGGAGAGGGAGAGGGGGTTGAGGGAGATGTGCTGAGGCAATGGCTTTTCCACTCTGGATCCAGTGAGGCCGCTTTGATGGCGTGAAAGGACACACTTCGCCTTGCTGTGCTCCGGCTTTGCCGTAGAGATTCAGGGTTTTAATGGGATGCACTATATATGCAGCCAGCCCTGAGGCTCCACCGGAGGGGCCTGATACCAGGAGACGTCCCCATGCCCCCAGCTCCCGGACCTCTCACGCACGCAACCGGTGAGAACAGCACCGTTTACACCTCTCCTCACGCGCACCTGTTTGTGTCTTACTGGTTTACTCTGATTAGAATTCAGTTATTTTGGGCATCATTCTGGCAACTAAAAGTAGGCTAAACAAAACAATAACAAACCATAACCTTTCAGTCATTCCAACATCTGCTTCTGGAAAGATAAACTCTTGAGACTTAAAAAAAAAAAGACTATAAATACTGTCCTGTGCAAAAGTTTGGGCGCCCCTGGTCAGATGATGTGTGTTGTTGATTTTAAAATTGTGAAAATAAGTCCCACGTCCTCTACTGAGAACACACGTCTGCACATTTTAATGCACAATTACTGCTTACATGCTGAATTAAACAGTTTGGGAAACTAGAAAAAATGTGGCCTGTACAAAAGTTCTGGCACATTTTACAGTTCACGTTTTAGCTTTTCAATTAGGTCAAACTCCGCAAATAAATGGAAACTGTGCACCAGCGTTTTGCAGAAAATGCTATATTTAAGCTTTATTATATTCATAACATCAGCAAAACAGGACCAGAGATTTTGCATTCGAATGTATATGAAAGGGTTATTGCACTAATGGCGTCTCCTAATAATGTTACATTTACAAATATGAATGTAAAGTGAAGGCTAGAGACATTTTGAACACAGGTAGCGTCCTGCATAGAAACCTATGAGCGTGCTTTGGATAAATAACATTACATTTCTGGTAATAACATCCATACAACTCAGGTTATCAGGTAAATCTCAGGCATTTTGCATGTCTTGGCCAACCATAACTACACTACAGTTGAAATGATCAATTATAATCATTTAAATACTGCATAAATATTATTTCTGCATTGATTTGTAAATGTTTAGCATCTTGCGCTGAAAAATTTACATTGTAATTATCCCTCAGTATTCCTTCATCCTGGCCACGTTCAGCCCCAGTGACATATCTGGAATATCTGAAAGTCACATATACAACAGAAATATGCATCTTCCAAATTTCCTGAAGCTCATGGTGAGAAATAAAGTACATTTTCTCATTGTTTTCCTGTTGATGCTCTGGTAATGATGAGATTGTTTGGAAGAACAACCTTGTTACCTGAAGTACAGATTGAAAGTAAATTACTATTTAAAAATGCATATTTTTACATTTTGCAACCAAGTGCGATTTAGATCCTGAGCTGGGTTCATAGGCCAACATCAAGCAAAACCAAATTTTCTTTGCGTTTTTGAAGTAAAAGCATTTGATGTAGTATGTAAACACTGTAGTTTATTAAATATTCTCTTCACTCAGCAGCCCATGCGGTCCGTATATGGAAACTAAGTTTTAAAAACAACCCAATTTGAATTTGGTGTTTTTATGAAGCAAATCATTTACGTATCAAACAAAACAAATCATTTACGTATATCCAACATACAACCCCATTCAACCTTTAGTAGAATAGAAAGTGTGTGTTATCATCTTCCATATTGCAAGGTAGTACAGATTCATCAAGAGGGCACATTTTAATCAATAATTTTTTCCTATTGAGTAATTATAAGCATTCTAAAGCAATGAGAAGGCAAGTCAGGCTTAGAAGTGTGTAAAATATGATGAAGCCTGTAGAGGTTGTCAGTTCTTGTGAGCTCACAGACCAGAGAGACTGATTTCTAAGTGGTGGACAGAAACTAAGTAAATGTAATTCATTACTGTACTTAAGTAGTTTTTCCATATATCTGTACTTTACTGAAGTTTTTCCATTTTGGGTGACTTTTCACTTTCACTCCACTGCATTTCAAAGTCAAATATCTCACTTTTTACTCCTTTTCACTCCTTTTGGTTTCTGTGTGTATAAAAACATAACATGCAAAACCGAAAGAAGCGCAAAGCGAGAACACCAATCAGGGCACAGAGGTCACTTTGTTTAGAGCTTGTTTTGACCTGTTGGTCATACCGACCCATTGCAGCACACAGTTCGGCGTCAGTGCAGCAGCATAAAAGTTTTCGGAGGGTCTATTCAACATAAATGATGAACTAACCTAACTTTGTGTAAATAGAGCACAATACAGAAATATGTCCAAATATGCAGTCGTGACTGACGCGGCTTTTTTCTGAATTTAAATTAGACTTGGCTAGTTTGTTTATGAACAGAGACCTACAGATGCAGTATAGTGAAGGACACTCATTTGTTTAAATCAAGAGTTTAAAGCAAGTTTTTATTCAACTTAAACTTGTAACAACGTTGCAAATAAATCTTAAACTGAAACTTTGCTTGTTTGTAAAAAGTGATTTTAAAGCCACTCGGTTCTACCTGATGGAAACCGTTTGCCTTCAGTGTTGGTGACACTAGAGTGTTTTTGCCGAAAATGAATTAATGAAGCAAGAATCTAGGACATTAGAATCATAATTAATTTTTTAGTACTTTTACTTTTGATACTTAAGTACATTTGAAGGCAAATACGTTTGTACTTTTACTCAGGTGAAGGTCTAAAAGGAAAAACTTCTTTTACTGGAGCAATATTTTACCTTAGGTATCTCTACTTTAACTCTAGTATGACAGAACAAGATTCTGATTCATGAGTGTGAACTTCCTCTCAGTTTTGACTATTAGACGGTAAACGATGCTGTTATCGTTGCCCCGTAACCTCTGACTAAGCAAGGAGAGATGTGTCAGATACTTTCCTTTAGTACGTCAATCTCTCTTCTGCCCTTTTGACTGAGTGCTTGGTGCTTCATTTTAGCTTTATTTTCACCCTCACTGGACTGTGAGCTGGCATGTGTGTGATCTGAGAAATCCACTGTGCTGATAGGTAAGTGTTTGTAGTGGTTACTGTAGGATGTGCTGGTGAGTCAGAATGAGCTAATGTAGTTACAGAAGTCATGAGCAGGTGATGACCATGATGACGCCAGTGAATGATACAACACTGATAAAACTACAGATCTATTCTTAGTGAGAGTACTGTGTAGGGCTGAGCGATATGACCATATTTGATCATGATTATGGTCAATTTTGGTATCGTTATAATACGCTTTTCTGAGCATATCTTGCATTTCATGAGTGTTTAAAGAACACTGACCAACTGCATGTTAATTATAAAGAGAGAATAATTGTTGAACTGTATTTGGTGCAGTGCAGTATGCACAAGAGGGGATCATAGAGTTTCTGACTGTCACTGAAAGATTGCTCCCTTTAGTCTGCGAAGAGATGAGACCCTGAGTAGAAAGCGTTCTGCGTTCTCCACTTCAATAAGAGTGAATCCATCATAACTGTGCAGCATGATTTCAATCAGCTGTGAACCTCCAACAACTTCATCACTGGTACCACAACACTGAAAGGGCAATGAATTTGACTATGGCGTTGATGTTGTCCAAACAGCTGGAGGAGGTTCATATTGAGCTCTTGTAAAATTACATAATAAACTTTTTGCTCATTTAAATGAGTCACAGTTTACTGCTCTGTTCTCTAATGATTTACAAGCCATTTTGAAATCGGATGAATCTTATTTAATCACCCTCCGTGTGTGTGTGTGTGTGTGTGTGTGTGTGTGTGTGTGTGTGTGTGTGTGCAGACTCAGTATGAACTCTAATCTTTGCTGCTGTAATGGTGTACGCTTTATGCTGGTAAATACTATTTTAGTGTGTAACATTTTTGCTGTTGATTTCAGAGCACTGTGTTTTTACTCACAATATAATTACAATATAATTATCATTACACAATGGTTAAAACCACAAAGCTCAAATTACACATTTACTCTCATTTATCAATCATTTATAGTACACAAATGCTAAAGATTAGCTCAACTCAAGAGGATTCCAACAATTCTTTCAAAATGTCTTCAGTTCTTTAGTTGAGACATAAACAGTCATTCTGTGTGGATTGTATTTTGTATATAAACTATGATTTTTAAAATTTTGAACATTTTTACAGTGTTACTGACAGGAACCAGGAGACATGATGTATACAACTTAAATTTAGCCATTTAATTTAGTAAACAAATAGCCAGTGAACCCACATGAGCTTTAATATTGATAATGGTAAATTGTGGTAAATCTAAGAAATACTATTTTGCTCTACAACGCCCTGCATGTACCCCCCCCTGCAATGAATGTTTTACAAAATACATTGTAAACAGGCTGTGTACTCTATTATCTAAAGAATCATATTGACTGAGAAAGTATAAACTGCTATCTTCATCGATTTGCTATGTGCTATCTTTATCTATTATCAAATAATTGTCATAACTGATAAACTGTCATAACTGATCAAAGTTGATCATTAGTATAACATTCAAGTCATAATTATATTTCATTTAATGTTTGATTACTGAATAAATAACTACAGCCTTTGTATCTGTGTTCATTTGTGGAATTATAGTGGTTGTGTTTGTTTTGGAGTGTGTCTTGTAGGGGCTGTGTTCCTTCGGGGGCGTGTCTTACCGTGGTTCTGTTTGGGGGCGTGTCTAAGTGGTTGTATTCCTTTGGAGGCGTGCCTTACAGTGATTCTGTTTGGGGGTGTGTCTTGTAGAGGCTGCATTCCTTTGGGGGCGTGTCTTACAGTGGTTCTGTTTGGGGCGTGTCTAAGCTGTTGTATTCCTTTGGAGGCGTGGTTTACAGTGGTTCTGTTTGGGGGCGTGTCTAAGTGGTTGTATTCCTTTGGAGGCGTGCCTTACAGTGATTCTGTTTGGGGGTGTGTCTTGTAGAGGCTGCATTCCTTTTGGGGCGTGTCTTACAGTGGTTCTGTTTGGGAGCGTGTCTAAGTTGTTGTATTCCTTTGGAGGCGTGCCTTACAGTGATTCTGTTTGGGGGTGTGTCTTGTAGAGGCTGCATTCCTTTGGGGGCGTGTCTTACAGTGGTTCTGTTTGGGGGCGTGTCTAAGCTGTTGTATTCCTTTGGAGGCGTGGTTTACAGTGGTTCTGTTTGGGGGCGTGTCTAAATTGTTGTATTCCTTTGGAGGCGTGGCTTACAGTGCTTCTGTTTGGGGGGTGTGTCTTGTAGTGGTTGTGAATGTGTCTGGAAGTGGTTGTGATTGTTTGGGGGCGTGTCTGGAAGTGGTTGTGATTGTTTGGGGGCGTGTCTCGTAGTGGCTGCGTTCACTGGGAGGAGTGTCGTGTGGTCTTGACTGAGATGGACACTGTTGATAGCTTGGCTGTGTGTGAAGATAAAACACTAGCCAATCCTAGCGCAGGAGGCGGGACTTTTCCAGCCAATCACAGCGCAGAATCCGTTCAGCGCGGGAAGTGGCTGTCGCGCGCCGCTGAAGGACGCAGATGGCGCCACAGATTTTCCGAGCGCTCTTCTCCTCGGCAGACTGTAAACACTCGGCTGCTTTGGGATTACTGGGGAAGAACTGCCCGCTGGCGTCCTTCAGCTCGTCCCCAGAACGGAGTAATGAGCGAAATCTTGCGCGGCTGGCCAAAACTGACTCCTGCATCCCGTTACCATGTGGGAGCGGTGCCTTTATGCCGACACACCTCCGCGGAGTGCGTGACTTCTGCGGAATAGAGAACTGCCTGTGTCTGAGGTAACTAACTTAACCCGGTCTCCGCCGAGTCTCGCCCTGTGCAGTGCTATTGGTTATGAATCCCGTGACACTGAGGCGCTGCTTCAGTGCACACAGTATGAACGTAATGCCAAACGTGACAGACTTCGATACATGCAGACTCGGCTCTGTCACATTCACTCGCTTCGTGCGTTTCTAACCTAAGGACTCTTCTCGCAGTGACGTCATGATACCGGACTTGAGCTGCAAACAAGCGAGCTTCTCAGTCAGCCAGCTGGAAATGAGTGTCAGCTGAAGTGGGCTTCATATGTGTTTTTATACTGTAATGTTTTCTGTATTTAATGTAATAACTTGACTTCAGGCTTCTGAAATGGATACATGGACTGAAACATCAGCCTCGTTTAAAATGACTTTACTGACCCCTCAAGCCGACCTTGAGCCACTTTACTCTCATCTGCTACTTCTTTTAAAGGGGATTTTTCAAAATTTCTTCATTATTACATGGTTAAGATGTAAAGAAGGTCATTGATGTGAAGTGTGCCGTTCTAGAGAAACTTACTGTGTCAGATTTGTTCACAGTGGTGGTGAAAGGAACCAGACGGCCACCTCTAAAAGCTCCCGCATAGAATGTCATTACATGGAAATGGTCATGAATGGTGTGGCCTGGTACGCGAGACCGTGTTTTATAGCAGGTTTGTGATATAGTTTTGGTCTAAAACCTGTTTTAATCAAGTTATTTTAATCTGTTCATGGTGGAGGGATACACGAACGGTGTTCTAAGGCAAAGCAGACCCCAAATAACTCCTTTTTTTGCTTGTTTGTTTTTCTCTTCCCGACCCCCCCCCCCCCCCCCCCCCCCCCCAAGTTGATCATTACTTTATCATCAACTTCACACATAAACTTGGAAGACACCTGCAGGTCCACTGGTGGTTCTGGATAATAAATAAAATGGCTTTATATGTGTGACCCCTGGTTCCTACCACCACCACTGTAAGAAATCAGAGTCAGTAGTTTTCTCTGCAAAGGAACCACTTCACATGAGACCACCCTGAATGACTGTTTATATTTCAGCCACTGAATTATGCAGACATTTTGAAAAAGTGGTGGGATTCCCCTTTAACATACTTTGGAATTGTCAATGCTGTACCTATGGTAGATGCACTAAATATATCTGTCTCACTGAAAGTTCAGCAGAGGATTAGATCAGAAAGCCTTCTGTATGTATGATGTATGTATGTAATAATATTTGTCAGCACAGCAGTTGAGACATTAAATTTAGGGCCCTGAACACAGTTTAGCCCTCACTTTGCTAATGATTCTTTCATCATTATACAAAAACATTTATCCCAACGCTTGATCCAGCACAGATAACCGTTAAAGGAGCTTTTGAAGTCCTTCCAGCGTTTACAGAGGTGAACAAAGCATTGTTGACATCCCATAGAACAAAGTCCTTTTTGTGTTTCCTTTTTTTCTTCTCAATTCTCTACCACCTGGCGCAACAAAGCCCTGGCTGGAACAGCACACAACGTGGAGGTGTGGGCAAATATATTCACCTGCTTGCCCCTCATACTCCAGATGGAAATGGGCCATTAAGTCATATCCATCAGAGAGGGCTCCTTTCTGCTGCAAATGCTGGGGATTCAGTTGTTTGTTGGCAGATGTTCGGTCTGAATGGAGCCATTTAGCCTCCTGCAGTAATAGCTGCTGTTCTCAGCCTGTTGCTGTGAAAGAGAGAGAGAGAGAGAGAGAGAGAACTCAGAGATGAAGCTTGGGTAGACCAAAGGCTTCCTATATCAGAATATTAGATATACATCAGCTAAGAAAATTGTTTAGAAGTCTGGACAGTAAGTGTGATTTTGCCAACATAATTTTGTGTGTGTGTGTGTGTGTGTGTGTGTGTGTGTCTAATATGACAGTAATGGTCAGAAACTCTATAATCACCTCATTCCATTGGTATTTGATTGTTTCCTAGGAGCCTTACAGTTTTTATATATATATATATATATATATATATATATATATATATATATATGTGTGTGTGTGTGTGTGTGTGTGTGTGTGTGTGTGTGTGTGTGTGTGTGTATATATATATATATATATATATATATATATATATATATATTCAAATAATACACTTAAAATAACACAGATTTGGTTCTTGCTGCTTTCCAGCCGCTATATGGATTTACTGAATTCCATCACCAGCACATCTACATTAATGTAATGAAGGATTAACTATTCAGGATAGGTATTAAATAGCAACTGTAAATACTGGGCTTCTTTGAGGAAAGGTTTGGAAATGGTTAAGCTAACACATCAAATTACAATGTATTGTTTGTCTATTAATTTGTACTTTTTCAAATTTTTAGTACCTAAAGCAAATGGCTTTACATATCATTTGCTGTGCACAGTTCTGCATGTAGGTGCACTTTTGAAATGCTAGTTTTACAATCTATGAATTTCCATTAAAGACTAACTACAGTATTTTATACATTTTATACATAGTCCCTATTGAGTAATTCAGCTTAGTGTAGTTCAGCTACTGTTCCCGATAACTTAAGTTGATAGGTTAGATACTTTTTTTCACCATCATATAGCAAATAAATGAAATAGGACCTGCAAAATGTTACTCAGTCAACAAAACTACTTATACAGCAGCTTGAAAATAGTTAGTAACTGGTCTTATAAGTAGACATAAATGCTTATAATTTGTCTCAGCACAATGAATGAGCTTTTCTTCACTATTTAGTTGCATTACTAATTAGCTAATCAACTTTGCAGCTTCACTACCTGAGGGCCGAGTAGCTACTGTTTAGTTAGGGGTGGGCAATATAGCAGAACCATATTGATATCAGGAGATAAATGCTTTAAAAAATGATCAGTACCAATATTTCAGACCAGCGTTTGATGAGGAGCAGAATGCTCAGGCATTGCTGGGCTACTGTTTGCATTTGTAAAGCTGTAGAAATAAGTGTTCCATATTGTAATGCAAGTGTACATATTGTTATGCATTCGGCGTCAGTATTAGGCAGATATGTACATGAGAAGTATCAGATGTCTGCATTGGCCCAGAATTCCCATATCAGTGCGCGCCTTATTTTAGTTCCTAGCAGTCTTTATGGTGCACATTTTCAGTAGTTTCCCTGGTAGTGCGCTCCCCGGGTAGAGCATTGCAGAAATAGCCGAGATGATTCTTTGGGGCCTTGTGTGTGTGATGCTCTTAAAGGAATAGTCCGCTTTTTCTTGTAAAACATTTTTAAACATCTGAGATGAAGGAAAGTGGAAAGCAGTCGTTACTGATAACATTTAAAAATTGGGAATAAGGATAGTGCAAAGCACATCATTTCTCAATTTCAAAACAGCTGTAACGTTCAGAAAACTGTCCATCAGTTAGAAACCTGTTACAACATGAAGTCAATATTTTCAATATTTTTTAGATTTAAAGTCAGTTTAGGCTCGTGCAGTGCCCTGTGAAAGCCAAAAGGAGGTCATTTTTGCATTGTTATGCTTCAGAAGTACATTTATTTCTCTCTCTCTCTCTCTCTCTCTCTCTCTCTCTCTCTCTCTCTCTCTCTCTCTCTCTCTCTCTCTCTGTGTCTTTCTCTTTTTCCACCTTCCTATCTTTCTTGTTTTGACTAGGTAAAATTAAGTGGGCTCTTCATTTCCCTGTATCTCTTTGTGCCAGGTTAATTTAAGGACTTGTTAAGTAACGACTCTTGCCAAGTGGACTTTATTTGGGCTGACTTTGTTCAGTCTTCAGCTTTATTGGTTACACTGCAGTATTCCTTCTTTTAAAAAAAGGACACAGTTGTTTTGCCAGGAGAAAAGTGATGAAAACAATGGACGTGCACAGATGCACACGAGACCGGTTATGACTTTCTTAATAGGCTTTGTTTAGTCTAGACTCAAACCAGACACAACATAAACAAGCTGAAAGAAACATGGTTTCCTCTTTTCGCTTCTGGTGCTTTTTACGTCTTGTTTCCAAGTACGCGACAGCCAATGAAAGTGGAAAGTTAGGGGAAAGTCATTTTAAAAGGTGCAGTGTGTCTTTAAGGGAGGCTGCAGAAGCTGCAGAGCTTAAGTTGATTAGACTAAATGGATTAGCACTCGTCCTGTGATGCCGTTGCCTGGTAAACATGCTCTAATTTGGAGGAGGAGGGGCAGAAAGATGATTAACCTTCACTATCAGCACAGCTCTGTCTACGTCATCATGAAGAAGGTCAGAGGTATGCTTTGTCCTATCTTTACTGATCCAGAGACAGTGTGTATTCCTGACTTGCCTGAGACTGTTCTATAAAAGCATCCATTCTACTTGCATATTCTATTAACCTCTTAACCTGTAGGCTTATTCATTTTAAGGCTTATTATTCAGTGCTCACTATGAGACTAATGTGTCAATTGTGTAAAACTCCAGATCAGAAAAGGTTAGGACGGTGTGGTAAATGTCAAGAAAAAAAAGAAAGCACAATTTGCTTTGACTTTCATTGCAGATACACAAGATACACAAGAACTTAATTTAATTTCTAAATATACATCAATTTCTTCCTTTAAGGCTCGCAACACATTCAAGTTGGGACAACACAAAAAGTTGGGACAGGACAATTTAGGGCTAATAATGAGATAGAATAATTAAATAATGATGTGATTAGAAACAAGTGATGTCAAAAGGTGATTGTAATCATGATTTGGTACAACAGCAGTATCCAGGAAAGGTCCAGGTAGGAGCAAAGAAAAGCAGAGGATTGGCAGTTTGTGTGAGAAAATTATTGAAGTGTTTAAAAGCAAAGTACTTCTAAGAAAGATAGGAAGGGATTTGAATATTTCACCCTCCACAGTGCATAACATAATTAAACGATTCAAGGAATCTGGAGGGATTTTAGTATGTAAAGGGCAAGGGCGCATACATAAGCTGAATAACTGTGCTCTCTGATCACTCAGACGGCACAGCATCAAGAACTGTCATTCATCGTTTTAAATACATGGGCTTTGGAGTACTCTGTGAAACCTTTGTCAAGCATTACAATATGAAGTTATGTCTGCAAATGCCAGTTATAACTTTTCTGTGCCAAAGGAAGCCTCATGTTAACCGTGTGCAGAAGTGCCATAGACTTCTTTGGGCTCAGAGGCATCTCAGATTGACTGTCACACAGTGTAAACATGTATTGTGTTCAGACAAACATTTCCAGTCTTTTTTGGAAGAAATGGAAGCCATGTGCTCTGGACAAAGACGAAATGGACCATCCAGACTGTTACCTGTGGTCCAGAAGTCAGGATCTGTAATGGTATGGGTTTGTCAGTGCCCATGGCAAATGTAACTTACACTGCTGTGATGGTAAAGTTAGAAGTACATTGAGAATTTGGCGCAACATATGCTGCCTTCAAGATGACATCTTTTTCAGGGACGCCCATGTTTATTTCAACAAGAGATTACAAAACCACATTCTGCACACATTACAAAGACGTGTCCGCAGAAGAAGAGGGTGCTGGACTGGCTCGCATGCAGTCCCAACCTGTCTAAAAGAGATTGCGTGGCGCATTTTAAAATGCAAAATACGACAGTGAAGACTCCGAGCTACTGCAAAGCATCAAACTTGTTTTTAGAAAGAATGAGACAAAATAACACATGAAATGATTCTTCACTCTGTCTTCAGTCACTAAACACTAAGTGTTATGAAAAGAAAAAGTAACATTACAAAGTGATAAATGGTTTACTGTCCCGGTTCGAAATATTTTGCAAGAATCAAAATTGAAAAAAAGTGTTTATTTTGAAAAAACAATACAATTCATGAGATGAATTGACAGATGATGTGCTGTTGTATTAGTCATTGTTTTAAGTTTAAAAGGTAGTTTAACATATTGTCCCAACTTATGCTGATTTTAGGTTGTTAAGAAATTAGAGTGAGGAATGAAAGGGCACACATACAGGCCTTTCAAGGGTTTACAAGGGATTAATATATTTCATCATGTTAATGACACTTTCAACTTTATCTTTGTTGACTTTCATTGGTAGGTTTTTATAGATTATGACCATTATTCAATTACGAAACTTAAAAAAAGTTCAGTTCATCAATATGTGCACTTTAGCAAATTGGTGCTGATTAGTTGTTGATTTTCACTACTGCATTGAAATGAATGTTACATTTCTATGTGTTACCAATTCTATGGTAATTGTCAATTTCTACATTAATAAATGTTTATGTATTGGCATTGGCTGCTTTGTACCTGAAAAATCCATCTAGAAACAACCATTTAGTAAGTCCTTATTAAAGATTAGTCAAGTAATCGTTAAAATAACCCATAGGCAACTTAATACTAACATAATTGATAGTGACAGGCTTACTCTGTGGTTGTTGTGTCCAAATCCAGATGTGAACCTTGAGTGCTGTTTTTGTGCACCTTTTTCCTGCACACTGCTCTCCTTTTTTCTGTCTGTTAGCTTAATTCTGCATATTTTTAATGCAAATAAAACCAAGTCACTAGAAAAAAAACACCTAACTGGGCATTTCACACACGAACCACACCTCTCTAGCTGTTTACTATGCAGCAGTGTGCTGCTTCTCTTGGGAGCATTGAACAGCAAATCATGTCTGACCTTCAAAAACAGGAAGCGGCCTGCCATTGCACGCAGCGATGACTCCATGTGCAGTCTAATGAAGAGTCCCAATTAGAGTAAAGAAGGGAGAGGAGGGTAAAGAGAGCACGCTGTGTTAATTGCTGATGCGGTGCAGTGTTCCCAACACCAGCAGGAGGATATTTGTCACACCTTTTTAGCTTTTTAAATGAGCGTACTCATAGCAAGTGCTCTGCTTGTTCCATAGAGGAAAGAGCAGAAGGTGTGCATGTGAGAGAGAGAGAGTGAGTGGACGAGTGAGAGAAAGAGAGCGCGTAAACCTTACATGACTGTTTGTTTTAATGCAGAACCAAGACCATGAGTGAGCCCCAGGAGCATGCTGATGATGTTGGCCTGATAACACATCAGGACCTGTCAGAGACCCTGAAGGAGGAAGACCCTCACAGCCCTTCACACTTCAGGCAAGTCATGACAGATACATGACAGATTTATGTTCACAGGGCTGCACAGCACAGCCTTTGTGCAGTGGTATTGGAATATTGGCCTTTGCAGTACTGATATCACAGAAGGCTGTGATATCAATGTAGAAATGAGCCCATTTACAAGTGTTATGAGCATAAATGACAGTTCAGTGTTTCCCTACACTGTTAGAAGTAAAGGTACTGTGTGGGTACACCTTTCATTTATCAAAGTGCAAACAATGTAAATGTTCCCTTAAAGGTACAACAGTGATTTTAAGGTCCAAGTGTGAATCTTAAACAAGTTTGTTTTTTCAGGTGAAAAGTACATATTTGTACCTTTTCATAACCAAATATTTTAAAACGGAACAATAAAATAAAAGGCCTGGAGACGAGACGGGGAGTGTGGTGTCAGTATAACTTAGAAAATATAATTTCAAAGTGTTATGGTTCAGTTATGTTCCCTGACTAAATGTACTGAGATGTACTCGAGAGTCCCACCCCAGTGACAAGAGGGGTCCTGCCCCAGTGTGAAGCTACAAGAGTTGTCGCTCATGCATGTCATAATCAGATGTAGTGTCATCAATACAGTCAATACACTGTACATGCAAATGCAAATAACCCAAGACTTACATTCTCTATGCTTTTATTTTTTAAAAGCGCAATTGTGTGATTAGGAGTTAATTCATAATCTGCTTGTTTATATCATAAGGCTTCATGTGTAACTGAATGCCTAGAAGGGGGAGCAGATACTGGAGTTTCAAATCTTTTATTACCATTTTCTGAACACCACATTTCAATAAAATAACCCAAGGTGATATTTCGGTGTGCAGAGAAAAGCCTGTTTTGTCTAAGTAGTAGAAGACTAGAGTGAGATACTGCTGTGGCACAAGCTTAGCTGGTACATACTTCTTTGTCACACTGCCTTTACACTAAACTAAGGATTCAATTTAGTCCATCTTCACATGTCAAAATCATTTAAGAGATGATAGAGAATTTTATTTTAGCAAAAACACACAAAAATGATGTCCTGAATAAAGATGCACTGAAATTTCCTCACATAGTCCAAAGACATGCAGTCAGGTCAGTTGGACTTGCTGAATTGCCCCTAGGTGTTGGCGACCTGTCCAGGGTGTATCCTGCCTTCCGCCCGATGACTGCTGGGATAGGTTCTAGCAGGAGAAGCAGCTTAGAAAGTGTGTGTGTGTGTGTGTGTGTGTGTGTGTGTGTGTGTGTGTGTGTGTGTGAAATTTAGGCCGCCAAAAATGTCAGACTCTAACAAATAAAAAAGCATGACAAAAGAAAACAGACACATTCAAACAGTTTTAGCAGCATCCATGTGCTTTACGTATTAGAAAACAAGTTGTTTTCTGTTGTTATAGTGGAATATTAATATTTAATATTGTTTAGCAAGCTGTTTTAAATTAAATGAGTCCTCTAGTTCTCTTTCCCAACATGATGATTATCTCTTTTGAAGCGTCAGAGTTATTATTTTAATTCAAAAGCATAAATTAAGTAGAACATTATATGTACGAGAACGTTTTCTTTCCATTTCGACTTTTCTCAAGAATTTTCATTTTGATCCACCACTAGTTTCAAGGCAAACATCAGCTGGCCAGTTATATCCTGATGTCCAATGTCTTACACCCCAGCAGCACTCACTTGGAACTATGTTTACCCTACACTATAAAAATACGCAGCTTTTAAACTGCATAACCAGGTTAACAATTTAATTTTGATTTCCTAGAACTTAGAATATTAACAGAAGAGTTATTTGTGTTTTATAGATGTTAACTTATTATGTTAAGTTTAGTGAACTCAACATTTCAGGTTAACCTGGTTAAAAGCTGCATACTTTTTACAGTGTTCAATAAAATAGCCTGGATGACCCTCATGGCAGACATGCAGCCTATTTTATTGAAGAAAAGCTGCAGTTCCAGGTCAGTGTTGCTGTGGTTGTTTTAATGCCTCAAGATTAATGTAATCCAGCAAAAATAAATGATATTGATCAAAATATTCCAGGTCAGTCTTTAACAATGTCATGTAATTGATTCATCAGTTCTTTATGAATATACTCTGAAGTGTATTTCAATATGAACAATATAATCAAAGTACTAGTAGTTTGTCCATAGTATGCAGCTCAAGTTCACAGCACTTTTGTTATTTTTATAGTTGGAGAACGAAACTGGCTGTACTGTAATACATTATAGGAAAGCGCAGGATTGCTGTGTGTATTTATTATCTACTGCTTTATCTGCATTGTTCTTATGAGTGTAATTCTTCAGAAGATGGTTCCCAATGGTTCCCAGTAGGAATACATTTCTTATACAGTCCCTGCAAATGAAACAGGAATGTTATTTTCTGTTCAAGCTTGCTTGGTTGTAGTTTTTACATTGCCCATTTATTTTTGTCATGATATTTGCAAATTACTTTGAGTAGGTACCAACTCTGCATTTTTCTACCCTCTAACACATTTTAAAATACTCTTTATCTTACTAGAATACATGCTAGGAATTTGTAATCAGCTACAATAGGTGGATAATTAGTTATAGTAAAAAATAAATAAATAAAAAGCATAACTGACAAGTATGAAGTGCAAAAAAAAACAACTGAAAGTGAGATAGATGTACTTTTGACTCTAAATTCCTTAATATTCAGAGTTTAGTGTTTTCAATCCAGTTTTAAACACTCAGACCAGTGAAAGGAAATTTGCACACATAATGTCTTTCGACTTTACTTGACATTATTTGTGTTTGAACAAAGCGGTATGTTTTCATGAGCGTAAACAAATGAATAACATTAGTACTTTGATGCAAAGCTGTTGTTGACAATTAGAGCTTCAAGACATCTAGAGTAAAAAATGATCAGCTTTTGCACCATGATTAGGAAGATTTCATGCAATAAAAAACAATTAATAGCAGTGTCATTTGTAATGATTTCAGGTGGAGTTTACATGAGATTGCGTTTGTTTAGCAGTAATATCTGGAGCCAATTACATATCACTACTGTTGGAACATAACCTTGTATTTCCATTTTTGATGTTTTTCAGATTTTGACATAATTTGAAAATACCTACGGTCCTTTATATTGTAGGTAAATTTAATTATGATTGGACCAAAAGAAACGGCTCAAAATGACTTGGAAAAAAGTCTGGTTACGTTGACATACATTCAAATTAAAGTGTTTTTTCCTTCTGCTATTACACCCCCCTGTCTCTTCTGAACAGCTCTAATTTACTGTCTTTCATAGAAACCACTAGGCTATTACATTTTGGAGATACAAGGTTTTGTTCCAACAACAGCGATTTGTATTGATGTATATGTTTTTCCCTGTCAGTTTTGTTTTTTAAACATATCTTTGTCGATGAATGGATATGTTTTGTTCCTATTTTGAGTACAAAGTCAAAGACATTATGTTTGTGAATTTGATATATGCACTTCAGATACATAAAATATAAGTGTCTAAATGCTTGTTTCCTCTCACTGTAAGTGGTCCTTGACATCATTATGAGTGTTGGTAATTTTTACAGTTTAATCTCATAAGCAGCCATCTCAAAACACACAGGCGTGCTATCATGACTAATATCTGTTTTCCTCTTACAACCCCAATTCCAATGAAGTTGGGCCGTTGTGTAAAACATAAATAAAAACAGATTACGATGATTTGCAAATCCTTTTCAACTTATATTTAATTGAATACACTACAAAGACAAGATATTTAATGTTCAAACGGATACACTTTATTGTTCACTTATTTTAAATTTGATGCCTGCAACATGTTCCAAAGAAGTTGGGACAGGGGCAGCAAAAGACTGGGAAAGTTGAGGAATGCTCAAAAAACACCTGTTTGGAACATTCCACAAGTGAACAGGTTCATTGGAAGACATCCCTGAAAGGCTCAGTCGTTCACAAACAAGGATGGGGCGAGGTTCACCACTTGAACAACTGCGTGAGCAAATAGTCCAACAGTTTAAGAACAACGTTTCTCAATGTGCAATTGCAAGGAATTTAGGGATTTCATCATCTACAGTCCATAATATCATCAAAAGATTCAGAGAATCTGGAGGAATCTCTGCAATTAAGCGGCAAGGCAGAAATCCAACACTGAATGCCGTGACCTTCGATCCCTCAGACGGCTCTGCATTAAAAACCGACCTCATTCTGTAATGGATATTACCACATGGGCTCAGGAACACTTCAGAAAACCATTGTCAGTGAACACAGTTCGTCGCTCCATCTACAAGTGCAAGTTAAAACTCTGCCATGCAAAGCGAAAGCCATATATCAACAACACCCAGAAACACTGCCGGCTTCTCTGGGCCCGAGCACATCTGAGATGGAATGACGCAAAGTGGAAAAGTGTCCTGTGGACTGACATTTTAAATTGTTTTTGGAAATCATGGACGTCATGTCCTCCGGGCCAAAGAGGAAAAGGACTGTCCAGATTGTTATCAGCACAAAGTTCAAAAGCCAGCATCTCTGATGGTATAGGGGTGTGTTAGTGCCCATGGCATGGGTAACTTGCACATCTGTGAAGGCACCATTAATGCTGAAAGGTACATACAGGTTTTGGAGCAACATATGCTGCCATCCAAGCAACGTCTTTTTCAGGGACGTCCTGCTTATTTCAGCAAGACAATGCCAAGCCGCATTCTGCACGTGTTACAACAGCGTGGCTTCACAGTAAAAGAGTGCGGGTACTAGACTGGCCTGCCTGCAGTCCAGACCTGTCTCCCATTGAAAATGTGTGGCACATTATGAAGCGCGAAATATGACAATGGAGACCCCGGATTGTTGAACAACTGAAGTTGCACATCAAGCAAGACAGGAAAAGAATTCCACCTTCAAAGCTTCGACAATTAGTGTCCTCAGTTCCCAAACGCTTATTGAGTGTTGTTAAAAGGAAAGGTGATGTAACACAGTGGTAAACATGCCCCTGTCCCAATTTATTTGGAACGTGTTGCAGACATCAAATTCAAAATGAGTGAATATTTGCAAAAAACAATAAAATGTATCCGTATACATGTATAAAATGTATCTTGTCTTTGTAGTGTATTCAATTTAATATAGGTTGAAAAGGATTTGCAAATCATCGTATTCTGTTTTTATTTATGTTGTACGCAATGTCCCAACTTCATTGGAATTGGGGTTGTAAATGCTTATGGTGGGATTAGGGGTGCTAGGATATGCATGATTTTTTCCCAATACTTGGGTAAATTATAATTTCATCACCCGCTGTGATCTTGCTTTAGCAGCCAACAATTATAAATGTATTATATATCATGGTGCAGAAATCACAATCCATATTGTGAAGTTTGTATACTGTTATATCCCTATTGGAGGAGAATATTCTGCTTATGTGGGGCATGTGAGTCTAGAATGAGCTTATGTTGTAACACAAACCTATGTGTGGCGTAAGCTTACGTTATACCCACAGAGCACATCTTGCGTAAGGCTCCTCTGAGATACAGTTTAATCTGTAGGAACGTGCTCCTGCTCCGATTCTGGCAGAGGGCCCTGCTGCTGGCTGGCTGAACTGCACTGAGCTCTCTCATTTCTGTCCCAGCAACAAGAGACAGCAGCTGTCAGTCACCTTCGCTGCATGATGGCCTGCCTTTTAGGCCAGTTTTTTTGTAATCGTAATCATTGTTAATAAGGTAAAATTAAGTAATTAAAAAGTAATTAAAAAGTAATTAAGCGCAATAGAAATATTTAAATTAGTTGTTTTGTGTTTTAGCCTGCAGTGCTTTTTGAACAAGGAACAATAGAGGCAGCCAGTCAGGACAGAGATCATTTATACAGGGTGATCCAAAAAGATTCATCTGATTTCAAAGTGCCATATTTTTACGACCACGAGGCAGCTAGGAACCAATCACATACCAATTCAAAGAGGGGGCCATAGAGTTTCTGACTGTCACCGGAACATGGCTCCCTTCAGTCTGCAAGGAGATGAAAGTGTTCTGCGTTCTCCACTTCAATAAGAGTGAATCTGTCATAACTGTGCAACCATTTTCGTGGGTAGTGAACCTCCAACAGCTCAGAGCATTGACAGAGCTGTGAGTGCAGTGACATCCAACATGCTTTTAATCGAGCATGGGATGAACTATGCCATTGCTGGAGAAGGTTCATATTGAGCACTTTACATAGTAAACTTTATGCTCACTTAAACTGTTTACAGTTTACTGCATTGTTCTGTAATGATTACAAGTAAAATAAGTTAATTTGAAATCAGATGAATCTTTTTGAATAAGCCTGTATATCTGTATATCAGCCTTAAAGATGCTCTAACAAAAACAACCCTTTTAAAGTCTTCAGGATAAAAAGAGGTTGGAAAATGGTCGTGTAAAATAAGAGATTTGATAAATAAACGCACTTGAATATCATAAGTGGATCTGAATCTAAATACATAAAAAATGTAGAGTGTGGCCCTGGTGCAATTTTCATATCCTTCCATCTTTCTTTAATAGATAAGAGCTACTATGAGTTAAATGTATTACCATAAAGCACTGTATTATCCAGTAAATAATCTTTTTTAAAATAGCAATAATAATCAAACCACTACAGCAATGAAATATTATAGGTCTTTGTTGGAGCTTCCAAAGCAATTTTGCTGTCTCAGTTTACGCTGTAGAAGCTGATGGCAGGCCAGGTTTGTGCTGTATCTTACTTTACAGGGCTGGATCCTGTTTCGCCTGTAAATGTGCTAGTTTGATGCTCTTTGGCCTTTTCTACTTGGCTCCAGATGAATTATTGACAGTAGGCCCTTTGTTCACTGCTTCAGGGACGGATTTCCTTTCTGGCTTTTGGTACGTTTTGGTTCTCAGCTAGCATGGCTGTACAGCTCTGCAGCCTGGGGCATACAAACACTCTGCCTATTTGGTAACTCTCCACATCTTCGGCCAGGGCAGAACTAGCCCACTGTGGCTGTCAGCCGGCCACAAATAAGTGCAAATGGGAATGGATTAGACACTACTCATCTAGCCAAAAGAACAAGCTTGCCAGTGTCAGGAAATTACTTTCTAATTAATTGCTGTATTCAACAATAGCAATTACTTACTAGTAGTGGTAACTGTCTCATATAATGCTCTATTGTATAGTAAATTGAAAGCTTGCAGCCTGTGTATCAATAAAGCAACACTGGATGAAAGTGTCCTGGAAGAGAATTGATGTTTTTCAATAACCCCGTTTCCTTCTATCATGGGACTTGAGTTGCAGTGCCTATTTATAGAACAGCAGGCAGAGTCCCCTGCTACCACCGCAAGATTATCCCTGTAAGATGCAGCTTAAGCGATGCTTGTTGAAAATGCAGAAAAATACGTTTTTTTATTGCTTTATTGTTTGTGTTTTGCTTATCACTAGATTTAGTTGTTAGTTGCCTGAGAATGAACCTTTATACCTGAATTTACAGTCATGTGAAGAAGAGGGTACACAACACTTTTTCAACATATTTGGAGATCAAATATCTATATAAGTCTTAGAATTAACATATTTGTCATCCTTTATGTAATTGATAAAAACAGAAATGCAATTTTCTTATGTGGAAAAAGTGAGTACACTGCTACATAAATCACTGATCAGGTGCCAATGATTAGAACACCATTAGAGAACGTCATGGAGGAACTTGTGTTATTTAAACCTTAGATATCTAGTCTGCTTTGTTGTTGTTGGAGTGTGTGGTATCATCATGCCTAGATCAAAAGAGCTTAAAGGGGTTACATAAAGACCCCTCAAACATTGCACAGTTGAAAGAATTCTGCAGGAATGAGCAGTTTACTAAGTATTTACTATACTATTTACTGAGGTCAGGGGTGTATGTACTTTTTCAACATGCAAAATCTGTTTGTTTATATAACATTTATGTATATATAATGTTTAACTGAAGAGTAATTAATGACATGTCCACATATCTCAAAATAGAGAAACATTTCATGGGGTGTACTTACTTCTTCACATGACTCTACATCTTTATTGTGAATTTGTAAATGGTTTTAGCTATCCGGTCTTGTAGTCATTGCCTTTTTTAATTAGAGTGCTTGAAAAAGCACTCTACTGTTGTCTCTCATACTTCTTCTTATTCTTCTTCCACACTTTTCTGTGATTAATACAGATACTTTAATAAACAGCCTCTGTTCAAACTGCCTCTGTTCAAACTGCGTTTCGAAGGTCTCGGCGCTGTGAATTGTGCTATGTACTTTTGGAGTTGATTGGATTGGCAATTTTTAATAAAATTAAGTTTAAATATTAAAAACATCCCATAAGAATGAATGGCGGAATGTTCTAGAACTTCAAATTCTAGCTGACATCGATGGCGTCACAGCAGACCACTCAGTCTCACAGACACAGCCGTCATTCAGTGAATCTGCTTTAAAATCCTTAAACTTTCACCTAGAAGCTACATTGAGTTGATAGAGGAACTTGTCCTTTCTGAACCCTCAAAATATCTTATCATTTTATCAATTAGCTTTAGAGTTATGAGCATTTGTTTGGCACTGGGCACAGAAAACTGCCCCATTCACTCCCATGTAAATTTCTCAAAATCAGAATTTGCTTATTTCAAGATTTTCTCTGTGTTTAACTTGTCATAACTCAGACATTTTCTTCTCAATATACACATCATCACACCAAAATAATCCTCAAGGGGTCTCACACCATCTGTTTGCTTAATAAGTTCTCACACCATTTATCCGGTTAAGTGATAGAGTAAACGTTTCCCGAGTTATAACTGTTTGTTCAGAGGATGCAAATCGGACTCAAACAAGGCTTCTCCATTAAGAGCTGCATAATAACAGAGTAACTGTTAATTTGAATGCCCCCCCCCCTCCTCAAACACATACATCTCTCCCTCTCACACACACCACACAGACACACACACACACAGACACATACCTAAGGAGGTATGTTGTTCACCTACACAGAAACAGAAACACGCACACACACACACACATGCACTCAAGTGCTCTTGGCGTTCCTTCAGGAAATGCACATCATTAATTAATGTTATGTTATGTTATGGTATAGGGGTGCAACGATTATTCGACTTAGTCTAAACTAAAATCAGTGACCAAATTAGTTAGCAACTAAATTCACAGTGAATTAGTCATCTTTCTCATACTCACTAGGAATGTCTTGCTTGTCGCTTTAATGGAGAGTCAACAAAAATGTGATGGCAGCCTCAAGAACAAAATCCTCAAAAGTGTTGGAGCATTTCTTTGTCAGCTTTGTCAGCTATTCGTAAAGCTGCTGGCATGGGAGCACATCCTCCATGCTGGAGCATTTGAAGAGGAAACACGTCAGCTCACTGGATGAAAACAAATCCTCTCGGTAAGAAGGTTGTGCTAGCTAGTAAGCTAACGTTAAAAACGTATTTTTTAACTTACTTCATGTCATGAACTGAGCTATAACTATTTTGAAATGCATGTTCTCTGAATTGTTAATGGAGTTGAAACGGAGAAGCTATTATTCACAACGACCCTGTCACCGATGTGTTCAAATTCGGCAAACACAGAGAACAGTTACAGTTTTCTGTTGTCCATGAATGTTTGTCGCCACACGAAGGTCTTTCAGGAGGTAGTTCTACACAAACATACAGGGCAGCTGGACGAAGGGGTTACTATTGAAATATTACATAAAATTGTTTAAATTTAACTGTTCATAGCCAGCAAGTTTGTCATCGTTTGTTGCAGCCCTGTTATGGTATGATTTGTATGTTTTTAACTGAAGTATTATAGTTAAAAGTGCATGATGAAGACAGGAGTGCAGCATGAGGCCATAGTGATGAGTTAAAAATGCTGAACCATGAAAATGAACATCAGAACTGTCACTGTCAAAATTATTGACTCAGATATTCCTCTTTAAAGAACCTAGGCTTGCATTTGTGAGCTTGACAGTAATATTACTTTACAGATTACTGCCTCTAATTTTTACCTTTTACCTTACGGCATGACCCAATATTCCATTTTTGCCAGCCACTGTCAGCTTCCCAGCGGTTAGTCCCAATACCCGCTCTGTATGTGTGCCCTTCCCCAACCAACAAATCCTGTCCTCTGAGTCAGAAGCTGCAGTCATGTTCAGTAGAGAAGGAAGCCGTCTCTTTGTAGGCTTGGCTCTGCACCCAAGGCATTGACTGTTCATAGAGAGCATGTGACCCTGCTGCCTCAGCACTGCATTACAGAGATAGTCTGTATTCCCAAAAGCTGCACACAGTGCCTTCCAGCCCAGACTGAAGACTGGCACAGGCTTTCTATGCTTGCTTGCTGAATAGTTATCATTCTAAATAGAATTACCTCCTGTAATTAGCCGAACCTGGAGCCTCCTCAGTAATAGTGGTCATATTCAATTTTCCCTCACAGTAATATAATAACCAATCTGCAGATAGACACGGTCAGGCACCATGTCGTTAGTGCTACATAAAAATGACATGTCCAGATTGTCTGTGGTGATTGGACAGGGACTTCATACCATGCCACTCTGCTCGTCAACTCCCTTATAAATTACATTACACAGCCAGCCTGGGTCACACAAGTCCTGCTTGAATTTTTCCACCTCCTACTCAACGCTCAGGAAACCACACGAGACCTCACTCTCAGAAACAGAGGACTTCTTTGCCACCAAATGTAGAGTTGCAGATGCCTGTGCTACAGAGGTCGAAGATTCAGGCATCTTTTCCTCCTTTGATCAAAAACTGGAAACTACATATCAGTGATGTATCAAAACTGAAGGAGTATTTTGGTGCCCTTATCTGTGGGTGAACAGGGTTCATGTTACCAGTATGCTCTCACATGAGCAAAACCCTTAAGCATATGCTTCTGTGCTTTGGAGTGCTACCTTGAAGCCAATGAGATATAGTACACACACTATATAGTAAACACTGCTGAAGAATATATAATGGTGTTATGATTTTAAAAAACACTTCTTCTTGATTCATTGATTCATTCGTTCATTCATTGATTCATTCATTGATTCATAAACCCAGCTAGCTAGCTAAATAAAGTTAGTTAATTCATTAAGACCCTGTTAATACCTGGTTGTTCCCTGTAACCTGCATCCGGAAGATTTTAAACTACATGCATGAACACTTGGTAAGCAAAGGTGTCACTGGTTGATATTGTGCTCTGTTTGGGTCTTTAGCCTTCTTAATGGTTTATTCCTTATTATTTAAAACTTGATTTGGTCAAGAATCCGTTTGTTTGTTTTCTGTGACATGCAAGGTACTCTCAAAAGTATTTGACAGCATATTATTGTCCAGCTTTCAGTCACACTGATATGCAGTTGCTGTGTGGTGCATAATACACACGTCAGCTTATGTACAACGACCAGTCCCCTGTGCTGTTTCTCATTTTCCCTTTTCTATTTGAAAATGATAATTTTTCCATGGTGTTACTCAATTGCTTATACTGACTTTATGCTGATTTTTCAAAAAGATGACTATTTGTTTAAACTGTTGTATTATTCGTCACAGTGACGGACACCTGTGTTAAAACCTAATGTATTGTAGCAAGACAGTGGAGGATGATTAGAAGTAGATTAACCAAACTGGCACTTCATTTTAATTAGCTCGGGACACCGAGTTAAACTCAGAGGAGAAATTCAAGAGGTAAACTTAAGGGAAGGAACAGTGACACCTCTGTTTAATGGTGGCAGTACAGAGGATGGCGACCAGCAGTGTGGCTCCATCACTGTACTAGGAGGGGTGTTGGTTGTCGAATGTGGGTTGAAGAGACATACACATTTAAACTTGTATAACATCTGGTTCAAAATGCCAAAAGTGGTTTGAGCGATTGTATATCGATTTGTTTTGAATGTGTCTTGGCTGCATTTACACCTGCATTTCAATATGAGTAATCTCTGTCTAGTTGTAATTCTGATATTCAAGACACATGAAATATTCAGGTTTAAACAATCAAGAGAAAAAAAATGACACATAGAAGGAAAAAAATCAAATTAAAGGTATAAAAAGAGATGTGAATATATACATACAGGCCGAAATGAGAAGACATATAATTCCATATCATTACTGATATTTTCCATAGCAGTATATGAGGACTGGTGTCATACAACTCCATTCATTTCTAGTTTTAATTGATGGATAACAAAAGCTTAAGTGCGAAGTATGTCTGCAGTGCATTTCAGTTGCTAAGTGTGTCAGTTCTTTTGAGTTTGAGAAAACTGTTAATTATTCATCCTTCTGTAAATGTGGTTTCTGTTTGGTTAATACTTTACTTTGCTTTGCTTATACATTACTGTATAAGATTCCTTTTGATGTGGGATTAAGACTTTAAGAGCAGAACTTGTAAAGCCAAACTAGGTAAATCAGATTTTATCAGATCAAATTTTAGTGTACAATTTCTAGTTATTTACTGAGTTACTTAACATACAGGAAAAAATAAGAGTATTAATATACATTTTATCTTTAGCACAGGCCACATGTCATATTTGAATAAGTGTATTCTCTGTAGATGATGTGTTCACTTATTTTCTCTTAGAAAATAAATCAACAAATATATATATATAATAAAATTATATTATCTTATTTGCTCAGGGGCACAGAAGCCTTTCCTTGTGACTATGTGAGAGTGTTGGTGAAGGGCTGTATTACACTGCTAAAGGAGTATGAGTAATGGAGTAGGACCTTGCCACCTGCACTTGCTTCTTGTCAGCAAAAGTAAGGTCATATAGAGAGGACGACAGTGACAGACAGTGATACACTCTCTTTGAGGCAATAGACACGCTGTCCCTGCTCTTGGCCCACTGCCAAGAACTCCTGTCCTCTTAGTCCTCTCTGAGGGGCTATGAAGAGATTTGTGTGTGTGTGTGTGTGTGTGTGTGTGTGTGTGTGTGTGTGTGTGTGTGTGTGTGTGTGGACAGAATGACTGATGACGTCCAGAAGAAATCCAATACCATTAAGGATCCAAGGGAAAATGTCTCTCCCCCAGTGCTTTGAGAGGGGGTTAAATTTTCCCAACCTCAGCAGATATCCAGGGTTTGCAGGCTCTGTGTTTATTGCAGGATAGAGTCGGTCTTAAGTTATTCTGCACTGAATACGTTTATGATGTTTGGGCACATCTCATTGAACAGTTCTGTGCTCTGGGTCAGCAGCCTCCAAATACGTGTGTGAACTAAAATGCCCAGCGTTATAAAATGTGTCTCAGCACACCTTTTCTATCGTTTTCTCCTCAAATTAAACTGAGCACAACACCAGTGCTCAGTGAAATGAGTTGTGCTTCAGTGAAATGAGTTTATCTAATTAATAAGTGGAACTGTATGTGTAAATGTAGCACTGTTCTTCCTGTACAACTCCATCTTACGAGATGCCATACCATGAAATTGTCATGTAGAAAGTGTGTAATTTAGAGTTATCTGAGAGTATTTTTGGATAATATCAGTGCTGTTGTGACTCCTAAATTAAATTCAGTTACTTAATTTAAACTGCATCAATTAAAATTTACCTTTGCAATAAATCAGCAATAATTATTTGCCTGTGTACCTGATGAATAGAGTAGCACAAAGTATCAAAAGTTCATTGCCTTTTCAGTGGAGCAGTTCAATACTCTTAAATTCAGTTCCTTCAGTACTTGAAATTATTTACTTAAATAAACTGGAAGCCATTTAATTTTGCCTGCATTTGAAGAGTTTTCGACTAATTAAAAAAGTAAAAGTAAAAAAATTGATGGAAGAACATTTTTCTCTGAATCAAATAAACATTTGTTGTTCAGACAGTGTGAGTGTTGTTCACTTTTTGATGTATCTTGGTATCAAGCATTGTGATGCTGCATATATTATAGGTATCAAAATAAAAATGTTGGTATCATGACTACATTTCAATAATTAATAACAATAACTTGCTCATTATGGACTTAAATACTACAAACTGTACACCCAAAAATTATTTGGCTGTTTATCATTTATTTACCATATGATGTTATTAAGCGATAAGTAATATACTGTGAGTATGCACAATAATTTTTTATTTCTGCCTTGAGATTTGATCCCAGCTTTTAAAATATAATGAATTCTGAATATTAGTCTAATTTAAAATTAGATTTTAATGTCTTGTTATGCAGCTTTCTTAGTCATTTTACCTTCATGTACAGCTCTAAAAAGTCATTTTTACAGCTTTCTAGCTTCATAACAATTACCTGTAAAGTTGATCAAGACTAACAAATTAAAATCTTACTTATATATTTATCTGCATCCAGATGGAAAACATTATTGGTTGTAAGTGTAAGTGTCTTCTTAAAGCGCAGAACTGTTCTTACAGAACTGTGCTCTTGAGTGTGTGTAGGTTCTGTTCTTACCTAAGAACAAATCCCAAATATGAAAACACTGTCAGAATCTTTGTGAAAGCTGCGTACATGAATTTTAAGAAAAAAAATTCCTAAGAAGAGTCAGAGAATGAGGCCCATTAATTCCAAAATTTTGAGAAGTGATTCCCAACTTTTGAACAATCCTTGTGGTCCCTCTGATATACATTTTTTTTTGTTATCTAGTGTTTTTTAGAAATATTTCTAAAAAGCTTCGTAGTTCATCTTTTGTTTTAAATAAAATATTTTTTAAAAAAATTTTTATTTTATGCTTGTCTTTCTATTGTTCGTTTGTCCATTATTGCTTGACCTTTTTTTTACAACTTTGATTTATTCTTCATCACAAAAATTGGTTAATAATAGAAAAATATGATTCTATTACTAATAAAATCAGTGACAACCCTGCAGTGGAACACTTTAATGAGTGTATTTGGACATTCTCTCTTCCTTTTCTTTGGTAATGAAAGCATGTGTGTGTCTGTGTACTGGCTGCCAGGAGTTCAGCTTAAGATTGATAAGTCTGTCTGTCACTGCATGTTTGATGTATGTTGTAATCATGTTTCAACTGTCACTTCTCTTCTTAGGGTTCAGTTGATAGATGACCTGTCCTACGAGGATGTAAAGAAATGTTACAGGGGCTCGGTGAGTATCACATATTAAGTGTACACTATGAACCTGTAATTAGAAAACTGCCTGGTGATCAAGAAAATATGTTGAAATTTTATGCCATTAAAAGTGCAATTTTCACAAATTTCACAATCATATTTACCATAGTATATATCATCAACAGTGTTGTCTTAACAAACTAGATGAGTGATCAGTTAGACCAATCAGGAGCAACCCAACCCCCATGTGCTGTGACATCACCACCACAACTAACTGATAGTCTATGTTCAGCTGGTTCTTGCAACAAAAAAAAAGGCCTCATTTTATAGAATATAATTAAACTAGCAGTCACAATATTAGATATTTTGCTGAAATAGTTCAGCCTTAGGCCTGCCCAAAATTGGCCTGTGAGGACGTTTAATTTAGATGTTTAATATATATATATATATATATATATATATATATATATATATATATATATGTGTGTGTGTGTGTGTGTGTGTGTGTGTGTGTGTGTGTGTGTGTGTGTGTGTGTGTGTAAAATACTGTGCGTAAGTCTTACACATAGTCAAAATCTATGTGTTTATTTGCTGAGAAAAGTGTTAATATTTAAATAAATGTATAGACTATGTATAGAAAATTCTTGTTGAAATTGTATTTATGAATCATTTTAGTAATAAAACTTGTTGGAATGTTGGAAAATACATTAATTTGAAATTTGAACCTTACATACCCTCTTTATTTTTATATTGTTAATTGTATGTTTTGGACCTTGACCCACCACAAATATATATATATATATATATATATATATATATATATATATATATATATATATATATATATATATTTCTATAGGCTGATCTCAGCAAGCTGACTTAGTATTGAAGATCATATGGATTTGAGTGATGAGAAGGAGGATGATTTGCTGGCCTGCTGTTGCACAGTGGTGTAGTCGGAAAAAAAAGTGTTGTAAGACCTCTGATTTAAAATATGATATGTGTTGACCTTAGATTACCACTCACATGATTAATACTCGTAAAGCTGTGGTATGCATAAAATATGGAAATGTAGCAAATCAGTTGAGCAACTGCAGGGTTAATCATTAACAGAGCACTCTGCCGGCTGGCTCAGCCCATTTAGATTATGAATATTGTTGAAAAAAGCAGTGGCGCGCATCACTAGAGTGTGAGGCAGCAGGAAGCACTAGTGCGAGCCTTGGCGCGGGTAGTGTGCAAGCTTGCAAGCTTTTTTTTTTTCCGCTAAGGTGCAGTGGGTGGCTGCAGCAGGTCTGTAGCAAACCAGGAGAGAGAGAGAGAGAGAGAGAGTGAGAGTTGTTGAAGTGACTTGTGAAACCAAAGTAAGAGGAGACGGGATCGGTTCACAGGAACAAAAAGAGAGTGCGTTTGGGCCTGTGACAGAGCAGAGAGATACCGATTACCTGTAACAGTCTGACACACACACACTTGAGAGAGGATCGGCTCACCGTGTGTGGAGTGTTGTGTCAGCATGCTGAGTTTGGTGCAGAGCTCGCGTCCTCTCCGAGAGAAAAGCAGGCTGCAGGGGAACTGTGGGCAGGAGCTCATCTCTCTACCTTCTACTACTTCCTCTTCACAGACTGTCAGCAAGTACAACTCGCAGTACCACAAACTATTTCAGAATGTGCCCAAAGAGGAGATCCTCATGAAGGGTAAGTGTCAGTTTGTTTACTGATGCAGTTTTCATTCTCTTCACTTTTGTAACAAATGGTAACTTTTTAGGAGAAGGTAGAGACATTCTTAACGTCAGTGCATGTTAATGTACAGAGTGTAAAGAGCAGCTGCCATTTTTAAAGGCAGGTTTGATATGACATCAGTATTACCTTTATTGTTCAGCTGTTTTAACTAATGTAGGAGTTTATAGGAAAGACAAGCATTTATATATATACATTTATACTATGAGCTCAGAAACAGTAGTCATAACAAAAGCATTTACATTTACAGCATTTAGCAGACGCTCTTATCCAGAGTGACTTACAAAAGTGCTTTGTCTATCCAGAGCAAGTATCTTTGCTAGTTACCAATAGGTGAGAGAGAAGCCGGTCCTGAGCTCAGATACTGCTAGAAAGAAGTCCATGTTGAAACCCAGAGAAAAGGAACAGAGTTAAACACAGCACAGTGTAATACAGTTAATTTCAGTGCATCAGTGACGACAAGATTTTAAAATAAGAAATAGTTTTTTGGTTCATTCATCATTAAATATTCACTTTTTTTGTAATAGGCAGCTGACAGGTTCATTTAGAAATTATGATATGATAAAGGTAAGAGTGTGTGTGTGTGTGTGTATATATATATATATATATATATATATATATATTTTTTTTTTTTCTTCTTCTTCAAAAGCATTGGTCATAACAAACCGTGACTTTATAGAGGAAGGCACAAATATTCATACACATTCATTCATTTGAAAGAGCAAAAATCTTCTTAACTTTGTTAATGTAACTGTTTTATTCTATACTTTTGGGCCATTTCTATTGGTCAATTCATCTTTGAACGTCCACACAATGTAAAGGGCAGGTGACACCAATATTAGGTTTACTTGTTGTTTAGTTGTGTTGACTAATATTGGAATTTATACTAAGAGCTCAAAAGCTTTGGTCTTAACAAATGGTTACTTAATAGGAGGAGGTAAACACGTTCTTAACATCAATAAATATCAGTATAATGGGATTTTATTCCAACTAATATAGGAGCGTTTTTTGCTTTTGTTTTTGTATTATGGGCTCAAAAACATTGGTCATAACAAAAAGTAACAAATGGTAACTTCAGAAGAAGAGACAGAAACATTCTTAACTTTAATACATTACATTAATGTAACAAGATTTTAGAATGAGAAGTAGTTTTGAACCATTTCTGTTGGTTCAATCATTGTTAAATATTCACATAATAGGCAGCTGACAGGTTCATTTAGAAATTATGATATGAACTGCTAACTAATGTAAGAGTATATATATATTTACTTTTTTTTATTTAGATTTTTTTGTTTTTTATTCTAGGAGCTCAAAAGTGTTGGTCATAACAACTGGTAACTTTATAGGAAGAGGCAAAAACATTCATACACATTCTTAATTTTAATGTATGCTCATGTAAAAAGAACAAAAATGTTATTTAACTTTGATGTATGTTAATGGAAACAGTTTTATTATTATTATTTATTAGGCCAGCTGTGCTCTCTTGAACTCCCGGCTACAGACAGCTGTAACATCACCAGGGACCAAACTCTCGATCTCCTGATGATGGAGCCAATGCTTAGACAGTTGCACCACTCAGGAGTCTACTTTTGGGCCATTTCTATTAGTCATTTCATAGTTGAATGTAAAGGGCAGCTGACATTTTCATTTGAAGATGTTGATATTGCAGGAACATTGTTTGCTGTTCAACTTTTTAAACTAATATAGGAGACTTTTCTTTTGTTATTTTTACTAACGAATGGTAACTTTATAGAAGGAGGCAAAAACATTTATACACCTTCTTAATTTTAATGTATGTTAATGTAATGCGATTTTATGCAGTCATTTTGAGCCATTTCTGTTTCCATTCATCGCTAAATGTTCACGCAATGTAAAGTACAGATTGTATTCGCAAATGGAGGTTTTGATGACGTCAACATTGTGTTTGTTTAGTTGTAATCAATATAGGAGTATATTTAATTTTTGTTACTTACTAGAATCTCAAAAGCAAGGATAGACTATAGAAAATTTTAAACTGTTTTTAGTTGTATACTGTTTTACTAGGCGTTAAAACACTACACATAAGACTCAAAACACCACCTAAAGTTCCTCAAGCCAGGCTGTAGACAACCAGTGTAACCAAAGTCACTACTGCAATGTTAAGAAGTATGTGAATAATGTATCCAGCAGCCATCTGGTATTTCTTTTACTTATTTCTGATAACGTCTCATTGTTCAGCTTAACTCGCATATAATAATTAAGATACTTAACTATATCGAAGAGCAAGATCAGATGTTTTGAAAGCTGCAGCTCATGTTCTCAGTCCACCACAAATGTTTCACCCACGGCTATGAGCAGCAGCTGAGGTTATTCTCACTTATTTTTACTTAATGTCATGTGCTTGATCACTTGCTAAGAGCCCTCCTTCTGCTTTGTGTCTTTTTAGTGTACTCTTGCGCTTTGCTGCGTGACATTCTCCTGCAAGGCCGACTCTACATCTCCAGAAACTGGCTATGCTTCTATGCCAACCTCTTTGGCAAGGACATTAAGGTGGGAGACAGGAGCTCTAACTGACGATAGTGCTATAAACTTGCAGAACATTACAATATCACGTCATTTTGCCACTTCCTCTGGCTGAGGCCTAACAAACTTGTGTGGTTTGTAGTTGGGTTGTAAGGTTTAGGACTTATAAAGCAGCAAAATGATGCAGTACTCGCTCAACAGCTGTTAAAAACACTTTTGATTGTGTCATTGTAATGTTTTTATATGGAGCAAGTGCTGCACCTTTTTACTGCTTTATGATTCATGCATTTTTGAAGGCAGCACCTCGACTTTGAGCCCAACTTTCACCTCTTTTGAAAGATTGTAATTTAAGATGCTCTTAAAAGGGGTGTTTTAGGTTAATGTTGGCCTCGGGCCGCACCTTTTTGTTTTGCTGTGTTGAACACCAGTAATGCTATATGACCCTTTCATATTACAGTTAGAGATAGCAGGACAGGATTACATTACAACAGACAAGCAATTGTTCCATGCTATTTTTTTCTTGTGCTAATCCCTCTCTAAAAGCGAAATGTGGTATGATTGAGTCGTGTAAGGATCGATTAGCAAGCACGCACTCTGTAACCTGATATTCTGCCCTTGTGCCTTCTCTTCTCTTCTCTTCTCTTCTCTTCTCTTCTCTTCTCTTCTCTTCTCTTCTCTTCTCTTCTTGTGACTGCCCTCTCTGGTCTCTGCTCATGCAGGTGGCCATCCCTGTAGTTTCCGTGCGGCTCGTAAAGAAGCACAAGACAGCTGGGCTGGTCCCCAATGGCCTGGCTATCACTACAGACAGCAGCCAAAAGGTGGGTCAGCACTGGCACTGCAAGTCAACCTGAGGATACAGGACTCAAATCAACATGCATGAGCACTGCAGAACCGCAGTCATGCCAGTGCTAGGCTGCACTATGACCCACAGAGAGCCTCGAGGTTGTAGAGTAAGCTCAGTTCAACTTCCCTCCGTGCTTCACACACCTGCCAGTGTGCTTAGCAAGAGGCTAGCTGAAGCCAAGTAGCTGCATGGCACTATTTATGGAAATGATAGCAGGTTTTTTGTGATGAGTCATATATTCTGGGTGGCTGTTGTCCAGTGCCCGAGCCCTTAATCCTTTCTCTTTTCTGTATGTGTCTCTCCTGATAAACTGATGTGATTTGTACCTACAGCATTGTTGAGTTTGCGTTTGTTGCTAAGCACGTATTGCTTGGAAGACATTCTGGGCTGATATAAACAAGACCTTGACATGCAGGAGCACTGTCTATCATGGTAGTCTATCTGTCACAGCACAGTTACTCGCTCACTGCTCCAGGAAAGTTATCCCAGAGGCTCTTGTGGTGAAAGGTAAAGAAGTGGAAATGGTAGATTAGGGCTCAGTATGAAACCCGGAATAACAGTTTGTTCTCAAAGTGCTCTGTTTTAATCTTTTAAGCCCCCAGCTGTTCTGTGTGGTCACTGAAAATATCATACTTTTTCTAGTAATAAGATTATTAATAACTGTATTGCAGGATTGGTGCCCTGCCCCTCTATCTGGGGTTTTTGTCCTTTTTCGGTTGTTATGATACACACATTAAAATGATACAATATGCAAAAACAAATTAGATTTAATGTTAGAAAATAATTTTTGTGTATAAGACATACTAACATAAATTGGGATAGTCTCCAGTGTTCTGTTAAACACTACGACAGTGGTGTTGAACCCTGGGTTGCAGATCACTGGTGGGTCATACTGTGCAGATGAGTGGGTCAAGAGGAAGCTGGATGATTTTTTTTTTTTGTTTATTTCTCCAAGATGGCAGGGCTAAAAGAAGGACATTTTAGATCAGAGGGTGAGCTGTGCTGTTTCTGAAGCATTTTACTTCTGCTTGAAAAGGTCCTGTATTATCAGTGTCCATTGTAAAGATCATGCATGCACAAAATGAGGTTATATTTTCCTTGTGGAGATCCATATGTGCTTTAGCTTAATTTATACTCTTGATATTTTATGTTTCATAACACAGCATGCATTAGGCTAACATTTAGAATTACCACAGTTAAGTAATCCTGATGCAAAGATATAGGCTTATTCATTTTTAATGTTGAAGTATTAAACAGATATTCAGAGTCAGTGGAATGGATTGTATCTGAATTCAGAGCAGATAAGTGTTGTCATTATTTTGACAACAGTTTTACACTTACAGTTTGTTTGTTTTCTGAGAACAATTAATTGTTTATTATAGTCTTGCCAGGACCTGTGGTCTTGTTTTTGCCTATTGGGAAATTAATTGAATTTTTAATTGAAAAATTTGAAAAGCAAAATGGATGTTTTCATTTCTTTTTTTTTTTTTTACTTACTTATTTATGTACCATTACTTTGTGTATCGCTATACCTGTAAGACATATATATATATATATATAAATATACTGAATAACTACACAAATGAGCCCTGATTTCTCTGCCTGTCTGTGTCTGGCAATAGTACTGATGTTCTCTCTCTGTCTTCTTTCCCTCAGTATGTATTTGTATCTCTGCTGTCCAGAGACAGCGTGTACGACGTGCTGAGGCGGATCTGCACACACCTACAGGTTAGACGACATCCCTTTTCCCCTGGCGACTGTATAGCATATTATATGCATTCCTCAGAGAGGTAGACACTGGATTTGTGTACAGTAAAAACTGCCTGGCTTGCTTGTTTAGCATTTCAACATTTCTGATGTCTTACATCATTAAGGTCAATGGCAAGAAGAGCCTCAGCCTCAAACAGTACATGGAAGAGCCCACCTCCTTGTCTCTGGTAAGCCTTCTGTCTCGCTAAGTACAGCCTTGGAGAACTGGAACTCTTTTCTACTGTAATGTTAATTAATTTGTGCTCAGTATCTACAACTGAAACCAAAATAATGCATTAATTGAGCTGGTTTAGTTTTGCCAGAGAAGATTCCGTAGTATAATTTGTCAGGGATTTGACTCTCTGGTTCATATGGGATTAAAATATCTGTTAGACTACCAGTCAAAAGTTTGGACACACCTAACGAAATACGCATTTTTCGTGATCTCAAAAATGTTGTGATCTAAAAAATTTTTAAATGTAAAAATAATAATAATTTACATGATGCAAACCGCCTGTGAATGCCTGGCGACCTGTCCAGGGTGTATCCTGCCTTCCGTCCAATGACTTCTGGGATAGGCTCCAGCACCCCCCACCCCCCTCCCGTGACCCAGAAAGATAAGCAGCTTAGAAGATGTGTGTGTGTGAGTGTGTGTGTGTGTGTGTGTGTGTGTGTGTGTTGCAAACAGTGAAAACGAATAGGATTGTGCTTATTAAAAGCTGTGAATTGAGACTTTGTTCCATCATTAAATGTTAATGGTGCAGCTGCTGTGGATCATGAGCCGTGACCCTTCCTTGGGTCATGTAAATAAAACACTGTCTCAGTCCTCTCTCTCGCTCTCTCTCTCACTCTCTCTCTCTCTCTCATTCATTCATTCATTCATTCATTCCATTCTGCGTTTGTGTTCTCTGTGTGTGTCTCCACTCTGACCCTTGTCAGGATGAGTTCCCTGTCCCTGATGAGTACCCTGTGACTGTAGATGAGTTCACTCCAGTGCTGAAGTGGAGGAGAAAGCCTTCAGTGGCATCCGTCTCCTCTTCCCTGCCTGACCTACTGGGCAACTCCACCAGCAGCCTCAGTCCTGTGGACACTCCTTTCCAGCCTGAAGAGCCTCTAGAGGGTGAGCAATACTGTAACATAACACTTACTAATCAAGGTGGGCAATATTACAGTGTCGTTATTACTGTGTGTTATTAAAAATACAGATTTAGATCAGTTATAGGGAGCCTGTAAAAAATGACAACCAGTGTACAGTAACTGCTTAACAGTAACTGCATAACAAGTAACTGACTGAATGTCAGCTCACTATCAGTTATAATTTTTATTAATTTAATGTAAATATTTATTTATATCATTTATAGTAATATTTTTTATTAATGGTAAGTAGTGCAGGCACTTTATAAACACATATATGTATATTATTACACACACACACACACACACACACACACACACACACACACACACACACGTATGCATATTATTACACACACATACACACACATATATATGTATTGCTCTTGCCTGAACAAAACCTTGTATCTCCATTTTTTTTGTTGTTTTTCAGTTTTTGACATCATTTGAAAGTACCTGTTGCCCTTTACATTGTATGCAAATTTCATGATGAATAGACAAAAAAAGAAATGACGCAAAATGACTTGGAAAAAAATGTTCATTTCCATTATCCATTTTGTCCATTCCAACTTGAACGAAATATTATATTATATTATATTATATTATATTATATTATATTATATATATAATTACATTTTGGTGGGGATATAAATTCAGTACTTTTATGGTACCAACTAAATTACATAAATATTGCTGAGAGTCTAGAAATTTCATGTCTTTGGAACTAAAATGTGTGCATTGCAAACATCAAACATACTTGTTCCAAAATCTACACTGCTGATAGACATTCTGTATGTAAGTCATTAATGTCAGGGATTCTTCATTAATCTGGAATATGTTGTGGCCGGTAAGTGTACCCATCTCAACATCTGTCACTCATCTCTGGTTTATGCCCACTTTCATTTGTAATGTGTAAGAAGAGATTGAAAAAGTATTGTTCAAGAATCAGTATCATCAGAATAAGTCAGTTTATTGGTTTTGGTCTCAAAACTTGTCGAATGATATTCAGGACTTATCATGTAATGTTGTGTATTTGGAAAAGGTCTTCAAACATTATGATCTCAGATATTTACCATGTCACCCACCCTTAATACAAGCGCATATGTTTACAGTGTCCTTCAGTAAAAGAAACTGTCGCTATACTAGTGATCAAGAGATAATTGAACAATTGATTTGCTTTTTTCCTGGTGACACAGCACTGCTCATTTGCCGTTTTCTCCGTTGCTGAAACCTGAATATTCAAAAATACCTTTAAACTCTAAGAACAGTTCTTTGCAAAACGTTTGTTTTGTTGATTTTCTAAGTAGAGAAAAATGTGTGTATCCTCTATAGAGAACATATTATATTGTACTGTGCACATTTTAAAGCACAATTACTGTTTATTTGCTGAGTTTAACATATTGGGGCAAAATTAAATGTGATATGTGGCCTGTGCAAAAGTTATGCATTACACCTTGCAAAAATACCTTATTCAGGTTTGTTCCCTGTACTGGATTTTCACTTTAAAACAAAATATGAACTTTTACTGGGGATGTTCAGAATTTTCCATATGTATATGCAAGCTAAAACTTCACTGCATTTAATAATAACATCCTAAGAGCGGTGACTTCACCAGAATACCCCACAAACCAGCATGTTTTGTAGAGGGTGGTAATTAAACAGGTTTCAGTTTGAGTAGCCAGTGTTATATAGTAGTGTTGGTGTATAGTTATAGTTGTAGCCTGTGGTGGATGAAATACACAAATCATGTATTGAAAATAAAACTACTAAAAGATTAATTATGACTCTAATGTCCTGTTATCATTTTTGTAAGAAGACATGCTTCATGAACTAATTTTAGGTAAAAGTACTCCAGTGTCGTTCTCGATAAACCAGTCTTTTAATAGAATGTCATTAATTAGTCACACTGATGTTTATTAAAATGACCATAAACACAAAACACTGAAGGCCAACAGTTTCCATCAGGTAGAACTGAGTGGCTCTGAAATAACATTTTGCGAACAAGCAAAGTTTCAGTTTAAGATTTATTTGCAACCATGTTACAAGTTTAAGTTTAATAAAAACTTGCTTTAAACTCAGGATCACAAATGAGTTTCCTTTACTATATTGACCTGTAGGTCTCTGTTCATAAACATAAACTAGCCAAAACAAATTTACCAAAAAATTAAAGAGTTTGTATAAATTCAGAACAGACTGCAAATATGTACATATTTCTGTATTGTGCTCTAGTTACACAAAGTTAGGTTAGTTCATCATTTATGTTGAATAGACTCTCCCAAAATTTTACAACTGCTGTTGAACCGTGTGCTTGCACTAGGTCAGTATGACCAACAGGTCAAAACAAGCTCAAAACAAAGTGACCGCTGTGCCCTGATTGGTGTTCTTTCTTTGCGCTTCTTTCGTTTTGACATGTTACGTTTTTATACACACAGAAACCAAAAGGAACGACAGATTTTTCAAAATGTCGTGGAGTAAAAAGTGAGACATTTGACTTTGAGATGTAGTGGAGTGAAAATAAAAAGTCGCCCAAAATGGAAAAACTTCAGTAAAGTACAGATACATGAAAAAGTACTTAAGTGCAGTAATGAATTACATTTACTTAGTTACTGACCACTGCTGGTTGTAGCCTCACTTTCACATAATCCAGTGATGTCCAATAAATGAGTCCAAGAATATTTGTATTTAATTTGCTTAAATACCTTTTATTTCATAGAATTATTTGTAACATTGGGTGTGGGAGAGGTGAACATAGGACAAAACAAGGAAAGAGGAAACTGCCACTGTCACACTATGGTAAACAAAACTTTTCCAAAGAAAAAACAGGCACAGGAGTTCTTTGTTTCGACATGTTTTTGACTATAAAATGAGACAACCACAGAGAATTCTCTGTGTTAAACCACCGACTACAACAACAAAAAAATACCTAGAATTATATGATGGATGGATGGATGGATGGATGGATGGATGGATGGATGGTAGGATGGTAATAGCAAATACATAGCTGGTACAGTATTAAGTTTGAGAGCAACAGTGTCCACAAGAGGGCAGTTTGTTGGTCTGAGAGCAGACAGTGTTAATGTTTTTTTCATGGTTATAATGATTACATGGTAACATGTACTGGTGAATATACATTCATGGGCAGTTGAATGATATATGGAAGCTTTTATTCCTCACTGAGCTGATTATTCCAGTCATCAGTTGGTGTCTGCTTAGTGCACACATGAGCCTGGTTAAATCCACAGTGTGTAGGGGGGAATGGAGGCCAGCCTCATTTGGTTGAGCTCACTTATGCAATATGGGATTAAAGAGAGAGTGATTTCAGAACGGATGGTACTTTAAAACAAGAGAGAACTCTGCCTTCCATAGGTTTAAGTTATGGTCCCAAATTTATATTGATTCTTAGTTTATTGCTTTGTTTGTTATTTGGTTGAATATTTTTCAATAAGAAATTTATTCATGTAGTGCTTTTTACAGCAGTCATTGTCAAGCAGGAGAACTCATCTTCCTCTGGTGAACACCAGATAGCAAAACAAGAGCAATATGAATAAAGAGTAAATATCTGAAAAAGAATATTCAGAAGAGAATATGGAGTAAAGAAAAGAAATGAGCCTGACAGTGGACAGGAGTATTTAGATTAACTAATGACCACTGTTAGAATCCTATCAGAGTAACAACTGAGAAGTAGATATATGAAAACAGGGCTTTATATGTAGGAGTTCTAGCAATTTTAACTTAATACACTGTGAGACAGGTAGGCAGTATACCAGACAAACAATTAGATGGTGATATAAACAGATTTTCAGAATGAGGAAGAATTATAGCAGATGAGTTTGAGATACATTGTGCATGATGTAATGGTAAAGGGAATATAGTGGTGCAACAAGGAATGGCAATAAAGATAGAGTACAATGGTCCAGGCAGGAGGTCATTGCTGTCCGAAGAAAAACATGCATCTCCACCTTCCCAATTTTCACTTTTTTACATCATTTGAGCACAGCAGCTGTTCTTCACATTGTGTGAATATGGATGAATGCATCATGAAGATGTTTTCAAGTATCGTTCACACCTAATTGTAATCCTAGATATGCATATGTAATAAGTTAAGAGAATTTTTGCTGATTTATTCTGTTTCATCCTATGCTCTGTTCTATGTGTTGTTTGTGTAGAGAGAGGTCTAGAGGCTGAAAAGATCCTCCTCACAGAGCCAGTACCTGAACTGGGCCAGATGGAGTACCAGCTGCTGAAGTTCTTCATCCTGCTGTGAGTTTGGCTCAGCCTCTGTTTTTGCCCATTCAAACTAATTATCTGCTTTTGTCATCCATTTTAGCAAATATAAAGTACTTCCCAAATACCTGATCACACATTATCATCATAGGAGGTTATGCTTTGCGTGTATGCGAGCCATTATTACTTATTGTTGCATAATACTTCATAAGCTTTTAAAGGGTCTCTGAAGATTTGGTGCATAGTTTTAAAGCATTTTGTGCTTTTCTGTGCTGCCATCTAGTGCACACAGGTAGCACTTTCACTTCACTTCAACGTGCATGCTAAGTACAGATATTTTGACAGTCATTTTATTTAGCAATAACTTCCTTAAATAAATACAGCACATTGGACACTGGAAGCTGTTTTTAGATGTTTTATTCAGTATTTCTTATTCCTTATATCTTATATTTATTCAGTATTATTCTTATCTCATAATGCCATCAGTCTCTTATTAATATGTGTATTATATGTAATTATTCTGTATTTGTCTTGTTGTTCTGTTCTGCAGAATTATCCTCCTCATCCTGTCCTCCTGTTACCTGGCATTCCGTGTGTGTAGTCTGGAACAGCAGCTCTCTTTCCTCAACAGCAACACAGCACTCCCGCTGCGGGAGAGGTGAGAGACCACCACATTACCTTGCACACGCACCATCTCTCATACACAGGGATGCACCCATATGGAATTTCTAGGTCAGTAACAATGGTAACAATAAATAACAATACGTGAGTGTACATATAAGCAGATCTTTGTTTCATTTATACATCCATGGTGGTAAGTGAATGTAATGTTAAGAGTCTTTTATTAACTTATGTTGATGCATTTCTATCTGGATGGAGAATCAAACCTTAAGTCTTCCTTAATCTACCTTAAGTGTGAGGCTTGTTATCCACTATGCTGTCAGTTGTAGTGAGTTGAAAGAAACATAGCCCACTGTAAATGCTTTTTCGATGCTTACTTTGCATTTAACTAAATATCTGTTAAATTCACCTTCATTTTCACTAACCTTAAACCTTGCCCTAACCCTAATCTTAACTTCAACTAAAAACACAATACTAAGCTGTTTTCAAATTCTAAATCTAGTTCCAACACTGCTGGCAATTATGGCTTCTGTAGCTAATCAGTTGGGCCCTTTTCTAATTGAAGTGAACAGTGATACCAATTCACTTAACCCTTGTGTAGTGTTAATGCATGTGTTGCTCAGTGGTCTGGTGGGCCCGCCACATAATTGTGTTTTTTTTATGAATACAGCCATAAAAATTAGTAAAATACTAGATGTTCAAAACATCAGAAGTGGTCAGCTTAGGGTTCTCCTTTAGCAGTTGTAGCCAGTCAGCAGCCTGTCCATGTTGTCCACCCTCACACACACAATGTAGTTTAAACTTCTATTTGGTACACATGCTTTTCATATGTAGTAAAAATATGTTTTTTATCTTTTTATCTTTCTCAAAAAGCCCAAAAGATCAGCAGCTGAGCCTTTTTAATGATTACTTCTAACACTCACTTTTTAACACTGAAAGTATTGACAGTGCAACACTTTAGTACATGTGCCTCGGTTATGTGTTCTCGGCCATAATTATTAGCAATTGTTGGCTGTAAATAAGTTTATTATTTCCAGGTGAATAATACTTTTTCCGCTGATATTTTGTGCACGACTAGTAGTAACACACACTTACTGTCTGTTTACACAGATAACTGTGGCTGAAAGGACAACTTTCCCTGCACTGGTCACCTGAAGACTATGCAAACTGACTGTTATTTATTGCTATAGTGAAACAGAGCCACAGACCCCTTTGACTGTGGGGTTGTTTAAAGGACTGAATGAAGACAGTAGGTATGACAGCAAACACTGATGCACGCCATTCTGTGCTGCTGGACAGCAGAGGACATGAAGACAGTGCTGGACACAGAATATTGGACTGTGGTCACTTAATGCACACAATGGCATCAGTTTCCCCTAATAAGAGCCACTGGTCACAGCACATTCATTTGTTTTAAAGGACTTAAAGCAATACAAAATGAAAATACAGGCTTTGTGTGCAGGAAGATTATCAGATTTAACTGCATATTCAAAAGAATTAGCGAAGAAAATGTTTGTGCTCTCATAAGCAATGTTACAAATGAAGGCAGTTAATCTGCTCAGCCACATGTATTTATGTTCGTATGCTAATTTTTAATCTTTACTGCTGTCTACAGAATTATTACAGACACACGCCATATTGATGTAGAAATTACAAATGGATCACACCAGTATGAGTTAAGAAGGTATTTCAAATAAGCAAATATGATTTGCCCTTAATCTGCAAAGAGCTGGACTTTTTATAATATCCTCAAGTTGTAGCTTGTGCTGAATCTCTTTTTCTCAGGATACATATTACAATTAATATGAATTATAGCAATAGCAAATATCGTTCATCAGCCACATTTACAGACGTCAGCAGTAAGATGCTGAGGCCTGACAGGTCTAATACGTTACATATAGAGTCACTGAGACACAAATACATTGAGTTCATCTTTTGAGCAAGAAGAAACAGAATTTTTTATTCAGTTTTCATTTTTTTTCCAGCAGTTGTCACTGTACTGTGCTGTTTTCCGGTCAATATGTAAACAGTCCTAATCCTGCTCATTTCACACTGTTTAACCGTAACTATTGACCCTCCACATGATATAAACTGTGTATGCATTTCATGTCAACAAATACAATGTGTATTAAGCCATACTTGAGGCACAGCTGTGCTGTTTTCAGGGCTTAGCCTATAAAAGGATGTCATTTTGCACCTCTGATATAGATGAGTAATGTCAGAAACCTACTAAACTGAAGCATTTTGAGGGTTACATTTAACCCTGATGAAAAATCTAAGGATATTTGAGCAGATCCTCCACAGCCATTAAACCTTCCCACCAACTCTGTTCTACTCATATAAAGGCTGTTCTCTCTTAAAAAGTAGAGTTATTAAGAGCTTAAACTGGAATATTGTGATTAAGTTTAAGTAGTTTTTTTCTGTGAATGAATAAATTTCCAAGAAATGAAAAGTGGCGAAGTATCCTCTTCGGTCTCGGTAGTGAGTTGTGAAATAGTGTGAATATTATTAAATAAATATTTGATGATAAAAAGCTGTCTATTTTGAATAAGAGAAATATAGCAGATCCAAATAGTAACAAGTCCTATAAAGCAGTGTTTGACCAAAAAGCTGCTTTTCATGTCAACTGACCTTTTCTTTAAATTAAATTGTGGAGTGAGTGCAAAGTTATTTTTCATTTATTGTCAAAATTCATAACCACATACTGTACTGTGCAAATGTCAGAGACCACCCTGTCACCCTGTTACAGTCAACTCAGCCAATTTATTGATACTTCTGAAAAGATTTTTATACATATATATATATATATATATATATATATATATATATATATATATATATATATATATCCATCCATCCATCCATCCTCGACCGCTTATCAAAATCCGGGTCGCGGGGGCAGCAGCCTAAGCAAAGAGGCCCAGGCCTCCCTCTCCTCCGACCACCTCCTCCAGCACTTCCGGAGGGATGCTGAGGTGTTCCCGAGACAGTCAAGAGATATAATCCCTCCAACGTGTCCTGGGTCTTCCCCGGGGTCTCGTCCCTGTGGGACATGTCTGGAACACCTCCCTAGGGAGGCGTCCAGAGGCCATCCTTACCAGATGCCCGAACCACCTCAACTGGCTTCTCTCAACGTGGAGGAGCAGCGGCTCTACTCCGAGCCTCTCCCGAATCGCAGAGCTTCTCACCCTATATCTAAGGGAGAGCCCAGCGACCCTGCAGAGAAAGCTCATTTGGGCCGCTAGTATCCATGATCTTGTTCTTTCGGTCACTATCCAAAGCTCGTGACCATAGGTGAGAGTCGGAACGCAGATTGACCGGTAAATTGACAGCTTCGCCTTCTGGCTCAGCTCTCTCTTCACAATGACGGACCAGTTTAGGGTCCGCATTACTGCAGACGCCACGCCAATCCGCCTGTCAACCTCTCGCTCCATCCTTCCTTCACTCGTGAACAAAATCCCGAGATATTTAAACTCCTCCACTTGGGGCAAGAATTCACTCCCTACCTGGACAGAGCGTTCCACCCTTTTCCGACTGTAATGCTGTATATATAATCAATAGGCATATATATCGGAAGAAAATCTCCGAAGTGGTAACTTTACAGGAGAAGGAAAAAGCATACTTCACTTTTAATGTAAATCACTGGAACCAGATGTCTTTCCAAGTAATTTTAGGAAATTCCTTTTGGACCATTCTTCATGAAATTTACACACAATGTACAGAACAACAGGTATTTTCAAATTATTATTATTATTTTTAATGTTTTCAAAAACAGAATAAAAAATATTAAAAGGCATAAAGAAAATGGGACTCCTAAAAATCATGGAATGATGACCTGGTAGACACCGAAACAGTCACCCTCAGATAAACAGCACTTAAAGTTTTATCTTTGAGAGAGAGGAGAAAATCAAGCTGATTCAGATCTGAGAACATCCATGTTTTCTGTCCATCTTTCCACTGTGAGAAGACATCTCAGCCCTATGGGTCTGAAAGGGCGTGTAGCTGTCAGGAAGCCGTTATTGAGGAAAAAGGAAAGACAATCTATAAATCAGAACAAAGAAGATTGTTTGGGATTATTTGGATCATGAGAAGCAGAAAATGCAACCAACTTCTAAGACTGAACTTGGGAGATTGGGAAAAATAGTGAAAAAATGAAAGCAGGAAAGGAAGGCAAAGGATAGACACAGAAAATACTGAAAATTAGCTACCCCCTGAGAAATAGTATTGAAAGATAAAGTGCCACAATTTCTGATTCATGTTGATATAAGACCCAATCCAATTTCTTAGTTTTACCCTTACCCCTGGTTTTAGAGTATCACTTTCCCCCTTGGAACTGAGTAACAAGAGGTAGTGAGTGAAATCTTCCTCTATGAAATGTGCCTTTGAAAAACCTCTGTTTGGAGGGCTGTGTAGCCCAAAAACTTCACCATACCCCTCAATCTCAGCAAGAATCTGAGGACACCCTACCCTTGACATGAACACGCAAAAAAGGGGGTAATGGCTAAGTGGTAGGGGTGAGGGTTTTAAATGGGATTGGCGCTAAGTTACAGCATACGTGACCGTGTGTGTTACATTATGCAATGATGAAATAAGAGCTCAAAGTATAATTTAAGGCTCCAAAAATCAACTGTGAAGAGAAAACATTTTCCTCCCTTATTGGTCATGTTGACCTCCATACTGTCGTTAAAGTATACTATTGTACTATTATACATCTTGTATAAAGCATGAGCATTTCATCACTACCATAACAAAAGTGTTGGGATTGCTCATAATCATATAATCATATCATAAACATTTTTAACTTTGAATAGATGTTAACAGAATAGGATTTTATTCAGTCATTTTGGAGCATTTCTATTGATCCATTCATTGTCAAATTTCAACCCATTTTAAAATCCTGTTTTTTTTATTTTGTTAAATAACAAAAATGACCATTTAGAAGAGTTTCATTTAACTCATTGCACATGAGGAAAACCACTCTAATTGCTGTTCTCCATGCCATCCATAATGGTGTCTGTTCTGCTGCCTCCTTAGGTCAGATCGTTTCCCTCAGGACATGCACACGGCTTCCTGGCTGCAGTCGACTTAATGGACTTTAGAGAGACTGGATGAATTATTCATGAATAATTCCCTGGTCAGAAGGAGCTCTGGAGTGGCAGCGGCTCCAGGAAACTCTCTGTTTCTCTAGCAAATTGTAGAAGGGTTTAAGTGTTACTTAAGGTAGAAAGATGTGCGGTCTAATATAACACTCGAGCTCTGCGGCGCGGAGCGCTTTTTCACTCTCCTGTGGTCAGAACGGTCTTTTGAGTTATTTTCAGCAGGCCGTTTTTCATGTTGATCACAGTGGCACAGTGGAAATATGCCTCTGACGAAAAGTGCTTTCTTTATCCTCCGTCTCACTCGTCGTTCTTCTTGGTTATATTAGAGTAGAGCAGCAGTAGCAGGGCGTGTGTCAGTCACTTAGAGCAGTCAGAGACTAGACTGGCTTCTGCTCATTGATCCATAAAGCCCAGGGGAGCTCAGTGGACTTCTGCCGTGTTCTGGACTCAGCTGCTGGTGGATTATGGATGAGCAGGACCAATTAAGGTCTGTCTCAATATGTACTGTTCAGACACCCAGTTAGAGCACACATTCAACAGAGAAACACAGTTATAAGGCACTGTTTCAGTCTGATTCAGCTTTTTCAACCTAATCTACTGCATCTGTGGCAAATTAATATTGTAGACATTAATAATGTAGTTTCTCTGCACTGAACTGAAGCCCATTCCTACATTGCCTTCTATTATGTTCTGAGGCAACAGGTTTTCTGCTCTTTTTTAAGTGTGAGCAATCATCCAAAATCATTACTGTGTACTACAGATGCAGTAAGTAGATACAAGGTTGAAAAACACAGGAGTATTCTATTAAATAAGGTTCAGTGTAGCCTTTAAATTGACTTTTCTGGATCAAAGTAATGGTGGTACATACATGAAACTGCAGTTCCCCTCCCTGACACCTAGAGGAGACAGATACCACCAGTCTCAAAAGCTCAGTACTACCAGACTGGACAGTTTAAAGCTCCCTCCCTAAAGCTAAAGAAAGATATTATATGTAATGGTCACAATTGAGTTGCCTGAGGCCTCAGATGTTGTACTAGAGTTTTAAAAGAAGCTTTCATATTAAAATGTATTCTTTTTTGGTGGAGAGGTACATGCAGGGTGCAAAAAGTGCCCAAAGACAACTTACTTTAAATTTACCACTATTCCATCAACATTACATATAAAAACTGTGAGATGTTATGACTCATGGGTTGTGTTGGATAGTAGAAATGGAATTCCCTTTTAAGACCAGACTAAAAGGAATCAGACCTAGATTAAGCTTAAGCTTAGACTAAAAAGACTTTCTAATTTTGAATAAACATGTATCGCTGCTGATGAAACTAAATCTTGTCTCTTTCTCATTTTTCAGTTTTTGACATAGTTTCATGATGAGTAGACCAAAAGAAATGGCCCAAAATTACTTGGAAAAAAATCAGGTTCCATTGACTTACATTAAAAGTAAGGTTAGTTTTTTAAAACTAACTTTAGTTGACTTACATTAAAAGTTAAATTATCTAGTTTAAAACAATAGCCTGAGGCTTCAAAATTCGCTGTCATACATGCTAACGGTGTTCTGAAAACTATACAGTGGTCACTGATGGACCTGAATTGCAAAGGCTGTTTGTGCACCTTTGCAACAAGGAAACAAATAAAATGCCACAGCAAATCAGAATAACTTACATTTCAAGATGACTTCACTGCTTGCTGGGCTGCTTGCTGAACCACTTCTACCCAGCATCTTAAAACGAAAGTTGAGCAACATTGCATTGTGTTGCCTTACGATGCTCTCTTGAGATTCGGTCAAGATAAGACATCTCCCTAGAGATGAGGGAGATAAGAGATCTCTCTAGAGATGAGGGAGATAAGAGATCTCCCCAGGTTTTGAGACACACCCCATGTCTGGGAAACCAGCCCTTTATGTTTCAATTTTGGACTAATGGACAAATAAATATTACAAACTATTCACAAAAATGGTTTTATTCAATATTTCAAAAATTCTGTGACTAAGAAGTGAATAAAATGATAATTACAAGCTGTAAAGATTAATTTACACAAATGTTTTGTGGAGTTACCTCATTTGATCTCCACTTTTGAAATAGGAATTAATTCTGGTTTGTGTTTTTATTATGACTTCATTCCCAATGTTGTACAAATATGGCTCCGATCTTCATTCGGGACACATCTAAAATGTCTTAATCTTCATTATTAATGTCCCATTAAATTATGTCCCATGAATTTGAAACCTTTGAAGTTGAACAGAACTAACATATTAAAATATTGTTATACACTTATTTACAGCGCTAAAGTTGGGGTTTCATGTTTTATTGATTTTCTAAGTGAAAACAAGTTAACACATCCTCTACAGGGCACGCAAATACGGGATTTTCTGGGCCTACATGAAGAGTAAGTCCATTTAAGATACTCTGTTTTCTGTTTAATACCTTTGTGTCATTTCCATTGCAGAGATTGTTGGTGCACATCTACAAAGTGTCCGCCTTGATTTCTCCTGCTTGTGACTTCATATTAAAAGGCCATTTTTAAATCACCACTGCCAGGGGTCTCCAAACATCTAAACTGAAGTGTACACCTGGTTCACAGACTGAAATGGTCATGCCTCGACACCCTCTCTCCTATGCCAGGAATGCTTGTGATCGGGTGGGTCTGAAACCCAGGAGTGCCTCAGTATTTGACCCCTCAGGAAAGTGGTCATCTGGAAAGGATGAATGACCTTGGGGAGCCACCTGACAGGTAGGCATCTTCAGCACTGGAGAAAGCAGATCAGTAGAACAGGCTTAAGATGGACTGATAAGGGTTTTTAAGACATGAAGGCTGGTTTGGTTCTAGGAGGGCTAAGAAAACAGTCTGTGAAAGAAAGGCGTATGAAACGGTCGCCGTGCGAACGGTGAGACATCTTTAAAGGTTAGAGTAATCATTACTGTCAGGTTTCTGTGGCTCTGATGAAACATGCTCTCCCAGGTGTCCTTTTCAAAAACATCACTGCTGTGACCTAAAGCCGTTAGCCAGAGGCATGATATTATGGGACTTGTACTTGACCTATAGGTGCAGTCCGTTTCATACATTCCATAGAGTTGAAGGGTTCTTGTGTGGAAAACGGTGACCTTTGGGAATTCTTCTGCTTCTGAGTGAGCTAAGACACACAGCTCACCACCTGTCATAGCTTTAAAACTGCTTTCAGCTTCTGCCTGGTAAACTAGCAATACTTTATTTTGATAAAAGCACCTTTACTCTAAAAATCACTGCAGTGTTTTCCAGGCTAATCTCTATCTGTTGTATCTATAGGATATGGAAATATCACGGAAATAAGAATAGAACAGAAAACCCATAGACTAGCAACATACTTAGAAGGGGAAGCTCCTTCCCTTTGACTTCTACTGTAAAAAAAGGTTTTTTTTACAGCATACAGTGGAACAATATACTCTGTGGTAATCGACTATGATGCAGTTGGGGCAGATCTGTATCATATGAAATATTTTTAAGGAATATTTCAAAACAATAAAATATTCATTTAAAAGTTTCCCAAAGCAGCTTCACAAAGTGTCGAGCAGTAATTATAAAATACAGCTACAACCGTCTCATTACAGTTTAATTTTGGATTAATGCACCAAGTCACAAACATTATACTGTGAATAGACCATTACAGTGCTCACATGGACCACTAAGTATATTGATACATAAAGTAAGAATCTGAAGGACAACTTTTTTTCTTAACAACTAAGGTAAAACACAGCTAACAGGCTAAACAACTCTTCAATATTTAGAGCCAGGCTTTGCTGAATGATTCAGTGTGAAAATGCCTCATAAGAAATGAAGAATATGTTACTTTAATGTCTTACATGCTTCAAATGTGTGGTACTGTTGGCTTAATGCTAACTCAGGAAATCCCAGTGATGTGCTAGTAAAAATGAACATTATGATTGTAGTGATAATTTGCCGAGCAAAAATACTTACAAGGTGACGGTTTCTGCATTAACACTGCCATATTATCATAATTTCATTATTATGTAACAAAAACATGAAGCGACTGCAGTAACACCTCTTTCAGCAGAGCATAGTACACTCAAAAGAAACTGAAGTTCTTGGTGGATGGATTGTTTACAGCAATTATTAGTCATTAAATATTATTCATTAAAAATCTGTGTATTTTTCTATTCTATGTTTTCTGCATTCATGAGTGAGGGGGTTTTAGGCACTCTGCTTCAAGCTGTGCCTAAGAACACCCCTTACCATGAAAGTCACAGTAATGCATAACCTCTCGTATCTTATTGCTGTAATAAACAATGGAACATTGATCAATAGAAGAACATGAATATATGAATATCATAAAATAAAAAATGTATGTTAAAAATATTAAGAATAAAAATATAGGAAATACAGCTGCATAATAATGATAATACAGATAAAAAATATATAAATTAATAAAAATGAATTAAAAAAAAACAAACTTATCTACTTTATCTAACTTTGTCCAAGTTCTTGGTGACTTAGAAATTAAAAAGGGTACCTGACAAGATATACATTTAGCCAAGACTTAAAATCTGTCACAATATCTAACATTTGAACATTACTAGTAATATTAATCGTAGGTTCTGCGTGTTGATTTTTTTTGCCTCTTTAGCATCACTTCCTAAAACTCTGCAGCAATTGCTGCTACCTAGGACACTGAATAGAAATGCTGGTGGGAATGTTTTGTTACTACGCTGAGAAAAACTGTGCAACATAGGATATTCCTGTTGAAATAATAGGGGAAATGCTCAGAGGTGCTTTGTCATCTGGGGCTAAATATACTGAAGCCATGTCAACACCTCGGTGGCAAGTGTTTACCGTGAAGAGGCGATGGGATCCCATATGCTCCAGTTCCTTCCATCATCTGTCACTGTCTTTCCACTTGCAATTATGCCCAGAGGAGCTGCACTAAACAAGACTGTTAATGTAAAAGCTGCAGGCAATGCTATGAGCCAGGCAGCCCCTCAGTGCTCATTTATGCCCTAGTAGTTGTGGGCAACATGATATGTCATTGTAATTGTGATAAATTACATAACAATGTTCTTTTCAAAGCACTGCCAGTCAATCAATATTTCATGAGATGCATTTTGTCCATTGCAATTCCAAACCAACCTCAGAGAAACGTTATATCGAGATGCATATTGTGCACCTTAAAAGTGTATTCAATGTATTGTGATACAAGTATTGTGCCATATCGCCCACCCTTACCTCTCAGCTCTGCATAACTTGAGGCATCTTCTCTTTGCAGTAATAGAGACACTTCTATGACATTCATCACAAAGCCAAGGACAATGTCCAGAGGGCTATTTATGTTCACTCAGGCTGTGATGTCTTTAGAGTAGCTCAAAAAACCTGATCACGTTACAGCCCTCGTACTGTAATAGTATATTTTAAAGCAAAAGGTGCCAAACACTGGTTGCGGTCATTCCTTCTCACTACATTAGGCACTGCTTTTTTGTTGTCAACACTCAAAAATACATGATGAAAGAATTATCGAGTGAATTCCAGCCAACAGATTTCAGTTACATCTGCAAATACCCCCTCCAAAGTAAATAAGCTCTACATGGCCTTAGATATGTATAGTGGGTTTCATATGCTGTTTGGTTGAGGCATGGACGTGCCTTCACCCCGAGATGTATTTGCTGGAGGGCCAAAGTTAGATACCCCGTGGTCCACTGGGAGAGATAGAAAGGCTGTAAATATGTTTACACTTTGAGGGGGATCTGCAGCATATTACAGTGCATCTTAAGAGGATGTGTAAGGGGGGTCCTGGCCTGACAGCCGAGAAACAAGGTCAGTGCTCCTTCAAAGAGATAATGGAAAACACCTGAGGAGCCGCAGGGAGGTATGCTCTCAGCCCATAGAACTCTCACTGTATCAGGGATGGGACGCTTAAACTGAATGATAGTCACACAGTTTCCAATTTTAACTCCTTACTGGATGGTGTTATCATATGGCAACACTTATTTGCTTGTAATTTTTTTGCCTGACTGCAATACTAAAGTCCATTTTTTTTCTCTTTGTGAACCTGATGCGTAACCTGTCCTAACGTCTAAAGTCCTCTCGAAGTGTGTGTATAATTTAACATTAATGCACTAAGAGAAAAACTAAAAGAAGATATAAAATGTAGTTGTTGGCATATGGCAACATCATGCAATAAAGGAAGCTCAATCTGCAATGTGGGCAATGAGAGAAGACCACTACACAATTTATGTTCATCTTTTTATCAATACAATTGTCTTCACACCTATCTATATTCTCAGTAAAGTATTTTTGAATATATATGCATGTTTTTTCTTCATACATGCATGATGTGAGTAGGTATATGCACAGCAGATTATGGTTCCATTGTCACATACATCCCCATATTCATATTAATTTTGTCATTAATTTTTTCATGTGTATTTCTCAGTCCCTTCCTTTTCTGTAACATGAAGACAGGCATTCCGATCCTCGGCTACTGAAACTGGCTCTCGGAACATGGAACGTGACCTCTCTGGCAGGGAAAGAGCCCGAGCTAGTGTATGAGCCTGAGAGATACCAACTAGATATAGTTGGGCACATCTCAACAAATGGCGGGGGCTCTGGAACAGACTCTCTTTCGAGAGGGGTTGGACTTTATTCCATTCTGGAGTTGTCCAGGGTGAGAGGCGTCAGGCAGGAGTGGGCTTACTCATAGCTCCCCGGCTCAGTGCCTGTACGTTGGGGTTGTCTCCGGTGGACGAGAGGGTTGTTTCCCTGTGCCTTCGGGCTGGGGAATGGGCTCTGACTGTTGTCTGTGCTTATGCACCGCACAGCAGCTCGGAGTACCCAGCCTTCTTGGAGACCCTGGAGGGGGTACTGGAAAGTGCCCTCTGTCTTGCTGGGTGACTTCAACGTGGGCAATGACAGTGATTGGGAGGAACGCCCTCTATGATCTGAACCCAAGTGGTGTTTTATTATTGGAGTTCTGTGCTCGCCACACTCTGTCCATAACAAACACCATGTTCGAACACAAAGGTGTGCACATGGCATCAGAACACTTTAGGCCGCAGTTCGTTGATCGACTTCGTAGTTGTGTCATCGGATTTGCGACCATGTGTTTTGGACACCCGGGTAAAGAGAGGAGCGGAGCTGTCAACCGATCACCACCTAGTGATGAGTTGGATCAGATGGCAGGGGAAAATACCGGACAGACCTGGCATACCCAAATGTGTTGTAAGGGTTTGTTGGCAACGTCTGGCAGAGGAACCTACCAGAAAGATCTTCAACTCCCACATCCGACAAAGCTTCGACCACATACTGAGGGGAGCCGGTGACATTGTGTCCGAATGGGCCCTGTTCCGAGCCTAAATTGTCGATGCAGTGGATCGGAGCTGTGGCCGCAAGGTTATAAGTGCCTATCATGGCGGCAATCCCCGAAACCGTTGGTGGACACCTCGGGTAAAGGAAGCCGTCAAGCTGAAGAAAGAGTCCTATTGGGCCTGGTTGGCTTGTGGGACTCTGGAGGAAAAAGATGGGTACCGAACGGGCCAAGCAGGCCGTGGCTTTGGCAGTTGCTGAGGCAAAAACTTGGGTGTGGGAGGAGTTTGCTGAGGCCATTGAGAGACTATCGACAGGCACCGAGAAGGTTCTGGCAAACCGTCAGGCGCCTCAGGAGAGGAAAGTGGTTCCTGACCAACACTGTATACAGTGGGACTGGGGGACTACTGACTTTGACAGGGGACGTCATTGGACGGTGGAAGGAATACTTCAAGGATCTTCTCAATCCCACCAACGATACTTCCCTAGAGGAGGCAGAGCTTGGAGATCTGAGCGAGGGTCCGTCCATCACTCAAGCTGAGGTAGCCAAGGTGGTTGGAAAACTCCTTGGTGGCAGAGCCCCGGGGGTGGATGAGATCCGCCCGGAATTCCTGAGGGCTCTGGATGTTGTAGGGCTGTTTTGGAAGACACGCCTCTGCAACATCGCGTGGACATCTGGGGCGGTCCCCTGGAATGGCAGACCAGGGTGGTGGTCCCTCTTTTTAAGAAAGGGGACCAGAGAGTGTGTTCGAACTATTGGGGGATCACAGTTCTCAGCCTAACCGGTAAGGTCTATGCAGGGGTACTGGAGAAGAGAGTCTGACCGATAGTTGAATCTCAGCTACAAGAGGAACAATGCGGGTTTCGCTCTGGTCATGGAACACTAGACCAGCTTTTAATCCTCACCAGGGTCCTGGAGGGTGCGTGGGAGTTTTGCCCAACCAGTCCACATATGTTCTGTGGATTTGGAGAAGGCATTCGACCGTGTCCCTCAGGGGATCCTGTGGGGAGTGCTCAGGGAGTACGGGGTGAGGGGCTCGTTGTTATGGGCCATTCAGTCCCTGTACAAACGGAGCAGGAGCTTGGTTTGTATATCCAGCAGTAAGTCAGATTGGTTTCCAGTCAGGGTTGGACTCCGCCAGGGCTGTCTGTTGTCACCGATTCTGTTCACAACTTTTATGGACAGAATTTCTTGGAACAGCCAAGTGGCGGAGGGTGTCCAGTATGGTGGCCTCAGGATTTCACGTCTACTTTTTGCGAATTATGTGGTCCTGTTGGCGTCATCAGGCCGGGACCTCCAGCTCTCTCTGGACCAGTTTGCAGCCGAGTGTGAAGCGGCTGGGATGAAAATCAGCACCTCTAAATCTGAGACCACGGTCCTCAGTTGGAAAAGGGTGGAATGCTCTGTCCAGGTCTGGAGTGAATTCTTGCTCCAAGTGGAGGAGTTTAAATATCTCGGGATTTTGTTCACGAGTGAAGGAAGGATGGAGCAAGAGGTTGACAGGTGGATTGGTGTGGTGTCTGCTGTAATGCGGACCCTATATTGGTCCATCATGATGAAGAGAGAGCTGAGCCAGAAGGTGAAGCTGTCAATTTACCGGTCAATCTACGTTCTGACTCTCACCTATGGTCGCAAGCTTTGCGACAAGCGGCTGAAATGAGCTTTAACCGTAGGGTCGCCGGACTCTCCCTTAGAGATTGGTGAGAAGCTCGGCAATTCGGGAGAGGCTCGGAGTAGAGCCGCTGCTCCTCCACGTTGAGAGAAGCCAGTTGAGGTGGTTCAGGCATCTGGTAAGAATGGCCTCTGGTCCTCTTTGCTTAGGCTGCTGCCCCCGCGATCCGGACTCGGATAAGCGGATGACGATGGATGGATAGATGGATGTTTAAATGTGCTATAAATATCTGACCCATTCTTAATCATCCAAGAACAATTTGTGTAGGACAATTAATTATTTAAAACATTCACATCATCTTACAACATGCACAGTTTTAAAGGTGTCCAGGGAGGCCAATGCCTGATGAAATCTGATTGGGCACCTCAAAATTTCTGCCATGTCATTGGATTCCACCTTGTTGTGGGGCAGGTGTTTAAGACGAGAGTGGTTTCACTATTGACAATGTGCGGGACAACTGTCTGACCTCTCTTCAACCACCCCAGCCCCCTGATCCCCATTGCAAATTCCCTGCCACCCTAGAATTTTCTAGATCTGCCACTGTCTTAAAGTGTTTTGATCAAAAGGCCAAACTTTAACCAGGTCATGTTAATGGTTTACAAATGTGGTGTTAATACAGTGCAAGGCATCTCACAGTTGTAATATATACCAATGCAATCACATGGTATGTGGTGCAGTCCTACTCTTAAGAAGGCTGTAACATTGAAAATTTCATTTCCCACACTTTTTGGGAAATAACCATTTCATTTAATGTGTAAACAGTGTCAATATTTCAAAAGAAATTGTTCATTCGCCACACGATACAGCCTATATGTGGAAAACAAACAGCCCATTTTTTATTGTTTTCTAAGCAGCCTCCAGTGGTTTAGCTCGACCCATTTACACTTAGGTTATAAGGAATGTTTCAGCCTGGACTGCGGCAGAATATAGGGCAGCCAATCAGAACAGTTGTAATTTACATATTTCAGACATATTAACCAAAATAGCCGGTTTGATTCTAAGGGATGAACAGAGGTTGGAAAGTGGTCATGAAAACAATGAATTCTGACTGATTTCGGTACATAAACCTACTTAATTATTCTCATCACTTATTCTCATCACGCTCAACAGACTTGGTGCTGGGCGCTTGGCATGTAATTTATTAGAAAACCACTGCTTGGAAATGTTGGTATCCTGTGATGGAATGGTAGGTAATGGAAGTGTGAGGTATCTGCACAGCATTGCCTGCACCTCACTTCGGGCCTGTTTTGTGTCAGCTTTGCTTTTCAGCACCACCACATTGCTGACACTGTAATCTCCCCTCACTCACTGGGCCCAAACAGAAGGTCAGGCCTGATGGAAAGAAAAAAAATCCCTGCTTTCACTGACCTTCACTCGCTACAGGCTTTGAAATAGAATATCTATCACTGCACCGGACCATTGATTTGTTTCAAATCCCTAAAGCAGTGCTGCTGACTGGGTTCTCCTGGAAGGCCAAATGACTTTAAATGTTGTCAAAATTGGGCTGCTCTGCTTCTGTAAAAACCCCTCAGTAGCTGAGTAAAATTAATTATTCATTATACATATGCTAAAATCAAATGAGTTGGAACTGACAAAATCCAGCATAATTAGTGCCAAGTAAACTACTTGAGGAGCAACAGGGGGAAAAAAATATCAAAATTTGTTCAAAAATATAGAAATATAAAATGTCATAAGCTGAAATGCATTCAGCTACTGGTTAACATGCAGTTTATGAAGTTACTGTACACTGGTTGTTGTAGTTTAAAAACTTTCTATAGTTGAAGAAAGTAAGAAGTAATAACCTTCAAATGCCTTGAGTGTCTCCTACAATTGTCAAACTTGTCTCAGCGGAGTGAGCGGTCAGAACGCTTCTCAACCAATCAGCTTGCGTGGCCGGAACTGTTGTACACATATCGTAACATTTAACACTATGATAACGCGCCACCCCCAAGATCAGCTAAACACAATTTTTTTACTTTGCATCTGAGAATTATAACAGCATGTGTGGTCATTATTACTGTGCCTTCAAAAAAACTATTACAAACTTTCACGTTTCCTTCCATGCAACAGATGCTTTATTTTGATGAGATTTAATGAGCTGATTCCTATTTGCGTCATTCACTGTCATGAGAAAGGCTGAAAATACAAAAGGTTGTGCATCGCTGTGAGGTCAGAGAGCATTAGAGAGCAACAGCACTGACGAAATCCACAATCTTCTCAGTGAAGCTTAAACTTTGAAGTATCAGGTAACACAGATACACATCTCATATGGCAGCAGAGAACCGGGATTTCAAAGATAAGGAAACAGGTTTTTTTTTTCCTCCCTTGAAACCTGCGTTTGAGCGGACATATGTAGCAGAGACTGTTCACAAGATATAGATGAGTGTTGTTCTCAAACAGTAAATCTACAAGAGAGACCACATTCTTTCTTCTGTTTTCTTCTTGAAAGAACCCTGAGCGAAAAGTCTTGTAAACAAGCGCCACATTCATCAGTGTGTCAAAGACTCACTCCGAGCAGCTACTAATCTTCTGGAGCTTACATTCAGTCTCTGTGCTTGTGCTGCTGATTACGTTTACTGCAAGTTTCCTCCTGTTTGAAGGTATGAATGAAAGAGCACTATCTTTGTGTTCTGATCATATTCGTTTGATTAGCAGTGCATGCTATTTAGTTCTCCACATGTTGGGTGCTGTTGTGCAGGAGTATAATAAACTTCTTACTTTAAGTATTGACTTTGGTTATTTGCCAATAGGAGTGTAAAGGTTCATTGAGGCGTAATGCATTAATCTGCAATGATTTTTTGAGAATCTATTTCAATTAGGGTCCTAAGATAACAACGCAACAAATTATTATTATTATTATTATTACAACCATCTGCAGTGGTCCATTCTGAAGCCCAGCTGCATGTGTGCTGCCAGAATCCATGTCCATGTGCTGTGCAGGAAGCCACAACAAGCTGCATGAACGAGAGCGAAAGCGAGAGGCTACAATCATGGAGGAGTTAGAATCACTGTGTGTGTGTGTGTGTGTGTGTGTGTGTGTGTGTGTGTGTGTATATATATATATATATATATATATATATGTGTGTATGTATGTATGTATGTATGTATGTATGTATATGTATATATATATTAACCTGAACATGAAAGTGACATGATTTCCAGGGTGAATTCATTGTTTTTCATTACAGAAGTCTAGTGGGAGCAGCAGTGGCTGCATGTGTGTGTGTGTGTGTGTGTGTGTATGTATGTATGTGTATGTATATATATATATATATATTAAGATATATGTAATATATCTTGCAAGACAGATACATACATACATACATACATACACACACTCACTGGTTGGAACATGCAGCCACTGCTGCTCCCACTAGACTTCTGTAATGAAAAACAACTGAATTCACCCTGGAAATCATGTCACTTTCATGTTCAGGTTAATGTGAAAACTCGTTAATAGACATATTCTAATCGAACTTATTTTGTCTGTTAATATAACTATGACACAATGCACTAAAAACTGGGGAGAAATCTTTAGGGTCAATTTTATCCAAATAAGAATCTGATTAATTACGATTAACTATCCAAAAAAAAAAATCAGGCTTAATCACAATTAATCAGTTTGATAACAGCCATAATTTGAATAATATTCATTTTAAAAAAAGAAAAAGTGTGTGCTCATTTATCTCTCTGGCCAAATTAAAACCCAAAACATTGTCTATGTTGTGCTACTGTGTAATCAGTATTCTGTATTTGTGTGTCTTTGGTGTATTTTTGATAATAAATATGAATTTTGATTCTAAATTGTACCAAAATAATCAGTTAGTGTCACATCCAGATGACATTTCAGATTTCGTGAAGTGCTGAATTGTTTCCTACAAAACCATTTTGAGGTCAGACATTTACACTCCTATTAGCCAAACACCTCAGATGAAGTAGTTCATGCTAACCACTCAGTGTGCGAGGATATACCAGTACGAAGCTCCTCAGTCTCTAGCCAGTCTTTGAATTAGCGAGTGCCATTCTGTCCGCTTCCTCGTGATGTAAGTGGGTGTTATAGTCTGGGCAGGGATGCGAGCGTAGCCTTCGGCCCGCAAGCTCTCGCACAGAGCTTCTGCATTGCAGATGACGTACATGCCACAGTCATAGCTGTTCTGCTGCGATGGACAAGGCTCTTCCACGAAGGGCACTTGGGCCCTGGCGCTCAAAAATGTCTCGAGCTTGGCTGTAATGCGTCGGGCATGCAGGGAGTTGCCACCGCTCTGCGAGTCATAGTGGGAGAAATGGCCTGCGTCTCGCTGGTAGAGAAGCAGGCTCCAGTGAGAGCCGCCAGCCGTCTGGTTGGAGTTGTCGTTGACTGCCAAGAAAACCCAGCGACGGGACGGCAGCCTCAGGGGCTCCAGGAACAGAGCGAGCTCCTCTTGGCAGGAGGCGCACTTGATAAACTGGGTGACCTCAGGGCTGATGAAACAGACCTTGTCACCGAGGCTCTTGAAGCGCTCCGTGGCGAAATACTCAAAGGCAAAACCGATGACCTGGTCGTTGAGCCAGTGAGGGCCCTCCAACAAGGACACGTCTGAGCGTCGAAGCAGGCTGTCCTGATAACTCAGCACCACTGGGTCCATTTCCAAGGCAGGGTCAGTCACAAAGGTGGCAGCTTACTACAAGATGGTAAGACATTATATGAAAGTCATGTTAACAGTATTGGAAGCAGAGCTACTAAATATATCATAGCTTAATCATTACTGCAATGCTGCTGCGCTGGTCTGTGTGGATCCAGCAGTGTTACTGGAGTTTTAAACACCTCAGTGTCACTGCTGGACTGAGAACTATCCACTAACCAAAACTATCCAGTCCTGTGACCACTAATGAAGGACTTGACTAATGCAAACTGTGCAGCAGCAGATGAGCTACTGTCTCTGACTTTTCTTCTACAATGTGGACCAAGAAGGTAGGAGTATCTAATAGAGTGGACAGTGAGTTGAGCTGTTTAGAAACTCCAGCAGCACTGCTACCAACACCAGCACCACCAAGTCAGTGCTACTGCAGTACTCAGAATAATCCACCACCCAAATAATACCTGCTCTTTGGTGGTCCTGTGGGGTTCTGACCATTGAAAAACAGGGTGAAAGGGGGCTAACAAAGTATACTGAGAAACAGATGGTCTGTAATTGTACAAATAAAGTGCACATATATGGAAAGTGGAGCGGATAAAATGGACAATGAGTGTACTTAATGAAATGGCCAGTCGGTGTATCTCATTATATAGCAACATGTAATTTTGACCCGGCATTTTTATTCTTATCTTGCAGTCCTAATATAATAATCACTACGTTGGCACTGTAACAGCACGAAGTCAACTAATATTCATGCTCTTCATACAACCTTAACGCGCATGTTTCCAAACTCTTTACATCCTTATACACATAAAACTCTTCCTTAGCATCGTTGGGCTCAACAATAGCTAGTTTAAATCACAAAAATGTAAAGCTAGTTGTAGATGCAGTAACTTCAGCCTCGCTAAAAGAATACATTTGGTGCAATGCGCCGTTAGCCACCTAGCTAGTTAGCTAGGTTAGATAGCAAGCTACCCTTAGTAAAGCAGCGAGCGCTTCCAGAGGACAGAAACACTAAAATGTCACATCATATTCCCACAATAAATTATTCAAACGGCGATAAATCGCTGTTTTACCTCATACATGAAACATTCACTACACCGAAGTGTCATAGCGGAAACCTTTCAAGGCAGCGGCAGCCAGCTGCCATACAAAACACAACGAGGCGTTCAGCAACGTTACACCAGCAAGTAAGGCGGGCAGCACTGTGGTCGTGTTCCAATATACGCACTATTGTTCTAACTAGTACGCTTTTCTAGTGGCTCAGATTGAATCCCACTCATTGGCTACGCGTTCTAGCTAGAACACGAGTGCTCATATTGGGACGCGGCTGTCTCTCATTTCACGTCCACACCCCTGAAAGTGCGCGGCGCCGATTCGCCCGTGGAAAGACGGCGGCCAATCACCGTGGACTTTTCTCGCCTCTCGTAGCTCCGCCCCTTTCGTGGACTCGCAGGGAGAGATTGAGGCGAGCACGCGCAGCGCGCGAGCACGATGAAATGAGAAAGGCAGCGCTGATTAGTAACGTTAGCGGAAAACCAGAAAGCAGGAGTTTCGTCGAACGAAGGAAAGGAGCTCGTTATGCTGCAATAAGCAGTGCAGAGAAATAGTCGTGATTTCTTACGCTGAGTCAAAATGGTTCGGTGTCATGAGGCTTTTATCTCAAGGAAGTTCGTGCGAAGGACAATTTGAGAGAGAGAGAAAATCTCCTACGCTGGAATATTGTAGCGTTACAGTGGCCGGTGTGGGAGCTCGTCTTGGGCGCAGGCTGCAAACTAAAGCGAACTAACTCAAGCTGGAGTCTGTTTTCAGCCCGAGAAGGTGAGCGTTCGTCTTGTATTCTGTTGGAAAATTTGATAGAAATGTAAACTTCATCATTGTCTGTTTGGGTGAGTATAATTTGATGTGCTGCGCCTTTCAGCGAGTCCATTCATCCTCTCGGTGTTTGGGTTCAGCTTCAGAAAGCTTCTCATTTCTGTCTTGTTTGTTGTTGTTGTTGTTGTCTGTGTTGTTGCTTGAGCGAGGCTACAATTTCCATTTTATCCTGTTCTGGTTTCTGCAGACAGACAGACAGACAGGGTGCAGTGAAGGGTGGAACTACTGGAACTAGCTGGGTTATGAAGGGACTGAATGTTATGATTTGCCCTGAAGTGTTAAATGGACCAGTTTACTGACACTTTTGGATTAACTCGTGAATTTGTGACAGATATCCAAGCCTGACCTTGATGTATTATTTATTATTTAGGAGAGTTCAGCTGGCTCTCGTCTTTTCTGGGATTGATGCTGTTGGGTGCATCTCAGGCTTTCAAGGCAGCGCTGCAAAGATGTGCCAAATCAGCCTAGTCATCCAGTCCAAGTGTTCTTATGTCTTAAAAGATCTGGTGCACCTCAGCCCTTAAACATTTTGTATGCATTTTGTGCTGGTGGGTTTCTTTTCTGCAAAGTCTGTTATTCTGTTCTAAAACAACTGCATCTGCTAAAAATGCTTTGCAAGTTCTGTTTTAATCTTATGACTTTGCGTCAGCCTATTACTGATTACTGTTTGTTGCACTTTTTCTTGACAGGAGCAGTTTTTTGAGTATTTGTCACAGCTCACACTGTGTAGGATAACTTTAATTCCCCTTCTATTGCTGTATTGTAGGATGTCCTGGCCCACGCTGGCTGGAGCAGTGTGTGTCTTCACTGCTTACTGTGTGTTTACAGCACAGGAATGAACTGAAACCCTTCTACGCCTGTGAGGCGTTTCATAAGGCAGGATTTCTCAGTAAACTCAATGACGTAAAGGACAGTTTTACTGATTTTTTCAAATGTCTGTGCATTTTAATGGTTGTGATGTAAGCTAAGACATTCATACACGCTTGATGTGAAATGGTTCATTGCAGAGAACCTTATCAACTCGGTGCTCACAGTGCTACGACACAAACGTAGCATTTTTAATTTGTGATCCAAAATGGCTAGTGAAGCCACATGTCTTATAAGTTTTTATATGAATATCATAAATCGCTACTGTCAGAAGCAAACCTTTTATCTCCAAAATGGCAACTTTACAGTAGAAGCAAAAAACATGCTTTACTTTTAATGTAAATCAATGGAACCAGACATTTTTCCAAGTCGTTTTGGGTCAGTTTGTTTAGTCCATTCATCATGAAATTCACAGACAATATGAAGGCCAACTGGTATTTTCAAATTATTTCAAACATTGAAAAATGTCAAAAATGGAGATATGAGGGTTTTGTCCGACAGCAGTGATGTAATGGTATGGTGAAGGTGAACTATTGGCATATCTGAAAAAAACATTTTCTTTGGGTGCTGTGTCTCCTCCTACGCCCTGCATGTGTCTTTCTGCCATGAATGGATTTAAAAAAATTATATTTTAGGTCAAAGTCCTTTTGAATGTCAGGCATCAGGCAGCATATTCAGAACCGTTTCATGTAACAGCTTTCTGTGAAGTCATTTCCTGAGAAGTGGTCACCGGCCCTCTTTTTGGAGATCTACTGTCCAGCAGAGATTAGTACCAACCTGCATCTAACACACCCACCTAACACTAATGCATTTGATCAGTCAGTCAGGGACCTCAGAAGAAGTTAATTAGCTGGAGCAGGTGTGGCAGATTGGTTGGAACGGGGCTCTGCATTAAGGTTGATCTCTAGATGTCTGGTTCCTATCGTCACCACTGTAAATGCTTCACATCAAACCACTCTGAATTACTGTGTTTACATCTTAACAGCTGGCTTATGCAGAATTGATGAAAAAAAAATATTTAAAAAAAAATCTGTCAAAAAGTGAAGATTGCCCAATCGGATGTCCTAATTGGTTGGTGAGATTTGACGTTGGCCTTAAGGGGAAACTCCAGTGTGTTGCAACCTAGTCTATATCTTCTACATCTGTAGAGTATGGATTATTACTATGGGCAGTAATTTCCCTCTGTGTGGAGAAAACCTACTAACTCTATGCACACTATCAATAGAATCCAGTGGGCAGGTGCTGAAGCAAATGTGTTAGGTTGAAAAACGCTGGAGTATTCCTTTACATCTCCTGGCTAGCTGACAAATATTGCTTTATGAAACACCCCCGGTGTCGCTCCTTCCCAGCATGCCATCGCAGGTGATTTGAGTGTGTCCAGAAGAATGTTAAGGGTCTGTCTCAGCTGTTTGGGTGGTACAGAAGGACTGCGCTGACATCAGCCTGACAGCTGGTCCTGCCGACATTTGACACCACAGAAATTACAAAATGCCCCCTGTGCGTCATGATATGGTTCTTAGCAGTATTGGAAAGCATTTTTAAAACAATGACTAGCTTCTTAACAACCAGGACCGTAGTTTTGTTTTTATTAATGGAACACAGGACAAGCTTGGCCTGTACTACACTAACTTAACTAGTTTAATTCTTTTGTGAATACAAGTTTAATGTGTAGGATAAAGGGGTATATACATGGTGGGATTTGCATGACTTAATTTTTACTGCTCAACTAGTTGTTCTGAATGTTCCGGATGTCAGAGATAAGTATTTTGTTTGTATTTAGCTAATAGGGCCTGGTTCTAACACAGATATTGCGGTTGGAGGTTTGAGATGTGTGCATGCTGAATGGTAGCAGCCTGATTTAAACTGTGCTAAAATTACCCTGACTCTCACAAACTCACCTCTCAGAGATTTTGAATTGGCTCTGGTCCATGCACTGTCTGACAGGGAAACAACTGTTTATCAAGCTAAATGGTAGAGGAAGCTCTTTCAGGGTGAGGTATAGGCCTAGTTGCTAAACCTGGAAACATCAGGGATATTTCTTTTTAAAATCTTATTCCTGGATTAAATAAATTGAATTAATTGCATTTGAAAATGTATGTAGCAAGTAGACATGTCCTTTTGCCAAGTGGCACTACAATGCTTGTTTTCTTTGCACATGTTGGGTTTTGTATGTCAGTCAAATGGTTCTCCAAACCTACCTGGTCTGGCCTATGAGCCTGTATTTCAGCAGTCTTGCTCAGTCGTATGCAGCTTGCAGTGGAATTAATTCAATTTTATTTAATATTTCCACACTAACAAAGTATAGTTCTCTTCGCTCACTGGTTTTAGCTGCTGCTGTAATTTAAGCAACTAGTAGACTAGTCAGCTAGTTTATCCAACCCCTAGTAAGGGGTAGGGGGCGGTTTTAATTTAGAACCATTTTGCCAACTCTGTTTTGCACACTGTGGAATTAGACCTCCACATTTAACCCATGTGTGCAGTGAAACACCCACATGCGTGCACATTAGTGAACACACACACGAGCACACTTGCCCGGAGCGGTGGGCAGCCCTATCCACCGCACCCCGGGAGCAGTTGGGGGTTAGGTGCCTTGCTCAAGGGCACTTCAGTCATGGACTGTCAGCCGAGGGGATCGAACCAGCGACCTTCTGGTTCCCTAACCTCCAGCCCATGACTGCCCCCACATTTCAGCTTGTCTGGAAACTATGGCCCATAAGCTAATACTAAACTGCATGTAGATTAACTAATTTTATACTCTGTATGCAAGTTATACTTTAATGAAATGAGACTGATCAAAAAAACACCATGTGGAGATCAACATTTATGGCATTTTGCTGAGGCTCTTATCCAGAGTGACTTACAATTTGATCATTTTACACAGGTAGGCTAAGGTGGTGTTATTGGTATAGTGTAGGGTGCTTGAACCCCAGTCTACAGCGTAGAAGGCAAAGGTGTTAACCACTACACTAACCAACCACCAGATCAAAACCACCTATAATGAGTCTAAAAGCTTTTTTAATGTGAAGAAATCAGAGATGGTATTGCATTTGTAGCTTTTCATCCAGTGTAAAATTATGAAACGATGTCATGTGTATGACGATCAAAACAGCCAGGAAAAGGAATGGGTAGCTTTTAAACTAGAGGTTTAGAATACATATCTGTGAAGAGTGTGTTTGGGAGCAAAATCACTTTGCGAGTTTGATATAACCATTAAATATTAATGCAGACCAGAAATAAATGTTGCTGTCTCATCTGAATGCCTGGAGAGGAAGCTCTCAGCAGGACCCAGCTCCTGCCGGGCCACTGAGTTTGGGACAGTTTGTCTCTCAGAAGCACCACACAGACAGGCGTTCTGCCATAAGGCCGCTGTGTTGGGTCTCATGTCCTCTCACATGTCGTCGTGATTGGCCTCATGATGTAATTTAGACTTATGATCTGTGCATGCGGCCCCCGGCGGTCTGCATTTTTTTTTTTTGTTTTTTTAAACCTGCTCTTCTTTTATTGTGTATAGTCAACTTTTGCATTACTAACTTTTTGCACTAATGTGCCTTGTAACTTTATTATAATGGCTGGAAAAAATATTTCACATATACAGTTTTTTAAATGCTTCCATCTGCTCTGAAATGTTTAAAGCTATTTCAACTGTATGATCTGAAATAGTTCTGTTTAGGACTCAAAAAAGGTCTGGAAGGCTTTTTTTTATCCCATGTTTATACATGTGAGAATATTTATGTTTACTGAGGTGAGAGGAGCTTGGCTGAAATTAACTGACAAATACTGAAGATCTGTGATGTTTATTTTTCTAACACCAACCAGAGCAACTTTACATTCTACTGCTGATTTATTGTTGAAAGTCAACCTGAAATTAAAATGGATCTTTTCTTTTTTACCTTGTTAGTTCATGTTACTCTTAGTTCACATCATATTAAACATGATTCATCCTACAATACCATTCAAAGGACCCACATCATACAAAAACAAATTTTCCTCCTTTTTTAAAAAAATAGGATGGTGATGTATCATGAGAGCGTTATGACATTCACTCCCATGTCCCTAAATAAGAATCACTTTAACATAAGATGTTGTCCGTGTTGTTCCCTACATGGAAACTATGCTGCAAAAAGCAGTTCTTTTAGAATTCATTGTATTTGTAATGTCGTGAGAACCAGCTCATTTACATATATCCATGTAATTAGCCTAAAGCAGTTTGGCCTGCCCATTAGTACTGAAGTTCTAAGGAGTGTTTCAGCTCTAAGAGAGGCAAAAAAACAGGACCGCTAGTCAAAAGAGAGATCATGTCTCGCTGTTGTTGGAACAAAACCTCCATTTGTGACCTTTTTCAGTTTTTGACATAATTTGAAAATACTTGTTAGCTTTTACATTATATGTAAATTTCGTGATGAATGAACTAAAACAAGTGACCCAAAATGGCTTCATAGAATGTCTGCTTCCATTGGCTTACATTAAAAGTAAAGTAGATTTTTTTCCTATAAAGTTACCATTTTAGAGATGTTGTTGCTGGAAGAACACCTTGTATCATCTTATATCAGGTATGTAGAGCACGGACCCTCCCTGATACCACGCTTCGCTCAAAAATACGTCACAGTATGCAAGGAAAATGCATTATGATTTATGGTTCAGACAGACTTTAATAATCACTTTACCAAGAAGATGATCTAATTCTGTAAATGACTACAAGAAGCATCTGTGATCCTGTAGACAGAGTACTTATCTAAAGAGGGCTGTGGTTCGCCATGAGAGGAGATGACTAGACAGCTGCAAGCTTGGATGCCTGGGTCATATAGCTGGCCTGTAACTGGAAACACTGATTAATGCTCTTGTCTCAAGTATGCTACTGTTCTCTATCCAACTTTGTAGCTGAGTGCATTATTTTGCTGGACTTCCATTCTAATAGGTTTCCATTAACTGCCAGCACTAAATTAGTGGCAGTTTTAATTTCAGAAACCCGTTTAGACATAACCCAACATTGAAGAGCTCCACTGCTCCTTAATTTGTTATGGGCTGTTAAATCATCTTAATTATCCACTGTAAATTGCTTCCTAACTGGGAACTGAATGAATGATCGGTTGATCTCCCTATAGAGTGGCATTTTCTTTGCACATATTGTTTTCTGACTGATGGTTAACAAAGCCGTTGTGGACCAGAGAACATGGAAGTGTTTCACGTAACCCATTGAACTTCTTTTCTTCTACTGTTTTTCCTGACGTGAATTTGTATGGGCATTCTAGTCGAACTGTTATAATTCCAGGTAAACTTTTCAGCTTCCTGTTGAAGACGGCAGGTAGCGTTTTCTCACAGAAGTGAGAATTTCTCATATCCTGCCTTTACCAAAAGATTGTCTGCTAACAAGTCTTCCCTTTGATGGTGCCTGATTTGTAGCGTTCCTGTATATCCTTCAGGAGGTTATGCTTGTTTGAAGTGCAGCACTCATTCACCAGCCTTTCTTCTCTCAACTCTTGGTGTAGTGGGGACGTTTGCTGCCAGAGATTCATGTGGCCATATGGCTGCTTGAGTCGGGGCAGGAGGTCAGTAATCCTTTGACGTGCACTGTCATGCTGGACCTGATAATAAAGCATTTAATAAGTCGTGTCAAGCAGCGGCCTCACATTTGCAATTAAGATGCTGGACCTTTGAAGGCAGTTTTTCACTGGGATGGGTTTCACCAGTTTTTCATATGGCTATTTAATTGGTTTGTCATGGTCTTCTCAGATTGTATTGTCAATTAGACAAGGGCCCTGGTAAATCCATTAGTGTTCTTCGCTTTTCATCTGGGTTTGTTTCAGACGGCTGCTGCGATGCCGGTTTTATCACCCCAGGGATGGGTCATTAGGGCACCCTGTCACCGTTCGTCCTGCTTGATAGTGTGGGTGGGATGTTGGTAAACAAATAATGTAAAGGGTTTAAATTTTTTATCTTATTTTATCTTATTTATGTTTAGTTTTTAATATATATTGTCTGTAGATTAACAAGTAACACTGTAAAAACCTTGTTGAGTACTTAAAGTTAATTACTTGCTTGTTAATTCTCGTCACTTCTCTTTTTTTCGTTGCTGCTGTAACACTGAGATTTTCTCAGTTGTGTGACTAATAAAGAATTATCTTATAAGTATTAATTAATTTGATAGAGATTTCCTGAAAGTGCTACAATCTTGGACATTTTTTATTTTTGCTCATGAATGAAATACAATCTTGTTAGCATAGCTTGTCCAGCTCATGTGCTGCTGTAATGTTCATTTGCTGGTAGTCATTGCACTGGTAAAATTGTCCTGTCTCACTTGTCAGTAGTTAATTTACTTGTACGAAAGTCTGAATACCTAATTGAGTTTGTTTACTCAGTTTTAAAGTCATCAACTAAAGCATGCTTTTTCGTGTTTTCCTCCATAATGCAATTTGCACAATCATTTTATTTATTTATTTATTTATTGTTATTGCATATTTGCAGTTCTTTCTTAGAGTAAGAAACAGACCCTGATGGACTACATTCAGCACCTGTAGTACTGTTCATTTGTTTAATTTCCAGTTAGACTGGCTATTAAGTAAAAGTTATTCATTTTTTCACAAGATATTTCAGATATAAGATCTACTTGTATAAGGAAGGGGGAAGTCAAAGGAAAATAACAGGACAAACGCAAACAGGAAAAATGATTAAAAGAAGCAGAGAAAATGAGACTCGTGACATCAGCACACAGTGTCCAAACACTGTCACTAGCAGATAAACAGCACTTAAAGCTTTCATCTTGGGGGGCAGGAGAAGATCAAGCTTTGTTCTGGCTTTAGATGTGGAAACAAGTCACAGGTGTTTCTTCCACTGTGAGAAGGCTGTGGACCTGAAAGGATGTGTAGCTGTCAAGAAGCCGCTACTGAGCAAAGAAATTGGGCAAAAATAAAAGAAAAAGAAATAAAATTGCAAAGCGAACAAATGCTCTCCTGAGCTCAACATCATTGAATGTGTTTGGGATTTCTTGAATTGTGGGAAGCAGAAAATGCAACCAAGTTTTAAGATTGAGCCTAAGTCAAGTTTGTGGAAAAACATCCCATCATATTTCTTTAAAAACTTAAAGCAGGTCTCTAGAAAAGAAAGGGAGCTGTAATAAAGGCAAAGATTGAATTTACACTGAATACAGTAAAAGGCCTGTTGAGTTCTTGAGGCTTTTGTAGTATTTTAAATATTTTATGTTAAATATTTTTTCTGCTTTGTTTTCTGGCACTGAAAAATAACTTCATTAAATGTATTTCGGTCTATGTTTTTGTTGTTCCATTGCTATTGTCTGACCTTTTTAAAAGGATGTGATTACTTAACTAGTAGATTACTACAGTGTTAATATAATCAACAATAAAACCCCTTATCATTTGCCTAAATGGGTGTACAAGTGCCCGCTCTCTTCTGACTACTGTACATCAGACGAACAGGTGTGGATGACGCATAGTAACAGCGCAGCTTTGTAGTTTAGAGGGCCTTGTTGATGGTGCATTGTAAATCTAGAGCAGTGGACTAAAAATACAGGATCATATGGACTCTCCTGACCTTCAATGAGTGAGAACAAGAGCAGACATCTGAACCAACTATCTGTGTTACCCGTTTTTTGCTGCCCTCTAGATGTCCATTGCAGAAAACTCTGCCCAATGTCTCTGTTTTATCATTTGACTGTTGCGCCAGAAGGAAAATGTCGGAAATCCAAGCCTTGCTGTTTCAGGAGACTGGAAGATTTATCGCTGACTTATCTTGTCTCAAACCTTGGATACCCTCTTTGCATACTCTCTTGAACAGCAGTTCAGTCTGCAAGCCAGGAAGCACCAGATTTTTTTTTCCCAGATGTGTAACTGAGCATTGACAAAAGCATAGAATTAGTGGAATGTAAAGGCTTTCCAGTACAGCCCTAATTCCCTCAACATAAAGGAACTGAGCTGAAAATGGGAGTTGCATAGCTGAATGATCAATAAATTCATTTGTTTGTTTGATTAGTTTGGATCTATTTGGATTTACAACATGCTTGGAACTTACAAATAGATGTTGGAAGTTTCAGATTATAGATTTTACCAACAGTATATCCATTATTGAATGGTAGGCCTAGCCTTGTCTGCCAAACACTTTGTTTCATTGAACTCGGACATTCCCTGGTTTCATAATGGTCTCGCGGGGCTTAGTGAACTTATCGAGGAGTGCTGTGATGTGTAGGTTGTTTTTGAACCGCACACGTGGTCAGCAGTTTAGGTTTTATAAATATTGTTGCAATAATAGTGACATCATGCACATTGCATCTGGCATCCTTTTGTTAATACCTTGGAAAGCTGTTTTGGTCAGCATGTGGTAGCGTTCATGGCTTTAGCGGCACGGTCCTGAAACATCATTTAAATATGAACATTATGCTCCGTTCACTTCTTTCATATTCATGTATTTAATCAAAAGACTTGGCTGATCTCACTGTCATTTTGTTTCCATTCAGTTTGAGCCCACAGTGTGGGCAGGACCGAATAAACCACAAGCCCCTATTAATCGTGACCTAACATTTAGAGAGGGTAGCCCCCTGGAGTAAGCAAGACAAACAGCGGTATGTTTTGGAATCGTTTGATTCTCTCAGCCGTTTTCCTGTGGTGTAGTTTCATGGTACAGCTTCAAACTATGCTCTCAAATGCCTTACTGCAGTGAGGAAATCTAAAGTACAGTGGGATAAGGTTGTCATGATACTGGAATTTTGACATCAGAGTTGACACCAAGTGTAGTACATGGCAAATATAGTATACTATGGCAAAAAGACACTTGTCATTGCAGTGACTTCCGCACTTCTGAAAGGAGTGGCATTGAAGGGCTGTGATATTCTAAACCGTGTTCAAACTCAATTTTTTTTTGACCATTTTGGGTATTAAAATAATTGGTTTGGTATTAATTGTATTAAGCCCTTAAATGGCCAGGTCCCACCAGTGGGTCCTTTACTACAGCCTGCTGTAACCTAACAATGGCTCAGTTTACACTGTAGTCCCTGTAGCTACTGAATTATAAGCCTTAGAGCATAATAAGCCTGGGATTTTAAGGACTTAATAAATATCAACATTTACAAAATTTACTTTCCAAACTGGTGAAATGGGATGAAATATACTTGTGGGTTGGTTGGGTTGAGGAGTTGGCACCCATGTGTAGCCTATGTGTGGGAATGTCTGAACACCAGTGCCCATTAGCTTGAACACAGAAAAACATGCAGTCTCTTCATTAACACAAAACACTTTAAACTTCTACTCAAAGCTGACCTCTGAGCTATTTGAACACTTAATGGCACATTTCAAACATCCCATCCATGGCTGACTCTGGGGTGACATTTGGTTTATTGGCCTCAGTGTGGCCTAAGATGAGCTGAGCACGAGCATCTGGTGGGCGCTGATGTGCATTTGTTCGGCTGCCAGAAAGCACGCCTGCAGAGAGGCTCCTTGTGTCCTCCTTCTGTCTGCTGCCTGCCCTCAGGCCAAGGGCTGCTAAGTCTAGCAGTTTGTCCTAATGGCCAGGATTGTGAAGGGGAAATGGTGTGTACATAATGCAGGTTACTGATAGCTCCAGCCTCACAGTAACATCTCCCTGTTCTTGCTCACTTCTCCCTGTCTTAGCCTTCCTGTCACTGTCTCAGCCGTTAGGATCTCAGGTTTTAGAAGTGGTTTTGGGCATAAAGTGAGCTGCAAAACCAGCCTGGTTTGAATTCAGTGTTTCTGTGATGTCACAAACACAAAGCATACATGTGTCACCCCTATTCAGCCTACAACAGTTTGAGGTCAGCTCCACCCATTCAAGATGAAGTTAAAGGAGTGATTATGATTTTTCAGAGTTATAATGTGATGCATTCTTGGTCTTTTGGTCTCAGAGGGAACTGGACTGCATGCTTTGTGTAGCATGCATCTGCAAGGTGGAATGCTCTGCATAAACTTGCCTCACCAGGAACGTTAGAACTATATTTTTCTTGTGGAGAAGTGCCTTAGTCATGCTTCCTTTTTCGCCCATGCTGGGGTCATTGTTCAGGCAGTGGGTGCAACACTGAGGAGGCGGGAAAATGTCCTGCTAGAGACGGGACAGTGGGGCGGTGGCTGCTCATGCTCACTTAAACTACTCTCTCTGAGCAGCCGGGAGTATTAATAGCATTTCCACTCAGGAACCGGTATAGAGCTCAGGGCCACAGATATCCAGCTTTCACTGATATAACTAACAAGAGAAACAGTCAAGGCAGGAGTATTTATCAGTCATCAGCCTGCATGTGCTTTTATATATTTTTTTTTTTCCCCATTTTTTATTATTATAAGGGGGAGATTCTCACTTTCTGGCTTACTCTTGTCATGACTTGTCTTTGAGAAAAGTTCCGGATGTCCTTCTTAGAAACAGTGTTTTATTGCGCCATAAAAGTGGCAGAACTATTTCTCTGGGTATGTAGGCCAGGACAGTATTCATAAACGCTTTCCTCTGTGAGAACACTGTATAACAGTGCCAGGACTGCTGTATGAACTTGCAGAGGTCTGTCCTTCTAGAGAAATGTAACTAGTCAGAATTGTTCAGTTTGATTTTTGGTGAGATAGAGGGGCAGGAAGAAGTGTTAGGGCTTCATAACTGGAGGCTCACTCCAAACAAAATGAAAGAAAAACTGGCTATATGGCTGCACAAGAGAGCAGAGAAACCCACAAATGTTTATTTTCTCTGTTAAAAAAATTACATTGTCATTTCAATGTTTTTTAAAATGTATTTATTTATTTTATTGATAACCAGTATTGATTGCCAGTATACTGATGTTACGGTAGTTATCTAGTTAAATTTCCCATTCCACCTTAAATTGTCCAGCAGTTCTGACGCTTGAAGCTCCAAAATGTAACTGCTTCGCCATTGAAGGTCAAACAGGAAAATTTGAACGAGAAGCTGGTGAATAGCTGACTTCAGCTTTATGTCACCAAAGAATTAGGGGTGTGTGGTGATGAATAAATGTCATTTGAAGGCAAATGATTCCCTAAATGTAACTGAAGCCCAGCAGTGAGGAGCTGAACCTTTACCTTCTCTACTGTCAGTGCAGACTGGCAGGGTCGCCTACAGAGCAGTGATAGTAGCCTCTTAGTGAAATACGTTCTTTGAGGGTCCCATTTTATAGAGATTTCAACCACCAACATTCTTTCAGAAATAGCTCATGCCTAAGCCTTTATATGGGAGCCCCCCTACGCCCTTGCATTTAAGAGAGAGATTTACATTTGTTGCTTCCACCTGTCAGCATTTAGTGTTACACTGGCACGTTCCGTTTATAGCGGGGAATGTGGAGAGCGTGTGCTACAGTTGGGTTTGGTTCAGCGTGCTGGACTGTGATTATTTACATGTTGTGCGAGGGACCATACCGTGGCCTCAGAGTCCTCTTTAATTTCTATGAAGACGGTGGCGCAAGGTTGAACCGGAGAAGAGTCTGGATGGCTGCCAGGTCCGACAGAGCACATGGAGGTTAGCAGAGCCGGTGCGGGACTGCAGTGCGACACAGTGCATGAGGGTGGTACCCATATCCGCCCACTGCCCTCCTCTGAATAGGCCTGATTATTGCTATAATTGATTAAAAGGACAGCTTATATAAAAGAAAATTATGTTTATAACAATAAATGAACGTGAAAGCATGTGACATCATGCTAAATTGCAGATACTAGCTTAATTGTTATTGTTAATCACATATATAGTCACAGTCTTTTCCTCTAGGACTGTTCCAGTTTGGCATGACTGCGCTTAGGTTTTTAGGTATAGTGCTATAGCCTAATGTCAAGAGTGCTCATATTCACAATCATATGACCTTTATATGTTCCTTGAAAGTTTAGCATTGTATGATTCAGCTTTTTTGATTCTGTTAAAGAAGCATTCCAGTAAATCTCTCATCCTCATCAGTTTGCCAGAATTTGTAATCTTGTAGAATTTTCATCTTTTTTTCATGCTTTTGTTCTCTCACTACAATACAGCATGCATTACACAAACATTAGACATCCCTGTGGTGTCAACCAATCCTGTTCACTAGCCTAGCCACTGATCTGTGGCTAATATAAACAACCAAGATAGCATTTGTGTGAATCTTACCTGGGTTGTCAACTGTTACTTTATTTAGCACAAATTAAGGATTTCAAAATCCAGAAAAAAGAAGACAAGCTTAGGTAAAGTTTATAGATAGCCAGCTACCTTGCTAACTTTAGCTTTTAGCATGTTGTCTGCCTCATCTGATAAGTAATTTCGTTCATTTGGGTAATCTGTTCTCTCTGTTGTAAAGGGCGCGACTTTACAGCTGCAATAAGAGATTCTGCTCCCTGTTTGGCTTCCTTCTGTGTTCACCAGTTAAGCAACTGTAAAACAACCTGCCCTGATATATCAACCCTAAAACGGTTATAGTTTCAAACATTCTTCCCACCTTTGAGATATGTCATCACTTTCTAGACACTATTGCAGCACTACTGTAGGATGCATGTAAGCATGTAACAGTGGATAGATGTTATGTCAGTTAAGCTGTTCACTTACTCCATGCAAACCTGTGATGTAGGATATATTAGAGTTAGAGAAACAGAGAAGGCTGTTTTGAGTTTTTTATGCAACATGACTCATCCATTCCCTTCTGGAGTCTGATTCTGGTCCTGAGTGCGGAGTCTGGTGTCATGTAATAAAAGTGCTTTCTGCTCAAGCATTTATGAGACATACTGGTGTGTGTGTGTTGAGCCAATTATGATTGATGGCCAAGTGTGATTCTAGCTTTTAGTTTCAGTATGACCTTTCAGAGCCCACACATTTCCAAAAACAGATGCTTTTTATATCCATAACTTGTGGGTCTTTAGTTAATTATATTACCCCTCCAATGATAAAGCTGTCTTACCTTTATGCATGTGTGACAGGGATTAAAAAAATGCTACTTGCAGGAGGTACATTGGAGGTACATGCTACTTGAAGCAGGAGGTACATTGTTGTTCTGTAAATGCAGTTCTGCCCATGTTCTTTGTGCTGTGGATATACTTCACATTTATGTTTCATGCCGGGATCAATAAGTAATGATCCATTGCATTAGCCGTCATCTCTGGGCCCAGGGGTGTTTTTAGTCTAATAATGAACGGACAATCTTTAGGCCAGAGAGGCTTCAGGCAAGTCTGTGGTTAGCGCAGAGATGGTGTTCACTTTGTGGGAATATTGTTTTTCCAGTCTGCACATTTACATTATTGGAATTTTGTTGGGTCAAACACACTTTGTTGTATCCAGGTCATTATACAACTGGATCTATGAATCTGTTTTTCATGTAGGCCTAATGTGTTCCTTTATTTACATTTGGTAGTCTTGGAGAGTCAGTTCTGTGTTTCATCTCATTCCAGCAGATCACATTTAAAGTATTTTGCAGAGTCAGTCTTAAGCCTCTTTTATATATTCGCTGCCTTTTTTCACTTGTTCATTGCAAGAAATATTGCTTGAAATATTCTCCAGTGGAGCCAGGCTTTTAAAATGCAGCCCATTTGCTGGCCGCAGTGTGATGGTCAATAGGAACAAATTTTCCCCTGAGATGTTGTCTGATGTCTGAGCTGCTCGTCTGGCGTGCTCGTACACACTGATCGTCTGCTGTCCCAGTTTGAACTCACTAATAAAATGAAGCTGGTAGATTTGCAGTCTAATAACCAAACTCTCTCCCTTGCTGGATGAAATGCTCAAACAGTGCTGTGAGTTTACTGTAAAGGACAATAAAGGAATATTATTTACATGAAGGAATTTCTCCTCCATGGGGCTTAATGATTTAAAACGGAATGCATCACTTCCAATGCAGTAGTCACGGAGTACCAGGCTGATCAGGAGAGCCGGGTGAGCTCCAAGACTTGGGGAATGTCCCACAAAGGGCTTTTCATAAGCGCTGCTCGCTAACGGTCTGGCTGAATCTGAGAGCTGATAGGAGCATTTGCTTTGCAAATCCACTGCTGCAGACTAAGAGCCAGTGCCAGCGAGAGCAGTAGCGGTGAGGAGTGATGTCATTCCTCCCCCTGTTTGGAGTGAGCTGTGGGAGGCTGCTGTGTGCTCCGATTCCCCAACAGACTGCTGATTGACTCTAGACAGATCCCTGAAATCGACCCCACTGCCCTTCTCTTAAAGTGGTGGTTTGGCCAAAAATCACATTTGCTAATCAACAAAGGCATATTTGGTGTGTGAAGTTTGCTTCTGTGCTTTTTCCCTGAGCTAAAAGGCTAATCTGGCTAACAAATAGTGGATTAAGAAATGGTTTCTGACACTGAAATGCTGTTATCTATAAAAATGTACTAAATCACAATGAATAGCTAAAAATGGTGGTATCGTCTTGGACTTTAAATTTTGGCTATGTTTATAAATAACAAAGTCAAACAGAAACCACATACGCAAGTCTGTTTGAGATCTTGTGAAATGTATATGGTGATGTATATGGTGATGTATATGGTGACACACAAAGTTTGCGCAGTGCTAAATTGGTGGCAATAAGCTTCCATTACTTTAAAACCAAAACATTGTGTTTCTTTTAACTGGTCATTTTGCTGGAAAGTGTGTTTTGCTAGTCATTTAGCTGGAAAGACTGTGTACATTTTGTGTACATCATTATCTGTGAGATTGCTTTAACTGTTCACCCTCCCTCTATTATCACCCTACTCTTGATCAGGTTTCAGAAAGCAGCAGGCCCACCCATAGCCATCCTCTAAGCTGCTGTTGCTGAACAGCCTCCAAGCCCCACCCATGCAGTCACTTCCTCCATGCATCCAGCATGTGAGCAGAAAGAGCTGAGTGTGTGTTTGCTGGAGAGAGGGGGAAGAGAGAGTGCAAGACAAAGAGGGAGGGGAAGAGGAGTGTGGGGGCAGGAGGACAGGAGCACTGGAGTGTTTCACTCACTCACACTGAGCCGGGCAGTGACTGGGCGCAGCCGGCGGTGGGCTGAGATTTGCCGAAGGGTTGAACGTGGAGAGATTCAGGCAGGGCTGCTCAGACAAGGCTGGGGTTTTGTCTGCAGAGTGGACGTCACAGACAAGGCCCCCCGGATGGTGGTGGTGGTGGGGGGGGGTTGTGTCTGTGGAAATGTCACAGGCCAACACAAGAAATGGTGCACAGTAAAATCAGTGTGTTAAAAGAAGTAACGAGTCTGGCACTACTCTGACCATTATGCAATAACTAACAGATTATTTCCATAGTCTGTTAACTTGTTGACTACTGTTCAATTGATCGAATGCCAGCTCAATTTGCCGCTGCTATTATTTAAAGTTCCAGGTATAAGACAAGCGATTTCTATTTTTCTTTTGTTATGAAATGGAACAGTAGCAGCCATATTACACCCATCGATTTCAGCAATGTATTGCAGGCTGTCCAAATGGCCACTTATAAGTAATATAGAGTGAAGCATTATGGAGTGCTTATTTTTTTATTATTATTATTTTTTTAAAGTAAGCAGTGTGTTGACTGTAAAAAAAAAAAAAAAAGTCAACCATCAGCATTGCTTGTCAAAAATTGACGATGCCATCTGTTTATTGTAGACTTAAGGCCGTTGCACACCAAACACAACCGCAAGTAACACAAAAGTGCAAAATATTTGGACATGCTTGTTGACGTGAATGCTATACACACTAGTGGTTGCACAATTTTTTATTTTTACTAATCGACTAGTCATAAAAAATGGTAAACTAGCTTTCATTACCATGAAAAAATGATGTTCTGGATATCTCTGACGTCTTTGTTAGTATTTTGTTAGTAGATTGGCATTAGCTGCTGTGGTTTGAGGTGTTAGATGTGCAGAAGCTTTTAATGTATTTCAAGTTTCCACCTTGATTGATCTGCAACAGAAGTACACAGAATGTCTGATGTAAACTGCACAGTAAGAATCACCAAACTGTGTCACCTCTCAGAATTTAAACTGAATATGGCTTTTGTGAACTGGATTTATCATTCTGGAATAATTGTTTATCAAGCTAAATGCTTATAGCAAGCAGTTTGGTCTCTATTGATCAGCTTTTCAGAGCAAAGTATCATCACTGAACCAGAAAACTTTCACACCACTGCTCATTCCATTTTAATAACTTGCTTATGAATTTAGTTTGAAACTGTAGGTCAAAGTTTGCAGTTTGTTTGCCAATTGCTTTTCCATATCTAATGGCAGCTTGTTTGCATTATGGGCATGTCACACAAAATGTTCTGTGGTTGGTTTATTTGGATGTTACTCAGACAGCCTTTACCCACCCAAAACAGCAGTTCGTGAGACCCAATCTGGCTGCATTCAGTGCAGTTTTAAGCGGTTTGTGATGGAATTGGAATTGTGGACTGGTGCTCACAGCACTGACTAATAAGCATATTTATTAGACGACTCGTTTATACGACCCATAACACAAACTTGGTGCGGTGTGATTTTTTTTTTTTTTTTTTTGGAGGGGGGCTTTAATGTTCACAGCACAAAATATAAACTATCATGCAGAATGTTTTCATCTGCAGAAAGGTATCCTCTGTAAGATGCTCCTCACAAAACTGGTAAACTCTTAGAGTGGCTAGGCTACTGTCCATTCTGAAAAAGCAATGACAGCACAAAGAGTTTCACCTCCTCATTCAGGAGTGCTTTAACATTCACTCAGATGTCCATAACTCAATTTGATCTGCTTTAGTAGATTCTGGAACCACTTGTAATGGAGCAGAAGACAATCTAACCCTTTTAACGTTTGTCAAAAAGTTCTAGGTGCTGGGACGCAGCTGATCAGTCAGCTTGGTTGTTGCCAAGGCAGCATGAGAGATTTCGATAATTGGTTGAGTGAGATCATGTCACCTGTGAAAGTTTGGGGGGGGGATTAAAAGAATTTGTCAGATTTTTTCCATAAAAAAAAAATCTAATTAGATATGCAAGACATCATCAGATTTACATGTGTTTGAATTCATTTACTGATGGCAGAATAATTCACTCATGTTTAAAGACCTTTTAGTTTGGGTCTATCGTGTGTCCTTTAAACTGATTTTGAAAAAATGTGTTGTACAGTTGCAGAAAGGTCCCTTTTGGCCTCAACATGTGCATTAGCTGTTAATTGTTTGTAGCACAGTCCTGGCCTGCTGTAAGCCTAGCATGGACTTCTTGTGAAGATAATAGCTGGTAATAGCTCAGCGGAGATCTGTAGCAGTGGATGAAGTGCTCTAAACTCATAGGACATTGTTTGCACTAGTTACCTTACTTGCTGAATCTCACTGTTATTAGTTTATCAAAGCCAGGCCTTGGGACAAATAGCTACATCATTTTATTTTAGTTTGCGTGATAATTTTGCTCCTCGGGTCAAAGAGTAAGTCTGCTGAGACAAAGGGGAAGAATGCATAACGTATAAAATGTGAAACTTGCGGAAATGGGTTTTGTTTTTAATTTTCAGTGCAGGAAACGTCTTGTTCATCTTAATTAACGACCCTTGGCCCTGAGGCTTTCCGAAACAGTACACCATCCATAATAGTCAGGACAAACAAACCCTGTAAGTTAGGTTATGGGATTACTCTTGTCTGTTCCACTAGTCTGCTGGACAGATGTTCCATTCTTTTTAAGTCTCCTAATATTTCTGCTTAATTAGAGTTCATTAGAATGGTGCACTTGTGTTATTTGGACAATGCTGTGGCTGCGATAGCAGTGCTGAGTGAGTTTGTCATTACGTTCCACCAGTTGTCTGAAGCGCTTACGGCCTCTGAAAACACTGGTCATTTTGGATCATTAATAGTTATAAAAAGGGTATATTTGTATTATAGTCATCACAGCCCTTACTTCCTTTCACTAGTGTGGTTAAAAAATCTGTAAGGAGTCATTTCACATCAATTCACTCAGAATGGCTTTTACATCTAAATGATTTATGCAGACATTTTGAGAAAATGGAGTGGATTAGATACATGGGTGAAAAGCTAGATGAAACATTGTTATTAAACATATGTGCTGTGTTGTACTATGTTGATGCTCTTTACAGCTGATTAGTGTTTCAAGCAAAAGAAATAATGAATCAGTATAATTTTTGCCTGTTGATCCTGCATCTAAATCCTTTGTGCTTTGTTTTTGTTCGGTTTCGGCCCTTTTGCTACCATTGCCCTAGTTCATAAGGCTAAAGTCTGTAGTCCACATGCACAGAGACCTGCACAGAGACATGCACAGAGGATAGGGTGTATGGTTTTTTGGAGAAATCATCCTGACAAGATCAGAACTCTAGGCACAGCGGCACAGAGAGCGCTAACAGAAGTATAGGCTTTCTCCAAGCCAGCTTGTCCGTCTGGGCGAAGCAAGGTCTGGACTCTAATTAGACAGCCATTCATGAGGGGAGTTTATCCACGGGGCTTGTTGGAGCCTGAGTCAATGGTATGCCTTCCCAGCGCCCTCTTACTCCTTCACCCCTGAAATCAATCAAAGGCCCAGCTGCTAGAGATCTCATTATCTTTGTAATTATCTCATCCTGCAGGCCTGCTTTATCTCAGAGCCAGCCTGGGCCTCATCGCCAGTCTGCTCCTCTTCCAAGCCCTGGGTCTCCTTTTCCCCCTTTCCCTCCACTAGGAGATCCTGGACCACTCCACAGCTCTGCCTTAGGGCCAGTTTCCCAGACTTGGATTAAGCCTAGGACTACTGCTGGACAATAGATCATCTATACCAGTATTGGTGTCACACAGTGATATTGATTTTTTAGATTTAGTGGTAATAAATAAGAGGTTTCTTTTATGGAAATATGGTTTCTGTATGGTTAATGGTAGCATTCAGTACTGTGTAAGGTTCCCTTGGGTGTAATTTCAGGAGAAGCAAAACAGGACAAAAGAGTCCAAACCAAACAAGCTGTTTCAGGTTTGTTAGACGCTTATATTTTGCTATAGTGGCCCAGAAAGTGGTGTGTGGTAGTTAACTTTATTAATGAGAACTTAAACATTGTTATCAAGTGATTCAGTATCTTTGCTCATGTCATTACATTGTCTACTTTGACGTATTTGTATAGGTCTTAACTGAATTGTAGCAGTACCTCCCTGCACTAAGGCGAAATGGAGTTTCTGATGATGATTCGCCATCGCCACTGGAATTTAGTCCAGACTAGGCTTAACCCATGGCTGGTAAACTGGACTGTAAAGCTTTTGTAATGCACTAGATTTTTAGCATGGTCCATTGTGACGACATGCAGCTGTTAGTGAGATTTTGAGTGCCTTGGTCTTTGATTTGTATACACTTTTTCTAAATTAATTAGTTTTCTTCAGCATATAATGCTTTATCCATGCCTTAGCCTTTTTAGGCTTTTCTATTTTTGACTCTGGTTCCATGGAGCAACTTTGTTCCTTTACTTTGAAAGATGTTTGCTTTCTTTGTAACTGTATCTGTGCTTATTAGTAGCGATAATAAACCAGAGCCCACAGGCAACGAACATATTGTGATTATCATTGTTTATACAATTCTTGAGGCCCAGGCCTACCAGTAAGCTACTTTGTTGTAAAAGTGTGATTTCCTCTTTTTGAGTATCTCCTGAGTATTATGGGCTGTTTGCTGTGGCTTTTGAGCCCTTGTGAAAGCAGTTTTTAATGTTAGTCAATGGAACCAGAATTTTTTCCAGGTAATTTTAGGCCACTTCTTTGGCTCAGTTCACACACAATGTAACGAGCAAAACAATCTGAAATTTTCAGATTCTTCTCCCTCATGTTCAAAGCAGAAGTTTTGAAATGCACATTCTCTACATCATCATCTGTTAGTCAGTTTGGACCAATCAGACATTAGGTCATGTGAGAAGCGTCGCTAGTAAACGACCGTTGTAAAAACGGCTCATTTCAAAGCGTGTTTGTTTAACTGTTAGTGTCAGTATTGCAGTATTCAGTATTTCAAAAGAAATGCTAGTATTGTGCCATCTCTAGTAAAGATTTACCAGTTTTACAACAGAGTGGCTGTTGTCCATCATTAGAGAGCTGCTGAAAAGAGGTTTTGGGCTGAAGTACGCTGGGGGCAGATAGACTGTGAGACATCTCGCACATTGGATGTCAGAACAATGGCCCCATTTCACTAATTGACTCACTGCATTGCACCCGTAGTGCCATAGATGCAGCTGTGCTGTGTGAAAAGACCTCTGTCTTTTATTGTCTGCTAAATGAGTCAGTTTTAGCAGGATATGGGGAGGCTGGTGGGAGTTTTCCTTTGGGTCTTGTGCACTAGCTTGGTGCTGTGGGCCATGACTCCTGCTTTATCAGCTTCTCAAGAGCTTTTCTCCAGCTTTCTCTGCCGCCTGTCCTCCAGTATGATGACATCATTACTTACCCACTCCTCTGTCTCCACTCAAGACGGTGCTGCTAATGGGGTTTTTGTCTTGGTGCCAGATAAGTGTAATTTGGTAACATTGGGCTTGTGCAGTCCTAAAAAGATAAATGCACGATGCCATGTGTTTTTATAGTATACGCATGGCAGCAACTGTTGCAATCATTAATGTAGGTGCCATGTCAAGTCTGTCAATCATTAGGCTGCCTGGATTGCTTGCTATGCTGCCAAACTTGTATTTGTGCACAAAAACATCTTCATTCTCATGTTCTTTATTCACATACGTAGTACGTGTTGTTCATTTTCTTCCAGCATTTAAAGGGATATGCTAGTGGTTTTCGACCTAATACTCTCTTTACTTTCCCTGTAGCGTATGATTGCATACCATAATTTAAGCATTTTTAATAATACTTAATACTTAATATTAATACTTAATACTTAATAATTAATTGCTTATCCACAGTTGGATAGTATGTGAAATGCAAATAAAAACAGAAATGCAGTCTGCAGACTGGGCAACTGACCTGTATTTATTAAAAAAAAAAAAAGCAAGGTAATTTAATATTTCACTTGATGAAATATTAAGTCTTTCTGAAATTAAGACTTAACTGGGCTTGATCTCATCTAAAATGACTAGAAATGTGTATCATGGTCTGAAGAGTCAACCATTCAGATTATTTCTGAAAATAATTGACTTTCATTCTCCAGACAAAGAAGAGAAGCACTATCCATAGTTTTACCAGCATAAAGTTCAAAAGCCAGGGTCTGTCATAACATAGAGGTGTATTATTGCCCATCACTTGAATAACTTGCACCCTTAACGCTGAAAGATTTGTACACATTTTGAGGGAAAATGTGCTGCCTTCTAGATGACCTCTTTTTCAGGGACATCCATGCTTATTTCAACATGATAACTCGGGCCACATTCTGCATGTGTTACAACATTATGGCTGCATAATCAGAGAGTGCGGATGCTGGACTGGGCTGTCCACACCTGTCTCCCATTGAAAATATTATGAAGCGCAAAGTATGACAGCAAAGGTCACATAAGTTTGAAAGTCCAAACTCTCTGACATGATGATTCACACATGTTTATGTAAGTGATCTGAAATCTGACATTAATGTGAACAAACTTGCATCCTGAAATGACTTGCATGCACACATCCAACTTAGTAACATCACATGAAAGAGTCACGTGCATCATCAGCACAAACTAATGGACAGAACGATTCTTCACTGTGAAGATAATGAACTCTGAACACCCTCAGCTGTTCATTATTAGAGTGAGACGAAGGCAGAAAAGTGAGATGTATTTCTTTTCTACTGTTTACAGGCTTTAATTTCTGTTCGGCGCTGCTGCCATGGTAACGCTGAATGATGGCGCACATGCAGTGCGGAAAAAAGCATGTGAATTCTGATCTGAGAATCACATTAAGGTCGCATGGCCTTATCTGATACGTATCGGATCTAGGACCACACATAAAAGTGGCTCAGGTCGGATTTGAAAAGATTTATGTGTCCACACAGCCCTGAAACCTCAGATTCACAGAATCATATTAGGGGGGGAAAAATCAGATTTGTGCCACTTCAATCTGGTAATGTGAACGTAGCCTAAATATTGTGTTTTTGTACTGCTTTCAGTTTAATTAGAATTGTTAGTGATTTTTTGAATTTTCTAATCTATCTTTTTATTAGCACTTCACATATTGTCCCAGGTTTTTTGCAACTGAGATTTATATTGTAAGTGTTTTTTGAGTCAAAAGGTTGTCGGTTCTTTTCTTAGTACAGAAGAAAAGTCTGTGCTAACTGACCGAATGCTATGATGCCACAGAAAAATTGGTGTATTCCATCAACATAAGTTGGGCCTCTTCATACAGACTGAGGGGCAGTGGTCATTAGTTGATTGTCCTGATGTGGTAAACAAGGAGCAGCATGGCCCTTAGTACAGACGCCTCCTCTAAATCTCCTGCTATCCTTTAAGTAGAATGCTGACCATCTGCTCAGCTGTGAGGTCCCCAAATCCTCAGAGAGCTCAGCGAAGTGCACCTCTAATACCTCAGCGTGGATCTTTATGCAATCTGGTTAGGGGCGTAGCAGCACAGGGCAATATGAAGGGAGGGTGCTGCCGTGTTATTATGCATCTGATTTGTGGTATTTCGTCAGCATGCATTGTGGGCAGTTGGGGACATGCTGCCAGGATATGGGAGAGTAGGATGGAGTTTTGCGTTGGACCCCAGCTGGAGGCTGATCTGTTAACTTCACCCTCTTGCTTACTGATGTCATTTCCTATTATTGATTTTTAGCTCTGTTTCAGCTCCTCTCCCACTAATGAGTTTCTGGCCTGGATAAGTACTTTTCTCAAAGGAAACAGATTGAAGTGATAGAGGGAGAATAAGTGCTGCTGCCGTTATTGTTGTTATTATTATTATTATTATTATTATTTATTTTTTTTAATTTTTTAATTTATTATTATTTTTTTGGTCCTTTTCCATCATTTGCTCTTTTTTAGATGATCAATATTAATAGCTTATGATGATAATTATTGTTTGGAGCTCGGATAAAATTTCACACTGGTTACTGCTGATCCAGTGTTACGAACATTCACATGCAAAAGTTTACTCACATTTTTGTTGGTTTTCAAAGAGAAAATGTTAACATATAAGCATATTTAATACATAATGCACCGTAATGTTTGTACATGCTGCATTTTATGCTTTATTATTTTTAGTATGTTGAATTCATGTGTACTTATTTTAAATTGTGAAATTAACAAAAGGCATTATTTTGACATGTTTTAATTAATAATCGATTATAATAATGGTCAAAAGTAAAGTATATGAAATATGCCATTTTTGGCTATAAAAAAATCTTTCAGAAAGCTTGTTTCATTGTATTTTTAAAAATATTCTCAATCACACCAAAATAAATAAGGACATATTTTTAGACATATTTTTAGATTCAATACGGCTTTCAATTCTAAGCTCTTATTTCTGCAGAGCTCTAATTCTATTAGAACTTTCTGAAAAATATCTAAATAAATTTCAAAACAAAAGAATTTAAAGTAGCACATCCTTGAACAAAACTGTGAACTTGCACAAAAGAGTGCAACAGAGTTATAAATGATACAAACACAGATAGGATGCTCACATACAGGTGAGGCTTTAATCATTGACTCTGGTTTTTAGGAAAAAATAAACAGCAAATGAGCAAGGAAATGATGGGTTTTAAAGGTTTTATTTTGATATGATTTATGACTCCACATTGAAATGATTACACTCTTAAACATAATTGAATTGAAATTCAATCAAATAAAATTTGATTCATCACACATTCAATAATTTCTTTTCAAATCATAATCAGATCAAGTTGTTTTGTGGTCAGCACTCTACAGACTGCTGTTGGAGTGGGTCTTTCTGAGAACATGAGTCTGGCAGACACAGAGACATGTATCTGATACACGCACACCTGAGCCCGCTGGCACGACTCCAGGCTCAGCTGTGGCGGCAGCATTCCCGTGATGAGAGACAGACAACAGTAGACAGGGGCACATTGACCTCACAAGAGCAAATAAATAGAGAGCTGCTCTCCAGAGGCATGAATGAGCTGCTCTTTTAGAGCACCTAGGCCCATTTGTGTTCCACGTCCTTTTAGTAGGGCTTTGAAAACGAGCTTATCTCCATGTTTTGCAGGTGTATATTTCAAATGAGATGACAGTCAACGTGAAATGTTGCATTAAAATGATTCTTATTTTTGTTTATTTATCATGGTAAATGGAAATGCCAATTGTATTAAGAAAGAACACTTGAATCAGCCAGTAATTATGTTTTCATTGTCTTATGGAGTAGGATGATCATTTAGGGATTTAGAAATGGATGCCTTTTGTTATTCTGTACAGAGATGCAATGAATGGTAATCAGTAAAACACCAGTTCTGTCTTTATTAAAAAGATAGCTGTGAATCAGGTTATTGTGTGTCTGTTGAAGAAACAGGCAGCTGCTTATCTTGGCAGCTGACTGATTTGCTGTGCTCTGTAGTGAGCAGATAGTAACCCGTGTGTGCTTAAAGCCTGAATCTGCCCATTTGTGTTTGTTGATAGAAGCTGATTTATAAGTCTCTTCTAATCTCTATCAAAGCATAGCGGTTTATCTTAACTATTGTATTAGTGTATTTGCCCTATTATGGCACAAACATGAAGTAGGAAGTCACAGAATGATTAACATATGAATTACTATATATTGGTTTTTGCTTTCCTATTTTTTCTCCTTTGTTAGGCCATTGTACTTAATCACTTAATGTAGTCATTAGACTAACGTACATGTTTCAACCGCATACTTATTGCTTTCTCTGTCTCTCCCTCTTTTCTCTTGTAGGTGTGATGTCTTGACGCAGTCTCCGGAGCTTTTGAAGGATGTGCAGTGAGTTCTGATGGGAACTGCGGTTCCAATATGAGTGTTCATGATGTTGGAGGAAGACGACGCTTCGAGGACACCGAGTTCACCCTGCGCATCTACCCTGGGGTCATCGCAGAGGGCACCATCTACTGCCCGGTCGCCGCCCGCAAGAACACCTCAGCTGCCGAGGTCATCGAGCAGGTCATTGACCGGCTGCAGCTGGACAGAACAAAATGCTACGTCTTGGCAGAGGTGAAGGAGTTTGGGGGAGAGGAATGGATCCTCAACCCCACCGATTGCCCCGTGCAACGAATGATGCTGTGGCCGCGCATGGCCCTGGAGAATCGCTTCAGCGGCGAGGATTACCGCTTCCTGCTGCGCGAGAAGAACCTGGACGGCTCCATCCACTACGGCAACCTGCAGATGTGGCTGCGCGTGACGGAGGAGCGGCGTCGCATGGTGGAGCGCGGCCTTCTGCCACAGCCACTGCAGAAGGACTATGACGACCTGTGCAACCTGCCCGACCTCAACGAGAAGACGTTGCTGGACAACCTCCGTAGTCGCTTCAAGCAGGAGAAGATCTATACATATGTGGGGAGCATCCTCATAGTCATCAACCCCTTCAAGTTCTTGCCCATCTACAACCCTAAATATGTCAAGATGTACGATAACCACCAGCTGGGGAAGCTGGAGCCCCATATATATGCGGTTGCGGATGTAGCCTATCATACGATGCTGCAACGAAAGCAGAACCAGTGTATAGTTATCTCTGGGGAGAGCGGCTCGGGTAAGACCCAGAGCACTAACTTCTTGATCCATCACCTCACGGCACTCAGTCAAAAAGGCTTCGCTAGTGGAGTGGAACAGATCATTCTTGGAGCTGGACCAGTGTTAGAGGTAAGGCGAGGAATGCTCAGAATTTATTAAGTGCATTTGAAGGAAAGCTGGATGTTGTGGGTAACCTGTTTGTTTTCCAGTGTCTGAAAGTTTATAGTCTGTTGTTTGTGATTTAAATTCTGCTTTTGTAGCAAGAATATGTAGTTAAATTTCAAGGTATGAGGGCCGCATGATATGGACCAAATACCAGTATAGTGATTATACTGATGCTTATGCTGCAGCAAACCCAGCAATATACAACACCAATTCCAATGAAGTTGGGACGTGTAAAACATAAATAAAAACAAAATACAATGAATTGCAAATCCTTTTCAACCTATATTCACTTGAATACACTACAAATGTTCAAACAGATAAACTTTATTGTTTTTTGCAAATATTCACTCATTTTGAATTTGATGCCTGCAACACATTCCAAAGAAGTTGGGACAGGGGCATGTTTACCACTGTGTTACATCAATTTCCTTTTAACAACACTCAATAAGCATTTGGGAACTGAGGACACTAATTGTTGAAGCTTTGTAGGTGGAATTCTTTCCCATTCTTGCTAGATGTACAACTTCAGTTGCTCAACAATCCGGGGGCTCCGTTGTCGTATTTTGCGCTTTATAGTGTGCCACACATTTTCAATGGGAGACAGGTCTGGACTGCAGGCAGGCCAGTCTAGTACCCGCACTCTTTTACTACGAAGCCACACTGTTGTAACACGTGCAGAATGCGGCTTGGCATTGTCTTGCTGAAATAAGCAGGATGTTGCTTTGATGGCAGCATATGTTGCTTCAAAACCTGTATGTACCTTTCAGCATTAATGGTGCCTTCACAGATGTGCAAGTTACCCATGCCATGGGCACTAACACCCCCTCATACTATCAGAGATGCTGGCTTTTGAACTTTGCACTGATAACAATCCAGACAGTCCTTTTCCTCTTTGGCCCGGAGGACATGACGTCCATGATTTCCAAAAACAATTTGAAATGTGGACTCAGGACCACAGGACACTTTTCCACTTTGCCACATTTCCACTGTTCCACATTCCATCTCCGATGAGCTCGGGCCCAGAGAAGCCGGCAGCGTTTCTGGGTGTTGGTGATATATGGCTTTCGCTTTGCATGGCAGAGTTTTAACTTGCACTTGTAGATGGAGTGATGAACTGTGTTCACTGACAGTGGTTTTCTGAAGTGTTCCTGAGCCCATGTGGTAATGTCTGTTACAGAATGATGTCGGTTTTTAATGCAGTCCCGCCTGAGGGATCGAAGGTCACGGCATTAAATGTTGGTTTTCTGCGTTGCTGCTTACTTGCAGAGATTTCTCCAGATTCTCTGAATCTTTTGATGATAGTATGGACTGTAGATGATGAAATACACATTGAGAAACGTTGCTCTTAAACTTTTTACTTTTAAGACTATTTACTCACGCAGTTCTTCACAAAGTGGTGAGCCTCGCCCCATCCTTGCTTGTGAATGACTGAGCCTTTCAGGGATGCTCCCTTTATACCCAATCATGACACTGACCTGTTTCCAATTAACCTGTTCACCTGTTGGCCCTGTCCCAACTTCTTTGGAACGTGTTTCAGGCATCAAATTCAAAATGAGTGAATATTTGCAAAAAACAATGAAGTTTATCCGTTTGAACATTAAATATCTTGTCTTTGTAGTGTATGCAATTGAATATAGGTTGAAAAGGATTTGCAAATCATCATATTCTGTTTTTATTTATGTTTTACACAACGTCCCAACTTCACTGGAATTGGGGTTGTATTAAAAATGCAATGATGATCCAAAATGTGACATTGAAAATTGGTTTGTGTTGTGTGTGTGTTTTTTTTTTTTTTTTTTTTTTTGTTGCCAAAATTCACTTTTGTCACATTCTATTTATCAGTTATGGATGAGGAAATCATATGATTTGAAGAAACACCCACAGAAACACTATTCTGCAACTGTGATTGGTCCAGATCCTCCCAGCACACATTAGGGGGGGGGCTCATTTGCATATTGCAGCTCTCCCTGATGTCAGTATTTCAAATAGGCCTGCCAGGAAATTTAACAATCATGATGATATTTAAGCACATAATCAATTTTGATGTAAATTACAATCAAGGATTAAAATTAAAGGCCAAATTACTTTGTGTCTTGTTTCCTAGCAGCTCTCAACTCAACTGTGGTTCACATAAACAAACATTTACTCACTGTTGCCCTCTAGAAGTGTTAGTCAGAAGTTATGAACCCCTGCTTTCTTTTGTTTACATCTGTACACATTCAACATTTGATTTGATTTGTTACAACATAAACATGTGATCGTGGAAGCTAACAGTGGAAAATAATCACAGTCAGCTTAAATAATAAAATACTTGTGGTCTGACAGTTACATAACAGTTGTGACAGGCCTAATTG